>NC_060896.1:21112776-21425276 GCF_014805685.1 Silurus meridionalis | reverse complement strand
ATTTAGCAGCATATACACATAACCACCCTTTCACATAACAAAAGCACAACTTCAACAGACTTAAGTAAGACTCTGAAAATGACATAATACACTCTTTCTCTTTCTGAACACCCTCACAGGACCTAAAAATGAAAGAGATGAAAGGGAGAGTTATTGTTTTGCAGTATTTCGTTCTCCTGGCTTCCATAAAAGCCCACTCTGGCTGGCTTTCAGCGCTCCAGCACCTCTGCCCTCTGTGAGCCATTATACTCCGAACAATTGTGTAAGAACTAGCACATAGTTTTGACCTTACTTACTCATTTTCTTTAATGTTTACTGCCAGTGTGTTCAAGTAAAACTTTACTACTAAAGTCTACTCACATACAAAAATCTGAATAAGAAACTAATTTGGTGTAACTGTAACAAAAATTACATTTAAATGTAATTATATAATAGCTTTAATAATACATACAAGTTTTAATAATGATCTAAGTTTCTAAGTATGACAATCTGAAATGGTTATGTTTTGTTGCATATACACTTTTGGCTAACACAGATAATACACCTTGGTATTAGGGTAGACTCAGCACCTAATCACCTCAGACACTATCACCTGGTAGATTCTTAATTGCATTTCATTGTTGAGTACTTGTTCTGTGCAATTCCATCCATCCATCCATCCATCCATCCATCCATCCATCCATCCATCCATCCATCCATCCATCGCTTTAACCCTGTACATATCCTCTGCCTTCTAATCTAAGGCAATGGCCGCAACCCTCATTAACTTTATCTTCTAATAACCAGGTCTCTTTCATGATCATACTCTGTCTTCTACGCTCACTCCAGCAAAACAGTTTGTGCATCAGGACCATTTCTTCACCCTAATCACAATTACTCTATAATGACACGTTCATTGTCACAATAAATTGCTTGGTTTTGTGGTTGGTGTATTGTTTGTTATTTAAAGCATTGCACATCAGATTAAAATTTCATGAGTTCAAACCCCAGCGCCTCTAAGCTGCCAAAACTGGATTCTTGAGGGTCTCAAGTGCTTCAAATGAAAGTCTATGTAGCTCAAGAAAAGGAAATCTGCCTTGTAAATGCAAATCATTCCACCCTCATTCCACTCCCTCCATCGTCACTAGCACATCATTCATCAGTCATCGTCAATCACTAGAACTTCCTTCACCCCCATTCTATCATTACTATGCCATCACTCACACCATAACTGTCATCACCACTGTCATCTATCATTCCACTATTAGTGTCCCCATTTTGGCTTGAGACTGTACAGAGTGATGCTAACCATATTTGGCTAGCCATATTTGACAGTCCCACACACCATTTGGTGATGAAGTAATCTGACTAAATTCTAGCATATTTAGCATATGCTGATTAAAAAACATATATTAAAGACAATTTTTAATGGTTAATAGTATTTAAAAATAGCAACAGTTTTATCTGTGATAGTAAAGAAAATTAGCTTAGAAAATTAGATACTAGAAATGGCATCAATATTTACACAGTTATGCTAAATGAACTTCTGAATTTAGCAGGGGTCATAATGCCACTTTAAGCATCTGCAAAGCCTGCACTTGATACAGTGCGGTCATGTTAGAAGTTCAATAGAAATCCAAACACAGAAGTTTCATTCCATCCGACCTTTTATGTTAACACCAGAACCCTCTGCCTCTCATTAGTGCCTCTGGAAAGCACTCGCATTCACAATCGCAGATGAACAGGCAGCTGGTGGACATGCTAATTCTGTCTCATGCACAGCCCACGTACCAGCAGGAGCCATCAAGAACGTGTAGTAAGTGCGTGTGTATGTGTATTGCCTCCAGGCCTGAGTGGTGCAGTGAAATCACTCATACTCCAGAGAGGGGATGCACAATAGAGACCCACACCTCCCCCCACAAGCCTTTCACACCATGCTGCTGAAGATCAACCTAAATCTCAGACATGAAAGGGAAATTATTTTTAAAAACATGAAAACTGCCTAAGCTGTATTTGTTTGAGACAGAATTTTGATATTCAATTAACCTTGGCTGATGTGTTAAAATGATCTACAGCTTCAAAAAACAAGTCATTAATTCATATAAGGAAATTTTGTGGTCCTTAAATCCATATGTGTGTCTGGAAGCCATATATGGAAACAGGAACGTGTCTTGGATCTCAAGTAGGAGGAATGAAGCCACTGAGTCATTCATGAATACTTTAATAATTTATCCGGAATCTCCCAATCTCTCACTGAGGCCACTTCCATCCATGTATATTCTTGAAAACATAGTTTGTTTTATGTGTTTGGGGTTTTCATTATATTTTTGCATGTGTTATTAATTTTGCCACTATGGTTGCTTGCCAGGCAGCTGGATTGTGTGCTGTAATTTCTTAATGTGCTTGCAATTTATGTCAATTTGTTTTTTAATTTGACCCCTATGCTGAGGCCAAAATACAAAACAATTTGCACTGCTCAGAAATCCACCACTTTATTGGTACAAACCATACTGTGAATAGAGATTTTGGATAACACACGTGTAATATTAGGCAAATGTTCCACTTCATCCCCTTCCTGCTCATATGAATCCACAGACAATGCAGCTATATTTTTGCACAATTTTCTTTTTCTTTAATGCTCACTATGATGCTCCTATTACATTATCATTGGACAATACTCAGACCATACAATTTACAACATACTATCTCTAGACTGCTGTGCTTGCAACATTTTTTTGTTCTGTTTCATCAGGACACTTAGAGACAGGATAAAAGAAACAGGTTTTCAGAAAATATCTGTGTACAAGGCCTGAGCAAACCATGGGATGCCAGTCCTTTGCAGAGGACCATGCACATAGATATTCACACCTAGGGGCAATTTCTATTAGCCAATTCATCAAAACAGAACATTTTAAGAAACCAAAGAGCCTGGAGGAGACACAGTCAGATACTCCATAGAGAGAGAGTAACGTTAGTTTAGGATCAAGAGTGTTGAGTGTTAATAAAAAAATAAAAAATAAAAATTAGTTTATGAGCCTTTGATTACATCAGTAAAGCTGATGTGGCTCAGGCAGAATTTTAGGTGAGCATTCACAACATTCACAATTTGATCCACACTTCTTGAATGCAAACCCACTTCTGAATCTTATAGATATTTTAAACAAATAGGATGTCTCACATATTAGTATCTTCCTGCTCTTTTCATTGCAGCACCATTTCCTTGTTAAAAATAATGACGATCGCGCTGACCCGTTTGCGATCATAAAATCTTTCTATTCGAGGTAATGTCGATAAGCACACGGATACATTTATTTTTCATCAGAAAGAAAAGCAGCGATTCGTAGTGTCTGCCCACACACGGCCCAAAAATACCCGCAGTTGCAGACTGGCACAGTCCCTGCCCAGCTGAGGCCATGTTCAACCGAACGACATTCTCTAAAATAACTCCTCGCACCGGCTCCCTAGAGTGTAGGAGTACAGAAAAAAAAGGATAGGAAAGAGCTATGACTTGGTATGAGGGAAAGGTGAGGAAGATTAGTGCACAAGTTTTGGCATAACAGTCCAGTGACAAGGTGGTAATGCCAAGCCAAATGTCTGACAATTAGCAATCCCAAAATGCTGCTACTGACACATCACTTCTAAAATAAGCAACAATTAAAGCTGACTTTAGCAAGTGGATCACTTGAGAAAAGTGCCACATATTTGATTTAGGCCCCTTGCATATTCACTGAGGTCTAGGATGCATGCGACATGCATTTGATATGATGTTACATTTGTAATGCGAATGGCAATGCGGCAATCACACAGCCTTGCTGCAGCTACGCAACGAAAGTAGTTAACGGATCACATTCACATTATTCTATAAACTGCCCCAACTTCAGTTGGACGGCAAGTCATTTAAAATAAATATTAATACAATTGTTTTTATTGCATTTCATGCTTTTCTCTTTCCACTAACTACTGAAAAAGTATGCATTAAAAACACTAAGCTAACAGGGTACAACAGAGCTAAAGTAACTGCCATCTGCTAGCATTACTGCAATTAGAGTGCAAGCTATTAGAAGTTTATGCTTCGCAAATCGCCACCTGCCCTCATTAAAACTCAGATTTATATCACATAGAATGTTCTTGCATAAACATAAATGAGCATCGCTAATCAAAAGGAGATGAAACTCTGAAAACATAATGTCTAATAAGAGCTAAACATTGGCTATGGGCAAACTGAGGGGGGGTACATAAGGATTTATGTGCATAAGGATAAAATGGCCCTGGTTGCAAAAGGTCTAAGAACCTCCAATATAGCAGGTTATGCTGGAATTGGTGTTTTAAAATCTTGATCCAAGTGCCCCTTTCTTTTACTCTGAGGAACCGTGCTTACAAGCAACGCTTATAGATTTTTTTTTTTCATGCTAGTCTGTGAGTGTGCTTGTTTTCACAGCTATTATTTATTTAAGACAATATATGTAATAAAACATATGTGGAAACAAACGTGTCCACTATAGAATTATTTTAAATAATACTTTGGTTAAGGAGTTTAAAGAGTAGGAATTTTAGTTTGCCAATATGTTTTTAGCCATCTGACAGCACTGTCTAAGAAAACATTATTACAGGTCGAATAATATTTGTTATAGGTGAGAAAGCACACAATTAGGCATGAATGTCTATACACATTTGATGACATAAAAGGTGATGGATGCTAATACTAAGTGTGAACTGGATACAAAAATTACTTGTAAAAACAATTCATTGTCTGCATTGTACCTTTCAGAACATCCCTTATGGTTAATAGCATTAAGAGCCATTTGATTATATAATTATATAACCAACCTAAAATGTAAAGTTTTATAGTCACCTCTTATACTCACTTTAGACACCTGATCTAGTTCTAGTACTAGTTTTTACTTAACAAATGCACTGGGATGAAATATTTTCTCAGAATAAATTACAATGCCCGCTATTTTACTGTAGCTGTGACCGAGTAACCCACGTTCAACAAAAATACATTGTCATAAGAGTAAAATAACTACTTTTAACATTTCTCTAAATTTAAAAGTTTTAATGTGTAGATCTCTCGAGGCTGCAGACTCGATGTTCATCTATGCTTAAGAATTTGGCTTTTTAATAATCAGTCACTGTGGTCATATTCCAGTGTACCTCAATGTTAGAAAAGTCAAATTCCATTATTGTGACTCTTCAAGCTACTGGGGTTTTACAAGTAGCCACAAGGCAAAATCCCCCAGCATCCTATGCCCTTGGTTATCTGGGGAAACCAAAACACCCTGAGGGTATATGCATATACATGTGAGAGTGTCTGTCTTAATATGATTAAATAAAACATAATGATTTTTACCCCTCCTCGCAAACACATGCCAGTAGGGGGATTTGATAAATTGCCCCAGGTGTGAACAAGCATGTGACAAATGTGTGCGTGTGTGCGGTGCTCTGAAATGGTCTGGTGCCCCATCCATAGTGTATTCCTTTCCAAATCCAAGTGTCATCAATTGGCTACTTGATTTAAAAAATCAGCTTCACGACTGCTGTACTGATACAATTGTTGGGCTGTTTGATGACATGGGAAGCTGTAAATCTTAAAACACTTACTTGATCCAAAATTCCACAACCCTTATCTAGTATATTAAAACAGACATGGCCCAAATATGATAAGAATAAACACAAAGATCAACAGCAGTGCTCAATTCACATTAAAACAAATGGAAATAAGTCTGTTTTAATACCAATATTTCCCCAAATAGGTCTTTTTTTAATGTACTTGTGACCTTGAGGTAGAATATACAGCTTTAATTCTACGTGCCAAAAAGATTTTAGAAAGACGAGTGCTGTGCGATATTATCCCATTATTTGTATTTCTCTGCCTGTCGCCAGTATAACCAATCTCACTCTCAATCTCCCCCGAATTCCCACTAGACGCATCTCATCTGCATTTCTGTAAGTATTTTTGTAAGCATTTTATCAGGAACAGTAAGTACACACGCTCTTTTTATATTCGCGGCATTTTAACCAGGTAGGAGTATTTTTTTTTTTATTATGCCATTTCTTGTTTGGTTTATTTGAGAGAGACTGATAACTGTTTCCAGTTTAGTAATGGTCATTTTAGTATCCTATGTCGAGACCTGTCTACCTTGTTAGATTATACTTTGCCATATTTACATTCATCTTGACAATGAATTATTGAAGCCTCTTTTAACAAACAATAGAAGAGTAGGTTCAAGTTAACTGACCATTTTTCTTTGTTTTCTAATACCACAATCACGTGCATGTGATCCATGGCATCACAATGTATAATGGGTTTGGACTTGCTCATGACCTCAGCACCTTTGGCACCAAAGGATCATCTTAAGGGCAACATCGTCACCAACCAGGGAACACGGTTCTAAACGAGCATCTGTTCCATCAAGTGATAATGCTGATATTAATTAATTGCACCAGATGCAATCTATAAAGAAATTCACCAAAAATCATGACCACTGATAATGAAGTGTGTTTATTGTTTAAAAGATTTATTTTGTTTGACCATATTGGGGTAAAATGAATATCACTACTGTGCATGTAGCTATGCAACTACAGCTTTATACATATAGGACTTTTGTAGATTATGATTTTAAATAAAGTCCACAGAGATGTAAAAGCACAAATGATTTTGTGATTTCAATGCACTTTATACTAATGCAATAAACAAGGCCTGAATATGATTAGAATCAGTACCTATAGCATTACCTTAACAACAAAACAAGAAAATGTCGAGGACAGATTACAAAAACACCTCTTACATAGACAGCCGTTTATGTACAGAAGTAGACTGATTTATCATTTGCATCACTACATCCAGACGACCTACCGAGTACACTGACGTCTGAACAAATGTAAAGGAAGCACAGTTTTCATTCGATTAAATAGATTTGTTAACACAGTGCAAGCAGCATTCAATAAACATAATGTACATTTAAAAAAAGAAACGGAATGAAACTACCTGTGCAAACAAGGGAAATTAATGATATAATGAAATATTCATTCTTGCAACAACAGAATTGATCAGCGAATAAAACAAAATGAGAAATGAGAACCTCCAAATGCAACTGATCACAATGGCAATATCAAACTTTCTAAGCCAAACCTCTGTGTATGAACGTTTAAACATTGGTATGCTCGAAATACAAATCTAAATTCAACATTCAGCATCTGACATACACGAACAAAAGATGCTAAGCTTTCATCACGCCTCAATACCATCTGCAGCCAAAAGATCTCTGATGGGTTGCTCTTTCTCTCACTAACCCCCCCCCCATCAAAAAAATCTGCACCATGTGCCATAACCAACACACAATGATTTTCACAATGAACACACACACACACACACACACACACACACAGACCCAGCACCATTTTGAATCCCTTTGCCTCGTTCGCCTCTTTTCTCTGCTCTGTGGAGAAATGCATGACAGGCAGATGAAGACAAGTGGCCATGCTTTTTCTTTCTTTCTTTCTCTCTCTCTCTCTCTCTCTTTCTTTCTCTCTCCCTCTCTTTCTTCATGGCTCCTTAAATAATACCTCAATTCGTCTTTCACTACTCATCTACAAGAGAAAACACTTTAACAAATAAACATAATTGATTACAGAAATGGCTTGATGCTTGTTTATAGGGTTTCTCTCTTTATTTTCCAAACAGTACACACACACACACACACACACACACACACACACACACACACACACATCTGGACAGTTAGTGCATGCGCTTGACATTTTATAAAGATCATTATGAGGAACGCATCATAAAAGATTTGACTTACAGATATTAAGCAGATCGAGGCAGATTTCGGTGTATAAGTCCTGGTCTGAACGTCTTTCCTTTTTCTCTTCTATTTTTCCTCCGGCTCGTTTTTTTCTTCTTCTCTTTTGGGGGATTTTTTTTTACAGGCGGTTTGGAATCGGAAAAGCATTCACACACACATACACACACTCATGGTAAGAGAGTGGGAGATGGAGAGAGAGAGGTAGTGGGGGATGGGGGGATGCCGAAAGACAGAAAGAACAAAGGGGAGGGAGGAGAAGGGGGGCACAGAGGCGCACGCAAGCAGCACAGCACACATCGGGTGGGGGGACTTTGGTTCAATCCAAAATTCCCCTCTTTTGGAACCAGAGTTCACTACAGATGTGTGCAGAAGCTATTATTAATGTGTATCCTATGTAGTGCGCGCCTACATAGAAAACGGAGACATATTCAAAGCTTCGAATACGCTTATAGTCCAAATCGAGCTAGACTACAAATCCCAGAGCACCTGTATAGCAAATTGGTGTTTATTCAATTATTTATTTATTTATTTATATCCATTTAAATAAATATTCAAATTCAAAATTTGACTATCAACAAAATGCCATAAACAATCTGATTTCAACAAGACAAAAAAAAAAAGACATGCGCTTCAGAACACGCTACTGATTTTATTTTGTTTGTTTTTCTTCTAACGCCCACATCATTGCGTCATTAACATGCGCCAAACATTTTCGCAACAGTCTAAATAATGGCTATTAGCCAGTCCGTTTAAAAAAAAAAAAAACACTGACTACGGATAATCATTTCACCCAATGCACGAGATGTGTTTATTTTCACATTACAAACCAGGCGAAATCTTACACAAACCAGTAACTACAAAGATAAGAAAGATGATTTTATCTCGCTAAACACACTAGCATGTTGCTAACGAAAGCCCTGTGACGCACTGCCAGTTTAGCTAGAGCGGTGTTGCAGCTGTT
This sequence comes from Silurus meridionalis, assembly GCF_014805685.1. Classification (NCBI taxonomy): domain Eukaryota; kingdom Metazoa; phylum Chordata; class Actinopteri; order Siluriformes; family Siluridae; genus Silurus; species Silurus meridionalis. The sequence goes on along the minus strand of NC_060896.1, from coordinate 21,416,525 downwards.
TGAGCAAATAGGATACAGCGTAATGGCGCCATCTTGTGTTAAATATGTAGTACTGTTGTGTCCTTTTCGGCGCTCTTCAATGATATGCATTAATAAGCGATCTCTGTATAAATACCCGAGCTAACAAGTTACAGTGCTCATATGTATGTGTACACTGACACTCATGATTCTTTCCATTGACCCCAAAGCAGGTCTATTACTAACAGAAACTTGACTTATAGTGTCCCCTATTAAGAAGAGCGTCCATATTCTTTGCCAGCATAGGTTCAGTTCTGTTAAAATGTGTAAATTCTTGTTCTTCTTTCTGGTGCTCTCGTTAGTGGTCACTGCAGCGGATCATCAGTCTCCATATCAAACTGTCGTAACCACCTGCATGCCTTCCCTCTACACATCCATAAACCTCCTCCTTGGCCTTCCTCAATTCCTCCTAACCTGGCGGCTCCATTCTCAGCATTTTTCTACCAATTTACCCCATGTCCAAACCATCTCAATCGTGTCTCTCTTACCTTGACTCTGAAATGTCCTACCTGCACAGTCCCTCTAATAAAGTAATTTCTTATCCTGTCCATCTTTATCACTCCCAATTAAAATCGCAGCACCTTGAACCACCAAATCCAGCTCCGTCTCCTGCCTTTTGCTAAATGCTAAATGTAAATTCGGGTTCATTTTTGAACAGAGTGTAAGTGTAGCATTTTTTGTAGTAAAAAGAACTTCAAGGCAGCCCAAAGTTAATAAATTTGTTGATGGATACCACAAAAATGTCAGTGTTAACACTGCTAGTGTTATATTCCAAACTGGGACACAGGCTCGTATTCAAGTCTTAGTTGAAAACATTTAGTCAAGCATTTTGCCAGTAAGTTTTTCTGAGGTGTTGCTTGTATAATCCACTGGCTTGTGGAAAGAAACTGTTACACAGTCTGGACATTATGGTCTGAATGCTTCGGGATCTTTTTTCCAGATGGCAGGAAAGTGAAGAGGGGTGTGTGTGGACGGCCACAATGCTGGTTTCTTCACTGATGCAAAGTGTGGTGTAAATATCCATGATGGAGGAAAAAGATCTTCTTAGCCATCCTTACTATATGCTGTATGGATTTGTGATCTGAGACGGTGCAATTCCCAAACCAGGCAGTGATGAATCTGCACAGGATGCTCTTGACGGTCCCTCTGTAAAATATTGTGAGGATATGTGGTGGGAGCTGTTGAATTCAATTGAAGACCACTCTCTGCTACTGAGGATGGTTCCACATCAACAGCTTAAACAATCCATGAAGAGCAATTCAAGATCTATAAAGATGGATTTGGACTCTGTAATTGACAAACAGTCTTGTACAATGGCTTAAGATTACAGATTGCATGAACAATTCTGCATTTAAAGACCCATCACTGAACAGCACGCACTGAACACTGATAAAACTATAATTAATATACATTAGATGCCAGCTACACGAGGTTGGGTTTCTTTTGAGTCTGCTTCCTATTCTTCATACCATCTCTGGGAGTTGTTCCTTGGCAGCATCACCACTGGATATAATACTCATTAGGGAAAAACTTATAAGGGGTTGAACTTGTAGGCACCAAACTTATACCCACTAACATATAAATTCATATTTTATAGCCTATTTATCTCTGTAAAGCTGCTTTGGGACCATGCACATTTTTAAATGTGTTATACAAATAAAACTGAATTGAATTGAATAGTGCTGAAAATAAATATTCAAATGAAGGAATCAAGGGACTAACTGAAATACCACACCACTGTAAAATGTGTACACTAGCTTCATTTATTACACCAGATACAATGCACCAAACAATTAAGACTTCCTTTGGATGAATTTGAAATTGACGTCTTTCAAATTGGTAATTTACAGTAGTATCTCGCACAGCATCCCATTACTACACTCCATCCACTTGCTTCCTGTAGCTGCCCGTATTTGATTTCAAATACTCATGCTCACCTACCTAACCATAAATCAGATTAGCATCCTCTACATCCCACCATCTCAACAAACAAGCAAGACATGCTACAAGACTCTTCTATGTTCTGGCACCTACTGGGTGGAATGAACTTCCAGATGATGTCCAAACAGCTGAGTCTTTAAATGATGTCTAAAGATCTACCTCTTCCAGCAGTATTTAAATTAACACAAAAAATAAATAAATAAAGCTTGCTTTTCTGTCTATATTCTGTCCAATTTTCAGACTAATAGTATTCTTAGTCTGTGTACTAATAAGCCAGAATTAGAATGTATTTATTAATAGAGACTTCAGAACACTATAGTAAGTCACTCTGTATAAGGGTGTCTGCCAAATGCTGTAAATGCAAATATATTAAAAGATGAAAAATGTTGAGTTGTGACCCTCCAGAAGTTTTTATGTAACGTTTAAATTCTGACACCAAAAAACTAGCACTATGCTTCTAGAAAGGGGTTAATGAACCAAAACATTTTAGTCTTTCCTCTTTGTTTTATTTGTATATTCATATATACAAAAAATAAAAAATTGACAAATAGATTATTGGTTTTGAGAAAAATTGATGTGCTACAGTAGATTTACGTATATGACATTGAAAGAGAGCGAAGACATCTGGACTGTTTTATTAAATATAGTTAAATGCAGTTCGAAACTACTCCACAGTACTTATCTGACTGTAGTTCTATTTGGATTATTGCATATGATGTGTATAGTATGTATCTGCACTGCATGTGATGCTCTGCTACATAAGTGGGACCAGCATGCAGAGAATGAGAGTTCAATTTTATTATAATTAAAATACATTCTTAAATAATTTGTCAAACTTATTTGCTGAACGGGCAATACAATAATTGCCTAAACACGTAAAATACTAAAATAATGTACTAGCAATGATATGCTAATATACTCTGGTAAAAGAGACCTGCATACACCAAATGGTGTTATTCTTAAGAAGCAGATGTGGCTCTGGTCCGTTAACAAAGAAAGGTATTTATGGCTGACATATAATAATGTACCCATAAGTTATTTTTATTTACACAGAAAAAAGCAAAAGAGGCAAAGTCTTTTAGAAATTTCAATAATGAAACATTTTAGAATAATGTTCCTCAACAAAAAATTGCAAAGATTTTGAATATCTTCAATACAATATTGAATATCATCAAAATATTACAAGAATCTGGATAATCTTTGTGTGCAGAGCAAAAATCAGTATTGGATGCTCGTGATATTCGAGAAACACTCCGGCAATCATTGTCTGTGATCACAGTTTACTGTGTTGTCCACAGATGCAGTTTAAAGCTCTGTAATGCAAAGAAGAAACCACATAAAACCACATGTGAACATGATCCAGAAAACCTGCTGTCTTTTATGGACCAAAGCTCATTTAAAATGAAGCTGAGGCCAGGTGAAAAATCTGTTCAGATTAATCCAAATTTTAAATTCTTTTTCAGAAATCATCGACACCATGTCCTCTAGACTAAAGAGGATAGGGATCATCAGGGTTGTTATCAGCATTATGTACAAAATCTTGAAACTGTTGATTTGGGGTTGCATTAATGCCTGTGGACTGGGCAGGTTGAATCCATGGAAAGGGGCCATAAATGCTGAAAGGCATATACAGGTTTAATACCAACATATGCTTCCATCCAGATGATTTATTTTCAGATCTTACATATTTCAGAAAACCTTGCATATTTTAGATGCAGTATGCCACATCCTTCATAGTAGAAGAGACCGGGTGCTGAATTGACCTGCCTGAAGTCCAAACCTTTTACCAATTGAAAACATTTGTCGCATCATGAAATGGAAGATATGAAAAAAATGTCCCAGGGCTGTTGAGCAGCTAGAAACCTGCATCTGACACAAATGGACAACAAAACTCCAGCAGCTGGTTTTCTCAGTTTCCAGACATATATGTTATTAAAAGAAGAAGGGCTTGGTCCCCAATTTTCTGAGACATGTTACAGCCATAAAATTCAAAATTACCTTTTTACTTTTTAATTAAAACATTTTATGTTTTTTGTGTCCTATTATAAATACAACATGGTTTTTTATGAGATTTGCAAATCATTGCTTTTTGTTTTTATTTACATTATACACAACAGCTCTACTGTTCTGAATTCAGGGTTCACATCCATCTTTAAACCTTTGCTCTCTGTTCAGAATATTCAGAACACATCACATATTGGCTGTGCTACATCTCGATCCTCTGGCTCAGTTTGTGCCTTATGGGTGAATTTTACAAGCTTGTAATCTACAGAAAAATGCAGCCATGCAAATCAAAATGCAGGGCCATGTTCAGCTCACTTTCTGCAGCTGGGTCAATTCAGGCTACATCCAGTTTCTCGTTGGAGTCAAAGCACACAAGAGTTTTCTTAAAAGAAAACTGAGACCACTTTCGGTCAGACCCTCTCAGATGGGTTGTTTTGGTGAGCATTGAAGTGTGATTGCTGTGATCTCACCTGTTCAAAGAACTGCACAGAGGGGGGAAAACACACTTGGGTTTGATGCTGAAGTGCACCGTAAGTGCACCCGCAGGCATTTATACAGTATGTTCACACCACCCCAGCATTGACTCTATTAACAGAAATATAGAAAAGGAAGGACTTGGACATCACTCATAAATTTCCAATATTTTTAAAACATGTAGATAAAGATAATTTTGTTAAATTATGAATTTAAAGTTACTTAAATGAACACTTCTTGGTAAAAAAACAAAAAAAACAAACATCTTTGCCTTTTTTTAAAAACTAAATTCTTTCCACCTTGGTAGTCCGTCAAAATTAAATTGTCTACTTTCCACCAAAGAAAACATAACGTGATGAAACCTCAGAAAACCACTGGTTATATCTCCCTCTTGAATGTTAGCTCTCAGCTTCACTGTTCAATACATTATTTATAAACAGCTCCTGACAATGATTATAACTACTATCTGACAATAAAACATGATGATTTATTTTCCCCCCAGACCTATTTCACTGAATGCTGTTTCCACATATGACTGAGAACATATATTATACATGAGAATTCTTTCAGCTGGCTTCACAACTAAATGGTGGTCATGAATCATAATGCCACTACAAACATCTAACCAAATGTTACATCCCCGGCTTGCTGTACGTCATCACAACACACAATTTTCTCACATTTACCATCACCTGGTACAAAAACAATTTACGTTAATAGGTTTACAAAAAACACAACAGTCCTTATTTGAGTAACACATCCTTTAGAGCATCTCTTAGTTCTGCATATTTGAAAGGGTTTAACAATGAAAGGCTTTTAATGGCAGTAAAACTGCTGCTATATCACAAAAACACCACTAGAGAGAAATGTGGCACCACTTTTAGCGATGATGTACCAAGTAAGGAAAAAAGGGGAGGGTTGAGCACCTGCGCTTAATCTCTAATGATTTCCTCTTGAGTATATACTGCTCTTTATAGGGTGTATAAGCCATTATCTTCTGCCCAACGTAGTAGAGTAATATAGCAGGTTGGAAGCTAAGTCTGAAATAACTCTTGTTACATACTCTTGCATACATAGCATGAAGAACAATAAGCCTTCTACCTATAGGTCATCTGAGCTATGTGGTGTATATTTGATAGCCTGAATAATAGTGTGTTTACTGTATGTAGAGTGCAGGGAGCTGTCTTTAAAGTAAAACCCTGTTGAACTGCATAAAATATTGTGCACATAAACATGAAAAATAGATCCAACCATAACCTTTTACTATGAGGCATTTTTGTGCAGCTTTATTATGGACTTTACAACTTCATACCGACTTTATAAGTGGTTGTGGTTCTTTACTGGCCAAATAGTACACCACATAAGTAGGCTGAATTCCTACTGACTATCTGTTGGATATATAGTACCAATATTTGTCTATTTAAATCCATTTTGTGCCCAAATTGTGCATATAAACAGAGTTTAATATACAAAGAGAAAATAATCTGACTCTAAAAACTTTTGGTAATGGGCTCATTGTACAAACATTGAATGCTTAAGTAGTGCTTCTGCTTTTCCCGTTCTTTCACTTCACTGACAATTGCGGTGTTTTACCCACTGTTCCTGCAAGAGTTGCTAAAGTTGAATGTCACTGATGTTCATTGGGTATGTAGGAATACTTGCCAAGTCTCTTTTTGCAAACAGAAGAAACGGCATCTAAGGCCAGATGCTGACATTTCAAACATAATTCATTCAAATATTGCATTATACTTACCTTAGGTAATACAAGTCTATTTGGGAATATGGAGCACCATTAAAACAGGCCCCCTATTTAATAAATTACGAACATTTTGGAAGTTGATTCTTCAAATCCCTGAAGCTGAATCCCCACATAATGCACTACAAAGGGCGTTTGATTTGCAAATGGTGCCATATAAAGTGCATTGCCTAGGTTGTATAAGTCAGAATTTCTGATGATATGTAGTGCAACTATATAGGGAGTTGGAAGTTAAATCCCAAATGATTTTCGGATGATGATCTAGTGCATTTGTTGGGAAGTTCAAAACATTTACATAACTTTTTAGAGAAGCAATACAGCATCAAGATTTCTACAAAAGACTAAAAGAGAAACAGTATGGGAATTTATGGTTAGTCATGTTGAATTATTAGACTGTTATCCCATTGTGATTTTTTTCCAAATACCAATTTAAATATTTTTTTCCTTTTTTTTTTGCTTGGCTCATTTCCTCGCAGATACACTTTCATTCTATAATAACAAGCCAATGACAACGACAAAAAATATCTTCCCAAAGTGCTATTTGGATTGGACAAGTTTTATATTGGGAGGTGGGTTAATGTAATTTTTACTGCACTGCAATCTCTGGGATTTTATTTCTGTCATACTCAGTAATAGCACTACATTTTTATGGACTGTGGCTGCAAAGATCTGTAAAGATTACACTGTATTTTGACTTCCATAAAATGACCAGTAGAACTAACCAGAGATAACGTATAGTATATATACACTATTCGATTTGGCATGTTTGGATAGATTCTATCCATTATATTTGGTGGGAAGATTTTTCTTTAGTTATGGATGGTTGGACATTTTATGGTTTTCTGCAAAAATGGAAAACTGGTTCTAGTGGGTTTTAGTTAAATTCCTAACAAAGGTGCAGTTTATATGCGTGTTATGGTTGTATGACCAACTTGCTCAACTTGCATGGCCAGAAGCTCATAATAAACAGTGTGTCATGTACGGCATACATAATATGTGTGTGGTATGAATTATGGATTCTTAATAAATATTTTATTTTCTATTTATAAATTGTTAATAACATGAAATGGTGATTATTATATACAATATCATACTGTGATTATTTAAAATCTGTAAAATCAGTTTTAAACATGGTGAATTAAACATCTTACATAGTGAATATAAGCAGGGATGGGCAAAGATACATCAAAAATAAAAATGTAAATAAAATACCAAATACCTTAACTTCATCAAAATAAATACAGCAGCCACACCATGCATCAAAATTAAGTACTGTACTTTTGTATTATAAAAATACTAAATGACATGAAATTTCGTTTTTTTGGCCTATTTGAGCTATTCTTCACCATTACACTGTATTACGAGTCACGCAATAAATATGACATATGCAACCAGTTAACAGATCAAATATTCACATACATCTCCCTGTGATCTCCCAGATGAAGGTTATTTCTATAGTAACTGACAGTTTAATGTTTAACAGTTTGCAAATGACTCATAATTTATCCTAATTTAGTTACTTGGTGACGAAGGGCCTACTGCAAAAGAAGAAATTGATGGCACTTGTAATCATAGCAACTAGTTTCCAACTAATTAATCGATGAATTGTTAATTATAAATATAATAATATATGTTTCAGGCAATTATTCATGCACTGGTTTGCAAAATAATGATCATACTAAACAGCTACTTCAATCAGGATACAGTATTCAACAATCAAATATTTATTTATCAACCACTGGACAGCTATTTGAAATCTGGCAGCCTGCACATTTCTTACCTTGATCAACTTCTTCCATATGGATCAATATTCTGTTCTGATATCAACAAGTCTGGGCAAACTACTGAGTAAGCACCAATCAGAGGCTGCATTTTTATGATGTCATCATGTAGACTTCTTTCAAAGTATTTTACAACATTTTAAAACTACAGAAATACAAAACACTAAAGTATTTGAATACAAAATATGAAGCCATTTTTATCAACCCTATCAAATACAAATTACAAAACCTATTTTATATTTGAAATACGTTTTTGATATACATGTATCATAAATACTGCCTATCCCTGAATATGAGACATTTTACAAGCACTTTACTGCTAAAATAATTAGCAGAAAATTGCTGCTTGACCCAGACTGAGCTAAATAGGGTTAATAAAGACCCAAATTCAGTATAAAATACTACACAAACCGATATGACCAATACGTTGCAGTGAATCAAGTAACTAACCTATTTAAGGGCAGAGACCTGAATAGATGCTCTAAACAAGACCATTAATATTGAACAGCTTCATTGTTCACAATCTCCATTAACATGTGTAGCAATGTCATGGCTCTGTACATCAGCCGGTGACACTGTTTAATTAGAGCTATATTTCAGCAGTCTCCTTTGCACCCGCATCACTCGCCTTGGCGTTGCAACATTAAAAAGAAGCTCTAGCACTAGCTTACACCTCATCTCACCTTCATTAATAATACACTTTAAATTCCCACTCACGGACTAAAAGTGCACTCTCTGGGAAGGAGTAAGTGTGTAACGACCTGTAAAGGAATCCGACTAGACAAGGTGCCAGAACCTACACATCCTGATCTAGACAACAAACAGAGATGGTTGCTTTCTGAGCTGAGAGAACGTGACAAGGCTTTACAGAGCTGAAGACAGATGAGCACGGTCATGTCTCATTTCAGTGAAAATTAGCAAGGGTGGCTGGCCATGTCAGACTCGGTGTCTCACACATGAAAGAAACAGAATGGAAGCTTCTATAAACTGTCTGTTAATGCTTGATTCGTTTCACGCAATGAGCATCTGTTCTTGTTCTTGTCATTAAATGTAAGCAGCTGTTGGACACAAGAGTGCACCACATAGGGGAGTAGAACGCCGAGTTCCCCATAACTTTGTAACTGTGCTATACAGGGTTTAGGAGCAATTATTTCAAGCCCTATTTGGTGCATTTATGTAGGTTATTGGAAGCTGAATACAAAATGACTACCTACGGTACACAGAAAGGTGTCAAGGAGCAAAGGAGCAATTATTGTATATCTTCTGTTTCTGAGTATTGCGAATCCCTACTGACTTTCTGCTGCTTTTATATTACACAAGACAGAGTGTATATGCCAGTATTTATCTTACACTATGTAGTGCACTTAATGATTGCATAGGGAGCTGAATCTTTATCCTTATTAGACATACGGTACAATATGTAGTTTGAAGACAATTTAAACAGGTTGTACTTGGGACCCTCCATGACGGCTAAATATTCTGATTTAGGAATACACATAAGGGTTTAACACAATGACAATATTTGTATGCGTATAGTGTCCCAAATATCCACATCTGCATCTTTAAATCTAGGTGTGGTTCTAAACAAATAAAAAATATTTACACTGGAAAAAATAAAAACAGATGGGAATGAGGCAGCACTGTCAGCACAGTTTGAGTTGTTTTGCTCTGACAGTTGAATATACAATAAAACTATGTACTGTACAAAAATATTGTACAATGCAATGTTTCTTGGGGTAATGTTTCTTAGTACAGCTACCACAGGTACAGCTTACTTACACATGTTTATGGTCATATGACATACTAAGGATCAAGTTTGATATGCATGTTGTGCAAAAAGTATATATTAAAATGTCTTGGTGTGAAATACACATTATGAAGACACTTCCAATCCTGTGATTTTTACAGAGGGCCCTGTTTTGTTAGGGTTTTTTTAATTTGATTTTTTTTTTTAGAAATTTTTATACAAGGATTGCATGCTAAATTTTTCCTTTCATTTTGATGGTTGATTAGTAACTATGAAATGGTGATATTTTATACTAGGCTATCATTCGGTAAATATTTCACACTATGACTATAACCATTTGACCTAGGATTGACACTGAATGTATCCAGCTGATTAATAGTTGGATAAGGCAATGTTAAATATAGTGAAGTAACATGTCACTAGGCAACTGCTTACTGCTGAAACAGTTTACAAGAAATGACTATTGAACCACCCTAAACTAAAAAGACACAATCCTTTTGTGAAATTCATAAATAAGGCTACAAGAACCAAAATGACTTAGATTTAATGTTAAGTAAAGTAAATAACCCATTCAAGGACAAAGAGCTGAACAGATGCTCTAAATAAGACAAATTCATTTAGCAAAGCATCATTGTTCACAATCTCCATTAACATTCCTTGTCCTCAGCTACGTCATGAGTTCACAATTCATCTCAACCCAAGAATTTATTTGTGTTTATACCACTGTGTAATTCATGTGTAAACCTGTTTCTTATCTAATAGAGCGACATTCGTAATGAGTTACTACTTTATATAGTGCACTATATAGTCTAAAGAAATACATAGTAGTTTGTAACTAATATAGATATAATGGAGCCTGAAACCCTACACAATATTGTAGAGTTACTTCATTACACCAGGTTTTTGATGTCAGAAAAGCCAAGAGAAATTGCCCCATATTTGTCGCATAACAGTTTGGTAAAGTTTCTACCATATAAAGTAAACTATTTATGTGGAAGAATGACGTGTTATTCCAAATAGCAGCACAGAAATACCATGCATACTTTATCTTTTCAGGTACTTATAATGTAATTATGAAAAAGTTTTTTAGATTTAAAATATAAAATATTTTATATACTTACAGTGCCCTCCACAATTATTGGCACCCCTGTTTAAGATGTGGTCGTGGACTTCTAAAAATTCTCCTTTTTTTTAAAACAACATAGAACCCAAATGCAAAAAAAGAGAAAAATCCAACCTTTCATTTAAGTACATTACTTTGGAGGTAAAAAAAATTATACATTTAGAGAAAAAAAAAAAACTTGAAATCATGTGTCCCACAATTATTGGCACCCCTAACAATTTTTTTTTTTTTAATATATTTTTCTGTAGTTGCTAAGGTTGGTCAGGGTATCTAGGGACTTTTAATTAGTAATTCATGATTTCCTGTTTCCCTGGGGTATAAATATGATGTGACACAGAGGCCTAATTCTCTTACCCATTTGTCAACATGGCAAAGACAAGAGAACACACCATTCAAGTAAGGCAGATGTGTGTCGACCTTCATAAGTCAGGCAATGGCTACAAGAAAATAGCCACTCGCCTTAACTTGCCGGTATCTACAGTCAGAGGAATCATTAAGAAGTTTAAAACAACTGGAACAGTGACAAACAAGGCTGGAAGAGGTCCCAAGTTTATCTTGCCACAACGCACAGTGAGGAGGATGGTAAGAAAAGTAAAAAAAAAAACGTCTGGAGTTTGCTAAGCGGTACTGGGACTTCAACTGGGATCGTCAGATGAGACTAAGATTGAGCTTTTTGGCAACAAACACTCTAAGTGGGTCTGGCGTAAAACAAAAGATGAGTATGCCGAAAGCACCTCATGCCCACCGTGAAGTATGGTGGAGGATCTGTGATGCTGTGGGCCTGTTTCTCTTCCAAAGGCCCTGGGAACCTTGTTAGGGTGCATGGCATTATGAGCGCTTTGAAGTACCAGGATATTTTAAATAAAAACCTGATGGCCTCTGCCAGAAAGCTGAAGATGGGTCGTCATTGGGTCTTTTAGCAGGATAATGATCCAAAACATGTGGCAAAATCTACACAAAAGTGGTTCAGCAGTCACAAACTCAAGGTCCTCCATGGCCATCTCAGTCCCCAGACCTCAACCCAATCGAAAACCTGTGGGGCGAGCTAAAGAGAAGAGTGCATAAGAGGACCCAGGACACTGGATGATCTAGAAAGATTGTGCAAAGAAGAATGGTCAAAATCCTCTCTCTGTGTTCTCCAATCTTGTGAAATGTTATAGGAGGAGATTAAGTGCTGTCTTGTTGGCAAAAGGAGGTTGTACAAAGTATTAACATCAGGGTGCCAATAATTGTGGCACACATGATTTCAAGTTTTTTTTTTCTAAATGTGTGATTTTTACCACCAAAGTAATGTACTTAAATAAAAGGTTGGATTTTTCTCTTTTTTTGCATTTGGGTTCTATGTTGTTTTAAAAAAAAGGAGAATTTTTTGAAGTCCACGACCACATCTTAAACAGGGGTGCCAATAATTGTGGAGGGCACTGTATATATCAGCTAGAAACAGCCTCATCAGCAAAACTTTTCTATTTTATTTTTAATAAAAGCAAAGAAATGTGAAGCCTGTCATACAGCTTGTCCTAAAGATTTTTTTTTATCTTAGATAAAAAACTAAAGAAACAGCTTTATTTTGAACAAAGATGTGCCACTCCATCCATAAATGTTCAATAATGTCTGCTTGCTAAAAGTGTCACCATATCAATAATTATACATTTTTTCTAAACAACAACATATATATTTATTCAGTTTTTATGCGATGGCTGCAATGGGAATCCCATATGAATAATGATACTACAGAAAAGTACATTTGAACAAGCATATAATATGCACCTGCAATTTGACTTTTCAAACTGTGAAATTTAATCAGCACCTTTTGATGAAAAAGAATCAAGAATTTAACAACACTAGGGAAAATACAGAATATATTACTGAGAAACTTCTGTCCATATTTTTAATATGTTGGTGGGCCTCCCATGCTTATGCTTGCAGAATAGAATTTGTCCTCACTGATCTAGAAAAATAACTACTTAATTGGCTATATCACTCTATCTCCTCTCCACTAATATGCTGGTGTGTGGTGGGTGTTCTGGCGCAATATGGCTGTCGTCGCATCATCCAGGTGGATACTGCACATTGGTGGTGGTTGAGGAGAATCCCCCCTTTCATATGTAAAGCGCTTTGAGTGCTGCAGAAAAGCGCTATATAAATGTAATGTGTAATGTAACATTGTCATTATCTGATCAGTCCTACTCTACACGTTCATATAGTCCCTCACTTTTCACAATCCAGGCACTTTGATCATTTTTTTTGTTTGTACTTGTACTTGTACATAGACATACAAAGAATGCCTTCGCTCTTCCCCAGGTCCAATGGCAATTCTGATTGAACTTTAAGGAAAAATCTGTGTGGTTCTTGATGTTTCAGGCCTCAGGAGACATCACTGTCTCATAATGACTTTTAAAAGTCCTACAAGAAGTGCAAAGAACCAAAGAAAATACATTCCTATGAAGTTCAATGAGGTAAAAGGTGGACCAAAATAAAAAAAAATTATTTCATCAAATTGGATGACACAAGCCATCAATGAGATCTAAAAACATGTAAAAGTGTGGCTTATCAAAAGACGGATATGTTTGCTGCCAGAACAGTATTTAGTCTAGGTGATCTATGGTAAGTTTACGGTAGATCGGACCGCAAGGCAAGGAGAAGAGGGACCTTTTAAAGGAGATGGGTAAATGGAAAACAGGTGTAGGTGATTTAGTATAAGAGAGAGACTGAGCGAGTGTGTTGAGCATTGGAGGGATATATAGATTAAAACCAGTATATAGATTAAAACACAGAAATAGGCATGGACTACATTCTCCAAGATTTTTCTTCTTTTACTCTCTTTCTGATTAAATGTGAACCATGTGAAATGCAACACATAAAAACACTGAATGAAACATGAAAATGAATCATGTCACTCTCATTAAATGCCTATTTGCCAAATAATTTTTTTTTCAACTACTGATCTTCTGTTTTATTGGGAGTGACAAGGATGGACAGGATTAGAAATTAGTTTATTAAAGGGATAGCACATGTAGGACGTTTTGGGGACAAGGTGAGGGACATGTGCAGAGGAGGGACATGGGGTATATCTGTAGGAAAATGCTGAGGATGGGGCCACTAGGCAGAAGGAAAAGAGGAAGACCAAGGAGGATTTGCTTGTTTATGAATGTGGTAAAGGAAGACATGCAGGTAGTTGGGTTGAAAGAGGCAGATGTAGAGGACAGGGTAGTATAGAGACAGATGATCCGCTGTGGCGACCCCTAATGGGAGCAGCCAAAAAAAGAAGAAGAAGATCTTCTCCATTTCCTCAGTACATCACTTGGGTTAATAAATGGTCAGATTCCCTGTGGAATATTTTGGGAAGCTTTAATGTAACAACAATAGACACAATAACATTCGATGAGATTTAATTTAGTTACATTGGATTATGTACATACATTATGTGCAATTGAGGGAAGTTTAGTTTTTGGTGTAAAATAGTCAAAACAAACACTATATAACACAACACAAAAACAAGAAAACTTTAACGTAATCACGAAGTGTAACAACAAGGACCAATAACAACTATGGAAGACAAATAAAAGAAGATAATTGCAGCAAATTGTGAGAATATATTGGAAACAGGAACGGAGAGTCATGTGACATGCACTGTTTGTGTCCATAATCGTGACTCATACAGAATCCGAATCTAATACAAAGCTGAGACACAGTGTACCTGCTAGTGAAAAGGTGTATTTTTTTTGTGTTTTAAATAAATAAATTTAATTATGATGCCTATATGATTTTCCTATTACATTTTATAAAGTTGTAGAAAAGTCATTTAAGAGCAGCTAATATTTGTAACACTTTTTAAAATAAAATGAATAATTTTTTTTGGAAAGCAGAGATATGCTGCACTGTGCACTCTGGCACTCTGTGCTCTCTGTGCTCTCTGTGTGTGCGTGGGCTCTATACTGGCTCTATATTTAGAAACATTTTTTTGTGTGAATTTCAGACAAGTTTGTGCAGAATAATTTACATTTTATTTTTTACATTTTAGAGCTCAGTAGGTTAGGTAATGTCTGAATTCTAAATTGTACTCCTTCTACTCTTATCTAGAGCACCTTATCTTCACATTCCGAATAATGTACAGATATGCAGTTACTATATACTATAGAGATTCCACTTTAATCTTAGCAGTGTTATCAGTGCAAATGTGTGAATTCAACAGACTTGACATACTATACAAATATCTTGATGTTTCTTTGAATGTGATAAAGATTGATGGAAACAGATTTTTGGAATAAATGAGAATAGCTGTAACTATGTGCCCTTATCAGCTTCCATGACAAACACAAATGAGATATAACAGGAGTGTGGAGGGGAGCAAAACACCTGTATTGGCAGCAAGAACAGCACAGTTTTACCAATTTATGTAGCAATTTGTTAAACTATTTCCATCTTAATATCCACATTTGTTTGCTAACTAGGCAGCATATTAAATGTGTAGTGTTATTGCTAAGCATGCTGCCTAATTAGCTGATTAATGGGTAGGATTTTATTTGAAGGGCACCTACGTTGGTCTTCTGTGACACATTATATCAAATATAAAACCTTTAATTATGGGTCCAATGTTGTATGCATAATTTATTTGACCTTATCTTGAAAGTTATTATTGTGCCTTCATGAACAGCGTGTCATGAAAATGAAATTCACGTAAATGTAATGAAACTCATGGAAGCAGGAAAGCCCAAATCACAAGGCAAAAACCATAGTTGAGAAATTAGCAAAAGTCAGGTGATGTGCAAACAGAGATTATAGCGGCAAAAACGTAATAAAAAATTGATACGAGAAAGATAATTTATTCAATAGAAAGGCAAACATTCCCAAAACAGACAAAGGTCGGGTGATTGGAAAACAAAGCAACTAAGGTTGTTTTAAGAACCATGAAACCATGGCTTGGTTCAAATAGGTGGCAAACAATACTTTGCCAAGACAACACGAAATCAAAATGTTATATATTCACACATGAATCAAACAAGGAAGTCGAACACACAAAGACATGAACTAATGACGAGGAGTGGAGATGTTACATAAACAAAACAAAACACACGACAATGAATAAAAAGGTTGGAAATGAGAATGTGTAAGCCACCTTGTGCGTGTGTATTTTAAATTTGTTTGCGTTGTATTCAAGCCCCGGCATAAAAAGACTACAATAAAAACAGTCCCTATCTCTCTAAAAACTCCCTTCCAATTTCTTCATTCTCCTTCCTTTGACCAGGATGTCACAGTGGTGCTGAAATCATGGAGGAATCTGTGACTGAGATAATTACACAAAGTTCATCAGCAGACCATCCTTGACTGGTAGTCAGAGCAAGCCCAATGCGACACTGCTCCCATGGTGGTGAATTATGAAGAAAGACAGATGCTCCGAAGCATGCTTTAGCCTGCTGGTACTCTAGTGGCCACTGTCATGTCTGCGGCATCTGTCAAATTCACCAAAATGACACCTGAGGATGATTAAGAAGCCTACATCCAGTTCTTTAAGCATGCTGCAGTAAGCAATTTAAAGTGGAAAATCAGCTGAAGTATAAACACCTGAAAAAGGTGATCATACTAAGGGTTGGCAATACACCTGTCCCAGGTGGCAGCTGACTAAATATCAGGGCTTCAATGGTATTGTGGACCAAGTAGTGTTGGACCAATTCATTGCATGATTGAAAACAAGAACAATACATTGGTTCATGTTTAATTTCTGGGGCAGCAGTAAATACCCTGCAATCAGCTACTGCTCTAAGATGTAATGAACCAGGAAGTGGACAAGGCTCAATTTCCACTTGGGACAAGACCCTGAGACAGGGTTTTCACCAAGTAAGAGTAATTGCTGGTTAGTTACAATTAGGGTTCAAAATATCCTATACTGAATTCCCTAATATTAAATTACTAGAAGGCTTTTAATTATAATGAAAACAACAAACTGTCATGTGGTCCATTTCTATTAGCTGGGCTTTCATGGGAATGAATGCATGTGGTGTGTTGCATGCTGTGAATGTAAGCTGGTGATTCATGTTGCCACCCCAACAGCACCAGTGCACCCCTTCCTTTAATTGAGGATATTAAAAAGAACCAGAGTGGACCTAATTAGCCCTTTAGAATGGAGTGCCTGGACCACCGTTTTGTGTTAATTCTGGTGGATTATACAATGCAGTACTTTGAAGCTGTGCCTCTGCAATAGCTCAGCACGTAATGTTGCGGAAGCGCTCTTCAGCGTTATCTCCCTAGTTGGAATCTCAAATGAGACTCCGACTGAGAAGGGCACACTGTTTATGTCATGTATACACAGTGAACTGTGCAGATTATTGAGGATTCTATTGATTCATACCAGCATTTGCCATCTGAAAAGAGATGACTGTTTGGCGATGGTAAATGCTGGTTTCCAAGTTTGGCAGCTCGGTCTCTTTTTTTTTTTTAGACTTCAGAAGGGTCAATATAAATTCAGTGGCATTCCATGCACTGGCAAACTGAAAGTAAGTTATGTTACATTTATAACTATCAATGCAGAAATGTATTAGCTATTTACTGTGCTTGTATTATTGCAATGCATGCAATCTGGGTTTTTTTTATTAACTGTAAATTAGTACTACTTGGGTTAGGGTTAGGGTTAGGGTTAGATCTTAAAATCCTAATATCAAGAAACTTTCTAAATTCATTTAGCTTTTTCAGTCTGGTATTTTATCCTCTGACTTTTCAGGCTTAAAGGCAAGTGCATGTCTTAAAAGGTGACAGTCTAGACATTATTAAAAAAGCATAAATTATTTTAGAAGATTCATATATTCTTTAAGCATTGCTTTATAAATAATTTAAGCTATGCTTATGAATGTGTTATAAAGGCATCCAAAGATACCTTTCAATTAGAGTTTAGTTTTTTCAGGATTTTATTTTTCCCTTTTCATTTTTCTTTTGCATTAGAAGCATATGTTTACTTTGCATTCATGCACTGGTGATCATCATTATTTAGACTGCAATTAAATGGTATTTTATATAACATTAAGAAAAATGTCAGAGGGATTTTGAAAAGGAAGTGTTCTGAGTTTGTAATGTGCTGCTTGCAAATCTGCACAAAAAAGGCTTCAGAGGCTTAACTCCCATTTCATTTTTCTCTTATTTCTATTCATACTACAATTAGGAAAAATCTACAGCATGAAGTGGTTGTTTTGGGTCATCATTAGTGTTTATATTAATCACCTTAGTATAATTTATTAAGGATGTAATGGCTGCATATGTTGCATTCATTCATTCATCCATTCATCCATTCATTCATTCATAATTTTTTTTTTTATTCAAAACTAAAATAAAAGAATGTGGAAAATGGGAAAACATTCTTGGCACACACAAAAACACAAAACTATGATTTCAAGAATATTATATGTAAATTATTAAGAAACACTAAATTAAATATTTACAAATCCACATATGAACAAATGGTCACTTATGTAAATTTTCCAGTATATTTTATAGTAAAGTTGTGTGCTCTGAAGCCTAATTTGTGCAGAACATTAGCTGATTCTTTATTGGACAAAAAAAAGGTCCTAATTTGCAGCACTTGGAAAATATCTTGCTGATATTTGTATTGTTTCCCTCTTTTAGTTAATCTTTTACCATCATGGTGTATTTAAAAAAAACATGCAGTGATCTATATAAGCAGAATATAAAAGGTTAAGAGCAATCTGTAATCTACAAGTTTTGCTACTAGTTTCTCCATTATTGTTGATACACTTTTGGATTGTTCAAGATGACCCAGAGAGCAGCAGATGAAACTAGTGAAGTAGGTGCATCTCGCATCATTAGAGCAAAAGTAGCAAGCATAAAAATACACTTCGATTTGCCCTGCCTGCATGTGTGTATGTGTGGGCACTGTGTGAAACGGGCTCTGATTAGGACTTCTGAAGGTGTGACTCCGACCATTAGGGACTTATCTCTAGCCATAAACCTTCTGCCAGTACTGGGAAATGAGAGCACTACACTCACTCTCACTCTCTCTCTCACTCTCACTCTCTCTCTCTCTATCTCTCTCATTGTCACTGTTCCATGCTGGGAGGTAGCAGTGTGGTGTAGTTTAAGATGTTGCTCGTGCAAGCTTGTTACACGCTTTGCTATTTTGTACTTGTTTAGAAGTTTGGTGGGGATTGAAAAAAAAAAAAAGACATCTCTCAGCCATGGTTTTAAGTATGCTAGTAATAAACATTAAACCTGATTAAACGTGAATAAAGACTGCCTAGCTAAAAAGTTGACTCAGTGGGCTACAGGAAACGTGTATGTTTCCAGCACCAGTTAAAATTGTATCATGGTAGGTGTTGAATTTTAAAGAACGACCAGCACAAGTCATCCAAGACACAGCTTTAGTATTTGCTATACAATCTGGTACATTTTCTCAATAACTTTCAAGAATTTTTCATAAGCATCAATTTTATTTTATTTTTGAGTACAGTAAGGTTCTATCTTGGTTAACAACAAATCATGGGGAGACCATTATAATGCTAATACAATCAGACCGAAGTGACAGACCAAAAATACTCCCCACAGCCCCCATAAATTCCAAGATTAACTGATAAACTGATTAAAAACTTAAAAAAATGAATTAAATAAGATAATGTAATCAAAAGATTTAGTGAACTTTATGTCAGTCCAGCTGCAATTTTATGTGTATACACTTTAATGGGCTGGTTTCCAAGAATGTATGGAGGTGAATATAGGAAGGATTTGTGGACAGCCAACCTTCCAGATTCTAATTTAATATCTTTGATGACTAGGAGAGTCTGCGAAATACATCAAACACTCCATGGATTCACGGCTGAGTGTTTAAGGCTAAGCTTTCTCTTTTCCAGTTTTCTTCAAAATCCAACCAATCTCAGAAAAAAAAAAATTGCATTTAACTTTTTTAGAGCACTTTCTATACAGTCAGTATCAATGTGAAGCCAAAATCATACGTTGTATAACAACGTATCAAACTTTAAATCGAAGGCTCTATATGAAATGTTCTGCAGCAATATATTTTATCAGATTGCAACCATACCATGTGACTTGCAAAACTGATTGCATTGGCTGGAAAGAGAACACTATTCCAGGGCTTTGTACCGTAGGTCTAAAATGTGTCATGAAAAGCACAAACTTTTACATGAAGTGGGCAATGCTCATGTTAAAAAAAGAGCTAAAATAAATAATCAAATGTATATTCATTGTATTTAAAGAGCTTAGTGATGGAGGTTAATTTGGTTTAAACACATTGCTGCAGAACATTTAATACAGACCATTTGATTAAAAGTTTATATATATATAAATATGTATATATATATTCCTATACATCATATTCTTGTGACAGAATTGATTTCTATGCTGAAATTATGTTGCATGTGTTAATGTGTTACCATTTTGTTTATGGGACTGGGTTGCCAAAATCACATCACATTAACAGCATCACAGCTAACAGTTAAAACAGCAGAAAAAAAATCCTTGGTGCTCCCCTGCCCACTCTCCAGGACTTACAGGAACCAAAAAACGGGCCGGAACACAGGACACAACCTCTTTTAACTCCCATCTTTTAGCAGGTGCTAAAGAACTTCCAGACACAGGACCAGTTTCTTTCCCCAGTCAATCACCCTTATTAACAACTGACCTCAATTCATATCTATAAGCACTGCATTATCAGAACAGTCAGTCATCACATCATCCGCATATGTTACACACCCTATTGCTGCTGTATATTGTACAAAAGTTATAAAGTAATTTCTTTATTTACTGTTATTTGCACTACCATGCACTCTCACACTTTATGTACATTACTGATCTGTAATGTACTCTGCATTTCTATTTAATACTTATATTCTACTCATTTGACAGATATACTGTACATTTGGAAAATCTGTGAGAACATTATTCAGTTTCAGAACAGGTTGGTTATATCAGGTTTGGTTCACTGCAAATAAATAAAGTATTAGTGGAAAGTGCATCAGCTTGTCAGTCTGCTGAAAGTGGTTGTGTTATAACAGTAGGTTGTATTTAGAGTTGGCAACTTGTGTAAAAACTTATTGCTTCTGAGACTGATACCCTTTTTTTTTTATTATTAGAGCTAGTAGAAGTGGGACTGCCCAGAGACTGCTGTATATCAGGTCTCTCGCTTGTAATGACACCAGACTGAACTTTTAAAAAGGCCTTCTGGAAGGGGATGCTATAAACACCTACACTCTTTTCTGCTAGCCGCAGGGCAAACAAAGTTGGTAGCTCCGGGTGAAAGACCTAAGATCATGTTTGGATTCGATAGCAACAAATAATTTTAATTTCTTTCCTACACTGACTGTTACTGCAGCTGTGGGGGAGTGTAATAAGGACAAGAGGCATGTGCAAGGGAAAAGTGTTGTTTGAATCCTGAAGCTACCACAGACCATCTCTGGAAAGCAAAATTGTAAAAGAATTTTAGAAAACTTGGAACATGGAAGATGTTATTTTTATTTTTTTATATATACTATATATATGACTTCAGAATTACAGTGCACACACTTTCTTTCGGCTTCTCCCATTAGGGGTCGCCACAGCGGATCATCCGCATGTTTGATTTGGCACATGTTTTTACGCTGGATGCCCTTCCTAACGCAACCCTCCCCATTTATCCAGGCTTGGGACCGGCACTAAGAGTGGCTGGGGTTGGTTCCCTGACCTGGTTCCGCCACAGCGGTGAGAGCGCCGCATCCTAGACCACCAGGGACACTAAAACTTTCTTTCGGCTTCTCCCATTAGGGGTCGCCACAGCAGACCATCTGCACGTTTGATTTTTGGCACCTTTTTACGCTGGATGCCCTTCCTAACGCAACCCTCCCCATTATTTGCACAAAATAGTATTGGGACACCTGACTTTTTCAGCCGTATTTGGTTCTTCCCCAAACATTTACCACAAAGTTGGAGGCACACAATTTTACACAATGTGGTACCATTACATTTTTTTTTACTTGAACTAGGAGACCCAAACCTGTTCCAGCATGAAAATGTGCACAAACTGAGCTCCATGAAGATATTGTTTAAATGCGTAATGGAAGATCTTGAGTGGCCTGCTATTGAGTTCTGGCCTCACACTTATTTGAACAACTCTGGGATGAATTTGAAATGTTGACCTTTACTAAGCACAAATCTCCACAAGTACACTCTAAAATCTAGTGAAATAAGTTTGGAGATTATTATTACAGCAAACAAGGACTAAATGTGCAGTAGCATTTTTAAAAATCCACAAACTTTTGTCCATTTATTGTAAATAGACTGATTAGCCATACAATGAATACTACCTGCTTGATATTGTGTAGCTCTTTGCTGTCTCATATGGTGTTTCTGTTTCTGTTATTATCATGCAATAATGTGTATTAACTTTTTTACCAAACCAAGTAATCGTTTAATTGCCCAATAATATATCATTGGACCAAAACAATATGAATATACTGTTTACTGCACAATGTCATTACAATAAAACCAAGAAAAGAGAACACATTAAACATTCGATCTCTATATCACGTTCCGACTTTGTCTTTTTTGTCTTTCTCAATCATACACTCGTGGTGAAGCTGTTTGAACACATTTTGTTTTTATTTTAAGAATAAGCTTTGTGGATTGGAGTCCCTTGAGCACACACATATCATCTATACACTTCATTTACTCCTTTTAGCTCCTCGTTTTTTGTGCTTCCTGCAGTCTTTATTAAATTATTTTGCTTTATCTCTGCTTCTTAAATTCAGTGTTTGTGTATGTGTGTGTTTGTGTTACTGGTATTTACATCATCTTCATAAATTTGTGCTTGTAAATGCATCTCTTTTAACACCCTCCCCTTCACTTGCTATTCCTTCTAGCTAACTACATCATTCTAAGCCTGGTTTTTGCCCTTTCCTTTTTTTGGCAACACTTGATGATGAGTTATGTAACAAATGTATAAAGCATTTACAAACATTTCACAACTTGATAAGCCTAATGTACGTAATGTACGTGGACAACTTCACACTCATGTTGGCCTTGCTAAACAGTTACCACATATTTGATACAAAATTGATAATTTTCTAGAACTAAGAGGCATAGCCTAAATTTGTACCAGTATCAAAATATCCCTGTGTACTGAGGTCCAAAAAGATATAGTTTGCCAAGGTTGGCATAGAAGAATTTAAATGACCTGCATAGATTCCCCAGCCTCAGCCCTAATTATTACTTTTTGGATTAATTAGAATGTTGACTGTGATCTAGGTCTTCTTGCGTCACTGACTTCACTTACGTTTTTGGCGCTGAATGGATACAAAAACCCACAGTCATGTTCTAAAATTGGAGAGGAGGTTAATATAGCAAGCGGAGAGCCTAAGTCTGGAATTGAATGTTCAACATACACATATAAATGCTATTGTTGCTACTGTTATTGTAATCTCATTTTACAATGCTTACTAGTTAGCAGTATTAGCAGTCCCTCAGGACTATGATCCCATGGGGTCCAACAAATAATTAACAATAGTCAAAGTATTTTTTTTTGAAGATTGCAAACCAACCAACAAACAAAGAAACAAACAAAAAACCAGACAGGCAGAAAGACGGACAGTATTTTAGTACAGTAGTTGCATGCGATGTGTGGTTTGTGTGCAGATGCCATCCCGAGACTCTATTCCAGGCCTTCCCTTCACTCTAGTAAACTAAAGCCGCACCCACTTCCCTTTGGATGTCGTCAGCAAGAGGTGACCTCTAAAGTAGAGTCGGAAGCTGAGATCAGGATCAGGAGATCTCGCTTCATTCTGGTTTAATGCTGTTCCGTGTTTTGTGCTTACCTGTTATTGACCCAGAGTTTGGCTTGTCCTTTTTGAAGTTTGATTAGTTTACTGTAAATACTCAATGACTTATACATTTGCAAATATATGTATGTATGTGTGTTGTTTTGTTCACCGGTAGTAGGGCTACCATTTCTGTTGGGTATGGGTTTCTGCCTCGTTTTTGGTGAGGGAGTTAGGGAAGTGTGTTGTCTTTCTTTTGGGTTTGTTTGTAGGTGATTTAGTGTTTGTAAAAAGAGTGTTTTTGTTTATTATTTTGGCCTTGGTCCACCCTGAAGTCCATCCCGATGCTGTGCATCTTACAATATATCTAATTTTTTAAGATACCCCGGTGTTTGTCTTTTCATTCTTTATTAATCATATACCAAATACACTACCATTCACCTAATATCCACCACCCTGTGCCTTTAATCACACTGTGTTCCCCAACCCTAGACATGTGCTTTAACAATAAAACACATAATACAGAGTCCATTAATTTATCTTTAGTATTTGTCTGGTCAGGGTTTATATTGACTACTCCTTTCACACTATTTACATTTTAAGAAATATATATATAAAAAAGCTAAATTTGTCAGATATAGTACACACAAAAATAAAAACCTCTCCAGAGGGCACCAGTTATGAAAAGTTCATAAACCATTCTGACAGAGGTGAGTTGGTATATGACAATAACTTATATAAGAGAAATTATGTAATTTATGAAGGGGCTCTGTTCTTGTGTAATTTATTTACGTACAAAATATGTTATACATTATCTTATGTAATACTGGTGATAACACAAACTCTTTTTTGCTAATTTAATACACACAAATTAGCTTGGACCTGTAACTATTGGGTGTCTGTTTGTTTAAAAAATGTATAGTAATTCAATCAGTTTGGGGTTTGAGAGTTTTTTAAATACAAAAGCTGTTCATAGATTCGGAGAACCTATGAATTATATTATTCCCTGTCATCTACCAAATACTCACAAAATATGTTTCTAAATTCACATACATATATGCTGGCTATAAAACCATTATATACCAAGTCATGCATAAAAGTGTTGTTTGATTAATATGGCATGCTAATTTGACACATTTTTTGTAAACGTAAAGGTTTACTATGACACTAAACTTGAGGTCCACAATGGGACTTCGTTTCTTTGAAAATGTACAAATGTAAAAATTATAACTGTTTGTAAAGAATTTTTCAGAAAACCAATTTATAATTGTTTACAACAGTATACAGTATAAAAAATATACATCTATGCACTGTGACAACAGGCTTCCGCCTCATGTACCAAAAGGGGCAAGTGCTCCGAACTCAACTGTCAGCAGGGTGCGGAAGGACGGAAGCCCAGTACAGCAAACAAGGAGGCGTGGCGTGGCCCCCCCCCCCCCCAAACTTAGTTTGTGCTTCAACATAAGGCATCATGCTTGACTTTGAATTATGTAAGGGTGCAGATGCACTGATTGCACAGGTTGCGGAACCAGGTGAACCTGGATTGGGAGGCTTGGTCATTGTTCAACTGTCACAAACTCTAAATCCTTGTACAAATGTGTGTTCTTTACATCCATCAAAGCTGTAAATCCACTTATGGAAAAGCAGCTGTTCCTGACTTGTACAGTTATGAAGAATTTTTTTTATATGATAGCTTGTTAATTTTTTTCCCATATCCATTTTTGAAGTTGAAACTGTTATATATATGCGAAACAGTAACAATGAAAAATGTTCAGGCACAATGCTCAGGATGTAAATAAAAGAGATTTTAACTTTGTTACACAATGGTGTCTTGATGGTTTTCTGTGGATACAGACCGAGTGTCCACATATGTGGAGATCATTTCTTCAAAAATAGATTCATGTTTAAAAATAATATCTGGTTATTATATTTATTGGTTCCTCCTAACCTCAAATAGCTAGCAGAAATCTACCATGCAAGCCAAACCAAAGTACGGGTCTCAGGAGGGTATAACAAAGAAAATACACAATGATCACAAATAGTATATTATTAGGACAATGGTGATGTTTCACCGAGCCCTAGCATAAGGCAGAATGGGGTTAAGCTACCCAGTGAAAATATAACTTAATCTTCTAAAGAATCAGTATGTACAGTATTTAAAAGAAAAATAATGTTTTTAGGAATTCTGGGAAGACTGCTTTCTCCTCATATTATATATTTCACTATAAATGTCACATTCAGCATGAAGCTCTGCTTTTGATGGGGACTACAAAACACTTGTATGTGTCACTCTGGAAAACATCATCTTGTGACCTTGAAAATGTGAATATTTTTTCTATATCGCTATACTATGCACACCGATCAGCCCAAACATTAAATCTACAGTACTAGCGTATGTCTGGTCCCATCCCACAGATAAGCTCCTGGAGCACAAATTGCTGAATAAGTTAATACTGGCTTTGATAGAATTGTGTATGAACACACATTGTGTGTATGGGGTTGCACAGCCACAAAGCAATCAAAATGCCCATGCTGACTGCTGCTCACTGCTGAAAGCAACTACAATGGACATGAGAATTGGACCATTTAGCAAAGAAAGAAGGTGGTCTGGCCTGATAAGTCACGTTTTTTTAACCTCATGTAGATGGGAAGACTGGCAGTGTGATGCAGTGTTCGGATGAGAAACCACATGTCCTGTCATACATGTGTATGTTACTTCACACTAACAAATTCAATTTTTGTGCCAACAGAATTGCCAAAAGTTTTTTCAGTATTTAAAAAAACTCACAAAATACATAATTAAAAAGAAGAACAGCACTCTGAAACAATAAAATCATTGCCAAAAACCTAATATAATTCCCCTCGGAAAAAAAAAACCCCAACCTACACCTCAAGTATTAATTACATATATATATATATATATATATATATATATATATATATATATATATATATATATATATATATATATATATATATATATATATATATATATATTTATATTAAGTATACAAATCTCAATAGTCAATGAGACCAAAGTGCTGTTAAACCCAATTGCAATGAATGATTTATGCGGAAATGGCGAACATTAACCTGCGGAACATCAAATAAAACTTTGAAAGCATAAACTTAAACTAAAGCAAAGCATTCCTAAAAAAATAATTATCAAAGAAGAAAATTTTAAATCTGACACCAAAGAATTCTGTTCATTGAAGAAATTGCCTGTGTTAAATCATTGGCAAATAATTCCTTTAATGTTTTCCTGGAATAATGTCTCATTCCAGGAATTTTCATTCTAGAAAAATTACATGTAAACAAAATTAAATGTAAACACACACCATCTATCTATGTATATACTGTTGTAGATAATGTATATAATTAATGTACTATTAATGCATTTTACCACTCAGATTACAGTTTTTATTTTTTGCCTTTTTTTATGTAATTTCATTCGAATCTCATATAAGTATGACAGACACAAGATACCAAATGAGCATTTCAGTCATTAAACTGTATCTAGAATCTTATGTGGAACACTAGCTACTGTATATGATTGGGTGATTAAAGAATCTGCATAAATGTTCATGTGTGCACTTGTTCCTAATAAAGTGAATGACGAGCGAATTTTTCGAAGTCCCCATTCTCCGTGAGTTCATTGCCCATATTTTAAAGCAGTGTAATTTAAAATACGAACAATAAACTAGTTTCAGATCTATGTGTGTATATATATATATATATATATATATATATATATATATATATATATATATATATATATATATCTGTGCACTTGTATTGCAGTGATGTGATAAGGGAGAAAATGGGCTCCTGTGGATGAAACTTACCACCGATTCTTTTTTTTTACGACATGCCGCTAATGTCTTCCTGAAACCTGTTTATTAACAAAACAGAGAAAGTAGACCGTACAAAAGAGAAAAGCTTTATTGCTTTTATAACAAGGACACAGCAATTGTTGTAAAATTCAGCATTTATGAATGTGCTTGTCTGAATAGCTAACAATAGTGAATCAAAATTACTGGATTTTTGTTTTATACTTGTTATTCACTCGTCTGCAAAGCTTTATCGGTTCTTCTTAATGGGGAGATATATTCAAAAGATTTAAAGCAGTAAAGTTGGTAAATATTTCCTCAAGAAAATGCTTTTTGGTAGACATTCTGTGGCTTTTGTATAGGTTTGTTTTAACTCTGTGGTGTTCAGTTTTCCCATTTATTTTACCTTCTGTGTCTGGCTATATACAGTCAGCCCCCTGACTTACGAATGCCCGACTCATGGACTTTCTGAGATATGCACTCAACCACCAAAATAAAAATATATATTCAAGAAAACTTAAAAAATCCGCAGGCGCTATTCAGACTGGACTAAAGAAGAATTCCTGGCAGGCAGGCATTGTGGGAATGAGACACGTAAATCTCACTCTTCTCGACTTACTAATAATCGACTTATGAACAATTTTCCGGTACCTATTTATTTCGTAAGTCAGGGGCACCCCGTACAGTATATGCACATGCACAGATTTAATGAAAGTAAAGATACAGCTTAATAGTGTATATCTATCAAATCAAATGACACTTCCCCAAAGTGGAAATCTTCAGATGAGTAAATAAATGAAATTATTATAATTTCTGACACCATGACTATGACTATGAGACATATGCCAACACATAATTCTTGAGTTGCTGTTTCTTTGTTCAGTAAAAATCCTTTCTAATATTAAGTCCAATATAATATTGCAATCAGTACTGTTTTTCAAAAGGAAATATGAAGCCATTGACTAAGGCAGTTTACAACATGATGCTTTAAATCTGTGATTGGTGACAGTTGTATTTAGAGCAAGATTTTGTCTTGTTTTTTTGCAAGAAAATGGAGGATGCATTTTTTTTTCAGACTGAGTATAGATTCCCTCTTTTTGGAGCTCTATGAAACAATTTTGAAATCTGATACCATAATGACTAACCTGCAAAGTATTAGTCAATCAGTGGTGCTGTATGCATTTAACCTTTAAACGTTTTGCAAAGATTTTAACTCTAATTATATTATTATTATTATTATTATTATTATTATTATTATTATTATTATTATTATTATAATATTTATATTTTATAATGAGTACCTGATTCAGCATGTACTAATGTCTACTAATGTCTATATTAAAGGTTAATTCATCATAAAAAAAAAAGGTGAATTGACTAATGTTCTATTCATCAGCTAATCTATAGTTATGTAGGTGCAAATTAAGGTGTTCAATATTGCACTAATTAACAAATGTTTTAAGCTTTAGTTAAGGTGGCCATTATTTACACATGAATCATCATGACTCCAGTCTTAGTTATGGATTATGCTTTTATTAGTTTCTGATTAGTACATTAATTTATTTATCATTAGATCATACTGAAATAACAATTTAGATGGAATTCAGATAAATAAGGTACTAACTGTTGACTTATAACTTCTTCTTCTTCTCCATTTTCGTATTATTAAATGTGAATTATATCCAGACTCTTGTCGTTTCCTGTCCCCTGTTCATTAATGCAGCAGCATGAACTAGGCTTTTCAAACAGTGTGTGATGTTGGTATTAGAGTATTTTTTCTGAATATGATTTAATGAGCCATGTATGAGATTGTATCGTGTGCAATACATCCTTAGTAAAAACTCATATTGCTGTTTGGTTAGATATTTCACTTGCTAATGTAACTGTGTTGATACAAAAGTGATTTAGAGAGTACTTTAGCAAATATTTGATCACAATCATAAAAGTTTGCTTGCACTGTGTGACGACAGGGTGTGCCGAGAGAGGAGTTGCGGTATTGTATGAGGAAGTCAAATGTGTCAGAGAAGTATGTGAGGGTGGTGCAGGACATGTATGAGGACAGTGTGACAGCAATGAAGTGTGCAGTAGGAATGACAGACTGGTTTAAGGTGGAGGTTGGATTGCATCAAGGATCCGCTCTGAGCCCCTTTCTGTTTGCAGTGGTGATGGACAGGTTGACGGACGAGGTTAAACAGGAGTCTCCGTGGACCATGATGTTTGCGGATGATATTCTGATTTGTGGTGAGAGTAGGGAGCAGGTTGAGAAGAGCCTGGAGAGCTGGAGGTAAATCCTGGAGAGAAGGCGAATAAAAGTAAGTAGGAGTAGGACAAAGTGCAGGCAGGGTGGAGTGGGTGGAGAAGAGTGGCAGCAGTGATTTATGATAGAAGGGTATCTGCAAGTTTAGAAGACTGTGGTGAGACCTGCGATGTTGTATGGTTTAGAGACAGTGGCATTGAGTAAAACACAGGAGGTGGAACTAGAGGTAGCAAAGCTAAAGATGTTGGGAGGACAAGAAATTATTTCATTAGAGGGACAGCGCATGTAGGACGTTTTTTGGAGACAAGATGAGGGAGGTGAGATTGAGATGGTTTGGACATGTGCAGAGGAGGGACATGGGGAATATCGGTAGGAGAATGCTGAGGATGGAGCCACCTGGAGGGAGAAAAAGAGGAAGGCCATAGAGTAGGTTTATGGATTTTTTGAGGGAAGACATGCAGGTGATTGAGTTGAAAGAGGCAGATGGACAGGACAGGGGGTATGGAGAAGGATAATCCGCTGTGGCGACCCCTAAGGGGAGAAGCCG
Source organism: Silurus meridionalis (assembly GCF_014805685.1). Lineage (NCBI taxonomy): Eukaryota > Metazoa > Chordata > Actinopteri > Siluriformes > Siluridae > Silurus > Silurus meridionalis. The sequence continues at coordinate 21,386,304 of NC_060896.1, read as the reverse complement.
AAAGAAGAAGAAAAATCATAAAAGTTTGCTAGATTTTTTTTTCCAACAATCATTATTACAGAGTTAAAGGTGCAGAAGTGAAGTGTTTATACCAACATTACAAATTACAAAGACCTCTGATGTAACTGAATTCTTATGTACTACTCAGTCAGTTGTATGTGAGATGTGCATACCGGGCAAAGTCTGATAAAAACACAAGCATGTCCTAATTATGCATGATTCTGACCTTGAACTTGTGTGTGTTTTTCATGAAATGGTAATCAGCTCAAGTAAGCAAATTTAAGGCAATTTCATAGTAAAAAAACAAACAAAAACAAGACTAAACATAAACAAAAAAACAAACGTCAATAGAACTGTATTAGAATCACAGTGGTGCAACTAAACACCTGCTTTGCGATAGCCAACACACTATGATGCCACGGACAGTCTGGTCATTACCACTAAGCACTGCCCATGTAATGACTGTGATGGTAATAAGGAAATATGTTTTTGTCATTTGGCCACTCTTATGACAACACATCCTGGCACAAACCTCTATCTCTGCCCTGTCCATGAACCACATGTTGCAGCAAGTTTTGCAGCAAGTTTGTTTTTATGGTGCAGGCCCCCAGGTACAGAATATTTAAATAATCACCCACTCTTTTGTTCACCCATGTCAACAGTTTCATAACTACCAGTTTCACATATAGATGCTTTTGTTGCTATAGGTTTTAAAAGGAAATCCTAAAGGACATTCCTCATTGAACTTGTATGGTCTTGGCACAAATATTTACCATGCATTTGTGATTAAACAATTAAATCAGTCATTCAACACTGATCTGAAGGAAGGTGTTGAGATACAATCTCTTTATTGATAACTTTCACTATATAGTGGCACTGCACACATGCACACACACACACACACACACACACACACACACACACACACACACACACACACAAACACGATCTTTCTCTCTCCCCCTCTCTCTCTCTGAAAGGGCCATGCGTTCAAATTTAGAAGGCACTTAAGTAAATTTATGTTGTGGTGTCTGTCTGAACCATGAGCTGAGGAGGGACATGGGTATATCAGTAGGAGAATGCTGAGGATGGAGCCATGATATGCTCTGGTGACCCCTAATGTGAGCAGACAAAAGAAGAAGTGTCTGTCTGAACCAAATAAATAAAAACAAACTATCTGTACTATATTGAATTGCATAGCGTCATATTTTTTCCATTGCATCGTACTGCATTGAAACGCATTTTGTTGAATCAAATCAAAATCGGATTGCACTGCATCGTAATAGGGATAAATCATATCATATCACATCGGCAGCTGCTTCTTAAGTATCTTCAAATGATTTGTATCTTTGACTATGCATCGAGGTGGAAATCATCATCTTTTTTCGGCTGCTCCCATCGAGGTCGCCACAGCGGATCATCCGTCTCCATACCCCCCTGTCCTTTACATCAGCCTCTTGATGTATATGAAGCCATACTGTTGCACACAGATGGTCACCTCTTCTCTCAGCCTGGCTTCCACTACTCTTTCCCATACCTTCATGGTGTGGCTGTTCATCTTTATTCCCCTGTAGTTACTTCGGGTCTGCACATCTCCCTTATTCTTAAAAAAAGGTATATAATATGACTGGTCCAATCAACTATCCACTCTTCATCCTCTTAATTACTGCTCTCACTTCCTCCCTACTAATCCTATCCACTTCCTGCTTCACCATCTCCACATCATCCACCCTTTTCTCGCTCTCATTTTCCTCCTTCATCAGCTGCTCAAAATACTTCCTCCACCCTCTCAACACACTCTCCTCACTAGTCAACACATTTCCATTTCCATCTCCATCCTTTATTGCTCTAACTTGCAGCACATCCTTCCCAGCTCGGTCCCTCTGGCTGGCCAATCGGTACAAATCTTTTTCTTCTTCCTTAGTGTCCAACTTCACATACAGCTTCTCAGCTTCGCCTTTTCCTTAGCTTTTGCCACATCCCTCTTCACCTGCTGCCGCATCTCCTTGTACTCCTGCCTACTTTTCTCATCTCTCTGTCAATTCCAGTTCTGTTTTGACAGCCCCTTTCTCCCTATGCTTCCTTTCTGTTTCCTGTGCATCGGGATGTTAATTTCTAGCCTAAATTCAAACATTTCCTTTAACAAACAAACTTTTTCTTTCTAAGCTAATTAGAACATCATAGCACTCATTTTTTGTTGAAGTCAAAGACACACATGAGCACAAAGCAATTAAAACCAGGCTTATATTATATGTCATAGAAGAGCAAAGCTGCTGTACTTACAAATACAAACAAATGTAACTTAATAAATAAATCTTATAACGTTTCTATGACCTTTTTCTTTATACAGTTTTAATAAAAGCTTTGTTGGTGCTTTCCATAACAGACAAATCTGACAAGCATAAAGGAGGGGAAAAAATGTTTGATCATATGATGAAGCAGGGATGACAGCTGCCATTAAAATCTCAGACAGTGCTTATTAGACTTAATTTATTTATTATATTCTACCTTGGACTGAAAACACATTATGGTCTACTCTCAGTTTTGAGAAGAGAGTTGAATTTAGGCATATCATAAATGCAATAGTTCTGAGATAAGAAACCATCCATCAGCGGAAAACATTATATAGATACTACAAATGATTAATGTCAGCAGCCCTGCCCATACACCATTCTTCTGATTAATTCAATCACATTATCAGTCAAACGATTCGTAAGCAACCAGAGGTTGAAATAACAGCACTTAGGTCTGTTTTTAAAGTTTTGTATATTTTTTTCACCATCTCCTGCCTATGTTCTATTAACTACGGTACATTGCTGCATTTCTCTATAATTATTTATTTGTAAAATCACAAGATGACCTTTTCAGCATCAGCCAGCTTCAAGTTATTGATCTAAAAATGTAACCTTTAACAGATATGATGGCAATAACACCTAATATTCATTACTGTCATTAATCTTTTGCTACATACAGTGTATCTAACAATAGCTAATTAGCAACCAATTAGTTGGTACAACACTGGGGTTCTCATGATAGCTAAGAGCAAGATTAGTAATAAAACTGGCTACTTAGCTTCAGGTTTGCTGGCTGTTATGGCAGCTAATGCTGATCACTAAAAAACTATTGAATGCGTATCTTTTTCTTGTCTCACCTTGAAGAAAAAATCAAGCTATTATAACAGTTTCACTACATATATAACTGAACTTCTAAAGAAAAAAAAGTACATTTGACACATACCTCTACCACCAGTTAAGGCTTTATAGACTTGTCACTTCTCTTATATATTCCTATATTTTTCATTTTTTGCAAGTAAACTGAATTAATGGCAATACTATAACATGCTGTATGATGAATAACTAAAACATTTTTTAATTAGCTGCTGCATTTTTTTCCGCCATATGCATGCTAGCATACATAATTCTGAAATGATCTTTGCATGTACTATATTATGGGAATGGTATTTTTTCATTGCGCGTTACACAGGAAACATCCATCCTGCTATTTTCATCCACATTCAATCATCTGCAGTGAATGCCCTGCAAGTCAGACATTATGATTTCTTTTCTAAGGGGCTCTTGCACATGCAGAGGCGTGTCTCGATTTCTTGCAGTCGTGGGCTGGTTGTCTGAGTCCACATATGAATAATGTATTTTTTTTCTCTTTTTTTTTTTTCCTTTTACAACTCTGTTATACATTTCAGTTTTGACACTGTAGTTACATTCTGATTAATTATATTTCCATTATATTCTCAGGTATGTAGAATGAAAGTGGCAATTGTGATAGAAAGTGTTATGAGAGAGGTAAGAGTTGCCACGTATTGCCAAACTCGATATTCACACCTATTATTTATAGCTAGATATCTGTACCATTAAAGCTCCTGGATATAGGATTTAGGTTTTTATAGGATTTGAAGACACTCTGTCTGGAAGAGAATCCTATTGCAAGCTAATCACTAGAAAATACCTTGTAAATCATGCCTTTCTCTACACAACAGACAAAATACCATAACGAAATATTCTCTGGTGTTCTATTTAGTGTATTCATATGCGGTTTGGAACACTACCCATGTATATTAATAGATGATTTTGTTGACATAATTGCCTTCTTTTTAATAATATGAATAGTTCTGCGAATTTTACACGTAAGTGTGTGTCAGGACCACGCAGTGACAACTAGAGTAACTCTATCATGTTTATTGTTAAACGAAACAACACCAGAGACAGATAGATTTATGAACTGTAAAGCTGAGTGAAAGACGGAGATGATTCACATAATGGAGATGATCCACAGAACGGAGATGATCCACGGAACGGGGGTGATCCACCGAACGGAGATGATCCACGGAGTGGTAATCCGGCCATGGACCAGCGGGGAATGCGGGCAGTCAGGGATCCACGAGATCTGTAGCTTGACCTTCTAGCGAGTGACTCTGTAACGGGAGTTTACATAGGTGAGTCGTTAACAAGGAACAGGTGTCTGGAATCAAATCCGGGAGCGGCAGAGAGAGCGGCAGCATGACAGCCGCCGAGGGGGTGTGACAGGTGGATCCCTGACATTACCCCCCTCTCCAGGGGTGGCACCTGATGCCCCAAACCCACCTACGCCAGGTGGGCCAGGGCACTCTGAGGAGGGCCTCGCCATCCATCCAGGGTTGAAGGAGGAGGCCCGGTTAGCATCGCCATGGAACAGGGGAAAGCCGGGAAGGGCCCGAGGCGAAGCAACACCTGGATCGCCTGGAGCGGAGCGAACCTCTGCGGGAGTTTGGAGCAGACCTTGATGACGCCCACGGGGGAAGTCAGGAGACGCAGTGACGCCCTGGGCAGGCTTCTGGGGCACCTACTGTGGATGGCGGCGGTGCGACGGCATCCATTGTGGCTGTCTGGAACATAACAGCGCCCACTGTGGCTGTCTGGATGTTGACGTTGCCTTCAGCAGGACCTTGGAGTGCGACAGCGCCTTCAGAGGAGTCCGGACAGTCTGCGACGGTGCTGTCTGCAAGACTTTGAGGCATGGCGTCCCCTTTGGAGGGGCTTGTAAGCAGCCGGCACTTGCGGAGAGGCTTGGGGACAAGACGTTGTCTTCAGAGAGACTCGGAGGCGAGACATCACCTTTAGAGGGACTCGGACCCATGCCGTCGCCTTCATAGGGGTCTTGAGGCAGTACAACATCCCTTCCACGGCCAGGCGGCAGTACAACGTACCTTTCGGGGCCCTGGAGTGGAGCGGAGCACTTGGCGGAACACCAGAGCGGAGCGCTCGGCGGAACACTGGAGCGGAGCGCTCGGCAAAACACTGAGCGGTAATTCGGGCATGGACCAGCGGGGAACGCCAGTGACTCTGGAACTTGAGTTTACATAAGTGAGTTGTTAACGAGGAACAGGTGTCTGGAATCAAAGCCAGGCGCGGCAGAGAGAGTGGCAGCATGACAGGGGGCATGGCAGGTGGATCCCTGACAGTGTGACAATGGCTTCTCTTTAAGCTATATGACCACAGCTGTATAACCATAGCATCTGGTAATGTAGCAGATTTTGTTTTAAACCACCCTTTTATCCAGGTAACATTAGTGAGCTAGCTTAGAGAGTTGCTGCACTTGCTGTCAGCCTGCAGGACTATTGTCTGACTGCTTTTAGCATATAATTTATACACTGTGTGTATTGTTTGATTTTTTTGTTCTCTGTGAACTTTCTTGTCTGCGCTGTTTGTTTTGTTATCACAGCTTTTTCTGGCTAACATTAGTGGCTAACATTAGACTAGCTTGATACAATTTCCATTATATTAAGCTAAACTGTTTATAAGCAAATAATTTTTACATTTGAAACTGTAACCATGAAAATGAGAATGACCCATTTGGCATGTAGAATAGGTAATATTTTTATAATTACATAAAATATTTTGTGAGTCTGAAATATTTTGTCTAGTTAAAACTAATAAATGAATAAATAAATAAATGACACCTTTTCCTGATACTGCTTGCTATGGGAATCACTCTATTCTTCCCTGACTTTTAAACTAATAAAACAAATGATTTACACCTGAGGTGTTCATTCATTCATTCATGTATTTATTTATTTATTTATTTATTTATGCAAAGTGAAGATAATGCCACACAGTGCAACACAGAACTGTCTGAGCCAGTCTGAGTCTCTCAAAGCTATTCAAATCAATGTCACTCGTGCTTTTGTATGCAGACAAGAAAGACATTCTCCTGTCTTATGTCTAAGCTTCAAAAATGAAAAAAGATCCACAATTTGTGGATAAGTGTCATATTCAGACAGATCGACATATTTTCAGAAAGTGGAGTTTGACAACAGCTGCAATTTTTTTCTTTTGTGTGTGTATGTGCGTGTTTGTATATATGAAATACACAAAACCCTGTAAACTTGTCTAGTAAATTAGCTTCCACATTTAATAAAGGTTTTACTTTCTTTCTTTATTTTACACATGCAAATTTTAACACTGTCAGAGTTTACTTTTATCTTTGTACTAAAAATGGTCAGGTAAGAACATGATCTCCGGACCGTAGACTGACTCATCATATATTTAAGTTATTAAACATTATAACATATTTCTCTCCTGTAAGCGTCTTTAACATGTAATATAACAATGATATCTGGTCTGTATGATGCAGTCATTCTGTTCAAGTTAGTAGCGCATTTACTTGAATCTACAGGTATTCTTTCAAGTATCCACCATCCTTGATCTGTTCCACATTTTGTAGCATTAAAACTTGAATGTTCAATTGGAATGATATACCATGATAAACCTTTTTTTTTGTAGAACTTATCTTTTTGTATCATTTATGTTAGTTTGTCCCAGACTACAGTTCATTTTGTTTAGGCATCTTCCAGAAACAGACATAGTTTTTCTATTGTGATATTTCAGTTTCCTTACAAAAACCTTCGCCTTAGAATAGAGCATTGCAACAAAAAGGCTACAGCTGTCAGGTTACTGCCAGACTTGAACACTCACTGTCTTGGACTCCAACCTCCCAACACACAATCACCCTCATACTGACTGTTTGTACTTAATCCCATACTGATTAGTCATAGTTGTTTCCAGTTATATGCTCACTCATGGCCACAATTTAAATGGACTTTGATTTATTCTTTATGCTTGGCCCCTTTCGTTTCTGCCATTTATAAAGCCTGTTTGCCTCTTTCAATCTCAACTTGTTTTGTACTTTGTTCTTAATATTCCATTTGATCGACTGACTAATCACCGGGTTATTGATTCCAAGCCTGCCTTGACCATGCATTTATTTCTGTCTTGCATTTATTACATGACAACAGCCATTAATGAATTATATTCCATTTGTGTGCTTGATGTAAAAGCAAAGAAAAAAAAAGACAAAAATAACTAAAACAGTTTGATATGGGTTGTAGTGTCAGAACTCAAAAATCAGATAGCACAGTAAGTGCTGCTTGACTAAAGAAGTGAATAACACCCAGAATCTGAATATTTCTAAATATTCAACAGTCATGAATGTCTTGTGTGATCCAAGCTGCTTGTATCTGTGATTCATCAATACCCCAAAATGCAAAATGTGGCCTTTTTCATATTTTTACCTCTGTTTTTAAACTCTACTATTTCTTTGGTGTAGTAACTTTTCTGGCTTAACAAATGTAGAAGCCCTGAGGACTTATGAAACCTCAGAAAACACAGGGAATAAGAAACTAGTATACTTTTTCACATTCATTTGACTGACAGAGAGCACTGCAATATTTTTTATTTAGAATTGCATATTTGTATTAAATATAGGCCTTTTTCCCTGCAGAAAATATCAGTAATCATATTCTTTAAATGTTTTAATGAATTGAATTCAAATGAACTCATTTATAAGGTAACTTTTAAGACTTTCAAGATTTGTTGAATTCCACCAATAAATGTTTAAACATGTAACAAAAGATATGCATGACCATTGCTCTGCATAAATGCCGATTAAGAGATCCTCACTGATGAGCATGACTTTTCTAGTGCTATTGTTTTTTATTTACTATAATATAATATGTTTATAATACATATACAGTGCCTCCAGAAAGTGTAATTGTGTATGAACTGAATTTTTAATCATTCATGTATTTCTTAGTGAATCATAATAATAAGAATAAGAATAATAATAAAAAAAAATTATAATGTACTTTTCATTTCATATGAATTGTCTATCTTACTTAATAAATAGTGTCTGTCATCTCTGATCAGATAAAATGGCAGATTATATAATTATTGTATCATGAATCAAGTTTTAAGAATCCATGAAGTTTCAAGTATTCACCTTCTTAGGAAATATGTTTAAACAAAGTGGAAAAATATGTCACAATCCAGACAGTACCGAGGCTCAGAATTCAGGCAAGAAAGGTCAGATTGTGGTCACACTTTTTCGTTGATATTCATTTATGCACATGCAAATGCTGGAGATCGTCTTTAGGTTACGTATGTAACCCTGGTTCTGGGAGGGAAATCGAGCTGAACAACTATTTGGGAATGCTTCTGCATGACCACACTATGAATCATGTGTGTAATCTGTCTAACAGAACGGTGCCACATCACTGGCAGGGTGATGTCATGACCAGAAAGCAATAAGAACACAACAAGCTATAAGAACACATGTGGTGGAGACAGCACTAGTGTGCTCTGATAAGAGGAGTGGTTAACATCCACAATCCATCTACTGAGGGTCTGCTTTGCAGGAGACCCCTTTTTTATAAACCGTAGCAGACAAACAGCTGGTCCAACTTTCTCCACATGGAATATTATGAATGTATGTATCCAGTGCTCACAGCAGGCACACACGGTTAAGCTTCTCCTGGTCAGGGGCCTGAAAAGGAGGAGGATAGAATGCCTGTAGAATTGACCACGGGAACCTTAGGAACATACCCCGGACTGGGGTAGAGAAAGGCACTGAAGATCCCCAACCCTCTTCAAAGAGGAGATGACCAGTAGGAACACAGTCTTGACTGTGAGAAATGTCAAGGGTACCTTGGACAAGGGCTCAAAGGGAGGCTCAGATAGGGCCTCCAAGACAACGGACAGGTCCTATACAGGCACATCTGAGGCCTCAGCCCCAGGGTACTGTGGAGGAAACGTGTCACTAGCAGGTTTTTCCCCAGCAAAGCTAAGTGCCAGGTGCCAGGTGCTCTGATCAAGCTAATATCAACCAGTCATCGATATAGTTCAATATGCGGATGCTCAGGAGTCTCAGTGGAACCAGAGTGCAAGGCCGAACAAAAGGACCCTATATTGGTGGGCTTTGGCACAAAAGTAAACCTTAGGAACTTTCTGTGTGAAGGAATGATGGATACATGAAAATAAGCGTCCTTCAGATCTATCTTGACAAACCAGTCCTCGGACCTGATTTGACATATTGAACCTGAGTCTTAATAGAGAGAGGTTCAGCTGTTCTTGAAAACTATAAAGTACCGGCTGTAGAACCCGGACTCTCTTTCTAGTGGAGGGGTCACCTCGATATTATATCGATGTTGCCTATTCTGTTTTATACAACACAGCTTTCAAAGAATATAAAATAAATGTAAAATAAATATAAAGCTGCTTGGTTTCTGCATACATAGACAGACTGAATATTTTAATGTGTCATGGCATATCCAGTAGTTGTCCATATTTGCAGAATGACTTTGCATGCTGAAAGTCTAATGTGACTGCAGCCTAATTGTCAGAGAGGTGTCAAAAAATCCCAGCTACAGCAGGAACTGATTTACAGAGCATAGTAGTTGAAACAGGAAGAATCTGTACAGACCTCAACAATAATGATCAGTTTTATGGTAGTGAGGCTAAAATAAGACATTTCTAAGAAAAGTCATGTTAGAAAATCGTAAAGAAATTTTGAAAAGAAAATTCTGGTTTGATGCCAAAGCCAAAGCATAATGTTAACCTCAGCCCAACACCCAGGTAGCATAATTTCAAGCATGCTGGTGGTAATATTGTGTTTTATGGTTGCTTTTTAAGGTAATATAAGCAAATATAAGCAAATTGTCGAGGAAAACCTGTTCCAGTTTACCAGAAATCTGTGAAATCTGAATTTATCGTAAAAAATATACGTTCCAACAAAACAATGACAGAATGCACAAAGCAATTATAAAGGAATGTCTTTGAAAAGAGAAGGTTTGTGCTGTGGAATGGAGTCAAAGCCAAGATTGAATCCAATTGCAAATCTGTGGCATCATCTGTTCGAGAAAATTGTTGTCCACCAACATTGCCCATCTAATTTGGCAGAGTTGAAGAAAATTGGAATGGAGGAAAATGCCAAAATCAAAATGTGTAAAGCACACAGAGACATATGTGTGAAAATTCACAGAGCCAACTCAAATCTGTAATTGATGCATAAGGACAAATCATACTGAAGACGTGAATACCAAAGAACTAAGCAGTTTTTAGCTAAAAAAAAAAAAAAAAATAATAATATTAAATAATTAATTTTAATGTAATATAAATCCTTTCTTATAATTCCTATAGACACACATGATACATACAATTTTTTTTAAATATTATTTTATGAGAATAATGTTTGGAATCACTGTCTTTTATGGGAAGGTTAGTTTCTTTTTATTAATAAATCATGGAGGATTCAGAAAAGTGCAGTTTTTGCAGTTGGAAATGGTGAAAGTGACATGACAGCTCATAGTAATCGCCCCCCTCTACAGATGCATTAAAGATTAGGAAAGAAATCCTAGTGTATTACTTTAAGGACAGCATGAGTTAAGCTCTTACATTTCAGGATGCCTTTTCTCACCTACACTACTGTAATATTTATGCACACTCATGAGAGTGGAATTCTCTTTCACCTCTAACCTTTAGTCAATGTGTTCAGAAATTTATGTTGTTGCAAAAACTTTGAGTGCACTCTGAAGATCACTCTGGTGCACTTTCGTCTCCACTCATCTCATTTTAACTATCTCTTTGCAGTTTGAGTTGACACTGAGGCTGAACTGTCTAAATCTATCAATAAGTTAGCATCAACAAGTAAACATTTTTATATAATACAGTTTTGCTAAGTTAAACCACGAAAAAGGGAAAATATGGTTGGTGTCAGATTTAAGAAAATCTATTTAGTCCCCATTTGCTGTTATAAAGCCTCCACTTTTCTGTGAAGATTTTCAAATTGATTTGGAGTGTGCTTGTAGAGATTTTGCTCATTCATCCAAAAGGGCATCACTAAAGGCAGGTACTGATGTAGGGTAAGGAGGCCTGGAGCAGCATTCTAATTCTTCCTAAAAGTGTTTCATTTGGTTGAGGTAAGAGCTCTATAGCAGGCCACTCTGGATCTTTCACTCCAACCGATACAAACCATATCTTTATCAAGTTCACTTTGTGCACAGGGACATTGTCATGCTGGAACAGGTTTGGCTCTCCTAGATCCAAGGGAAGAGAAAATCGAATGATAACGCATAGAGAAACATCATATACAATTGTGTGCCTACAGCTTTGTGGTATCAGGTTAATAAATATAGACTAAACTGTATATGTCTTATAGTTTACATAAACATATTGTATTTTTAACAGTGTTGGGTTACTGTAATGCGGTTACTTTTGACATTAACTAATACTGTAACGCATTAATTTTTAAATAAATTAACTCCGTTACCGTTACCATATGGTGCGTTGTCCGTTACTTTTTAAATTACCGTTAGCCGAATGTTTTGTGTTATGTTGTACATTGTTGATAGTTTTCATACTTAAGCTGTGAAAGGAACATTTTTAAGAGCTCAACACAACAGCTTTTATGATGCAGAAGCCACTTTAGTTTTTAATTTTGAATATATTATTCAGCTTGTTTTGTTATTTATTTCAGAAATCCTTGTGATATATTCAGTTTGTGCTGGTCTGACTTAAATAAAATAGTGTTTAAAAATTACTTTGTGTTTAAGTCAGTTTTGTGTTTGTAGACCATAACGCATAAAAGGGCATTAATGGAAACATTAAAGAACGTTCTTTAAAAAAGTAACAAATAAATCATAGCCAAGGAAAACCTTAAACTAAGCATTAACAACAAAAAAAATCAATAAACGCTGACGGCCAAAGTGTGGTTCACAGTGAGTCTATATGCATGTGCTAATAATCTGTGAATGTGAATCATGTGTATCATGTGTGCAAACAATCATGTGACATGGATGAGTGAGGTGCATTTAGTAAGGGTTAAGGTGCATTGAGTAAGGGTTAATGTAATTCTGCAAGTTATACTGAAATAAACACGTTTCTAATTACCAGAATACATTATTTAATGTTTATCTGACCATGAGGTATTATAGCAAACTAAATAAAACATGAAATCTACTAAGGATGTTTGGGATGACAGAGAATAGTCAAATCATGCTGGCTGTATGAAAACTAAATGTGTAATAGACTAGAAGTCCACCATGTTCACCAATTCATATGGGTGGCTTGCTGTGATTAATAGAGAAGAGATTATGCCACCTTCCCATAGTGCACAGCCAATTCTATACTTTCATTTCCTGGACACAGATTTGACCCTACTCTTGTTTAAACATCCCTATGACAGGTGTGTTATAAATACGGTATATAACACACACACACACACACACACACACACACACACACACACACACACACACACACACAGTATGTATAGTAATTTAAAGCACGGAACACAGAATGCACAATGGCAGAGGCGGATACAAGTATTGCAGTCATAGCTGTGAACAAGAAACAGGCAAAGGTCAGGTGTGGGCAAAACTAGAAAACAAAAGCAACATCTCATTTGTAAAATGTGATACTAGAAACATAAGCAGATTGGTCATTGATAAACAAGTTATTCAATCGACATTAAATGCAACCATAGGGGTCAACAGGGAAAATAAAAAACAGCTGTAAACACTTAAAACACATGAGGTGTTGACAGGGGTGGCAACATTATATAAATCTTAAAGCAAAGATGCACATGGCCAGTGAAAAGTGGAATTCCAAAATCAGTTATATATACTTATTAGCAGGAAACAAACCAGTTTCTGTATTTCTGTTTTTTTTTTTTTTAAAGCACTTAGCTATATTAAAACTCTTTCCTTAAAAACTGTAGCTGTAGCACTATGAGTTAGATGTATTAGTTTAAGTACACATAAATTAAAACAAACAATATCTATTGGTAAAAGTTTAAGCTAAAAATGGAGCAATATAAAAGATTACATTTAAAATTAGACCTGAACACAGTAGGGCTGATTAATTTTTTCTAAGCAACTGCTAATATTGATCATAGGCCCTGCATAATTTGAACACAGTATGCCATGGATTTATGATCCTTGGCTATTGGTTTCTGAGAACATATTAACAATATTAACAATCTGGCTTCAACCCAGAGACCAAAAATGACCTTGTTAAATACATTATATTTTTACTTTTGATGAATTCCTTAGCAAATACTGCTCATGAATATGACCAGTATTTGCTAAGGAATTCATCAAAAGTAAAAATATAATGTATTTAACAAGGTTAAACAAGGTTACTGGTTAACCACAGGGGTTTGGAGCTTTGGCTTCTGCCACCACCCTGTGTGTATGGAGTTTGCATATTCTCCCTATCCTTTTGGGGTTTTCTCTGGGTACTTTGGTTTCTTCCCCCAGTCCAAAGACATGAGTTGTAGACAGATTGGTATTAAGAATTTGTGTGTACCTTGTTACCCGGTAATGTAAATTGAGCCCTGTAATTGTTTGGCACCCTGACCTGCATGTGCCCTGCCTTACACACCCGTGAGTTTACTGGGATAGGTTTTATGCTAAGTGGTATAGAAAAAAAAGATTACCATTATTGATAATCAGCTAGATTTTGACTAGCTATCTAGCAAACGTATGCTAGTTAATACAATTCGTGCTAATTTAACACAGTAGCAAAATCAATTTCTGACTAATCTCAAATTATATGCCTTCTAGGGAAGCAAATCATTTTCTTTTCGTAATTGTGAAAAACAAGATGCTTCTTTAGATGCTGCTGAGGCACAGCTTGGCCACTCAGCTCTAGGCCATTATCAGTTTGAAACACTTGGATATGACTGTAGTCACAGACAGAATGATTGGTCATTGGAATATAAAGGCAGGAGCAGTCTCTGAGTTGAGTCTCAGCTCCTGAATCATTGATTCCATCTGATTCATGTTAGAAGTTAGGTCTTAAATTCGCATGAAAGCTAACTCAGAATAATTACAGGGCTTTCGCTATGATTGTAAGTTTTTAGCTGTACATGGCATTTTGCAACTATTCAGCTGGGGGGCATGGGTCAGATTTGACTCCTAATAAGAACATAAATCTGGCAGATGAGCATGCCAGCATCATTGCACAGGGGATGTGTGAGTCATGCCTAGCATTCTATAAAAAAGGCTGTCTGGAATTTCTAAAAAAATGTATATATATTTACTCAGAGAGATGAGTTAAGGCAACCCGCAGGAAAGAAGGTCCAAGCTATTAAGTATTAAGCTCCATAATGGATACCTGTGGTCTGACATACTGTATGTACAAGGCTAGAAGCAGAAGGAAAAGATGGCCTGCATAGCAGAGGTTTTTCAAACAGCGCTTAGTGGCTTGAAATAAAACAATGCTCAAATGTTGTTGATGCAATAGTGACTTACTCAATATTGACATATCTGTGAAGATACAGCTTGTTTTTAACCTGCGCTTGAGTTTAATCTTATTTAGGAACATCTTCAAACAAGTTTCCTTTGGCAATGCATAGGTTTCAGTAACTTTCATCATGTATATCTGCTTTTGTTGTACCTAATGAATGAAGAAGGCATTAACTATGTGACTTTGCGCTCCTTGGTGCTAGTGGAGAAGGTATGGTGTCACATGTTCCTGTTTTGAAATTCTAAGATGGAGATGATTTCATCCAAAGCAAGCTGCAGTTGAGAGAGGATACAATCCAAGCACTGGTGGTTGTCCTCAAGAGTCATGAAATCTCAAATAATAATGTAGCATATATTGTGAATTATTATGTTTTTGCACTTCCCTACTATGCTTAAACATGAAACATCTTGCTCTCCTTGAATAGTAATGTTGGTCCCAGTTTAAATTAGAGTCTTTTTTACGAATTCTTATATATTCTCAATAATTCTCCACTGTCTCTACATACACTATAATGTCATGAAACCAGATTCCAGACCCAAAAGTATGATAGATTTTATTTACAAGGATAGGGGAAGGAAAATAGAGTGCCTCAGTTGTGTTTATAGCTTCATGGTCAATATTACATGTGATCCATGTGTTTAGTGCTGGGCTACCGGTTCAGAGAAAGAGATATATTTTACTGCAGAGTTTAGTAAAGAGCCTTGCATTTGTCTCCTTTATTTGTTTTCCCAGTGTGCAGCTCTTGTGTCTAATGTGTAGTGACCTGGCTGCTTTGTGTAATTTCTGCCATCCCCCAGCAGTGTATTGGATCTTGCTTTATGTGCACATGCATTTGTTACCATTGAGAGAGCTGTACAAACAACTTTTGCAGTTGGTATACCTGGTGCTGCTCTTCAATCAGTGTTGTTCTGGTGTTATTCTGTTCTGGTGCTGGACTTTGATCAGCATTGTCAAAGTGCAAGCAGAATCCAAATTAAACCAACTAGGCATAACTTTATGACCACCAATCAGGCAAAACATTACCACAACCTGCCTAATATTGAGTTGGTCCCCTTTTTGCTGCCAAAACAGTCCTGATGTGTAGAGCATTAACAGCTTAAACTTCTTCTGCAATTCGAGCTACAGTAGCCCGTCTGTTGGATTGGAACACATGGGCCAACCTTTGCTCCCCTTGTGCAATAATGGGCCTTGGCTGCTTATGACCCGGTTGTTGGTTCACTACTGGACTACTTTTAATAGATACTCACCGTTGCAGATGGAAAACACCCCACAAGAGCTGCAATTTATTTTGAAGATCTTACCCAGTTGTCTAGCCATCACAATTTGGCCCTTGCCAAACTCACTCAAATCCTCACTTACCCATTTTTCCTGGTTCTAACATGTCAACTTAGAGGACAAAATTTTCACTTGCTGCCCAATCTATCCCACCCACTTAAAGGTACCAGGATGAAGAAATAATCAGTGTTAATCACCAGTCAGAACGTTATAATGTCCTAATGTTATACCTGATCGGTGTATATTTATTTTATTTACATGCACTTTTCTAATGCATATGGATGGTATATTAGTCGGACTGTTACTGTGGATACTGTACACTCGTAATGGAGTCTATAGTGGGTTTAAAAATAATCAACACCAAGTATTATTAACACCTAAGTATTATTTGTTATATTTATACTTTATTTAACTGCTACAACAATTGTATTCTTGTACTCTTGTACTTCTTTACATTTTTATTAGAACCTTCAGAGTACTTCTTACAAATCTAGAAGGTCTCATCTCTGTGGGCTATACATCAAGTGAATGGGCTCAGTTAGGTTCAACTCATGTTCATTGGTATAGGAAAAAAAATCTGTTGAGGCCTTCTCATGCTAGACTACACAATAAAATCCTTGGATACTTGAAGGTGGATATGCTGCTGAACTAATTTTTTTAACTTGTTGAACTGAGAATTAGCCTCTCTAGCTCTACCTTAGAAGAATATTTTAGCAAAGTTTAAAACGGGGTGTTGCTTTTTCCCTAGTAGGTATGAACTCTAATTTGTATAAGCATATTGAGATGGTTTTGCTAACATTAATGAGCAACACAAACTATTCCATAATTGGAAAACCTATACACCTGTTCATTTGTTCAGTTATCCATTCAGCCAATCATCACTGTTCTGTGTAAACTCTAGCAGGGGTCACCAACATGGTGCGGGCACCAGGTCGCCTGCAAGGACCACATGAGTCGCCTGCGGGCCTTTTCTAAAAATAGTTCAAATTAGATGCAGCTCACTAGAAAGTGGCACAAATTTTTTTTTGTTGATATTCTTTTTTAAATCTGTCACGGATAGAGTCAGACATGAGTCGGAAACCGGATTATGGTTAAACAGCTTGCCTTTATTTAGTCTGAACATATACAAGGCAGAGGCTTGAGGAGAAGCACGAACCAGAGAATGGGTATAATCCGTAATGCGGGTAGAATCCGTATTGCAGGTAGAATCCATAATGCGGGTAGTCCAGGGATGATCGCCAATGTAAACCGTTAAAAGCAAACCTATCTTGAGCGCTTCCTCTGAAGCAAAGCCAGGAGCATGGAAGCAGGTAGATCTCTCATGGCAACACGTAGATCCGACAGTGAGTGAGGTGGAATCGGGACCTTATAAAGGGGAAAGGTAATGGGGAACAGGTGTAGGTGATTAGAGCAGGGAGAGGCTGAGTGAGAGTTAGAGCCTTGGAGGGAGGCATGGGTGGTTCCCTGACACTTTCACACTTGCATTGGTGTGAATTTAATAAATATCATTAATTATTAATAATAACATAGTTAAAGATAAATTGAGCAAATTTGTTATTTTAGAAGTGTGTATCAAACTGGTAGCCCTTTACATTAATCGGTACTCAAGAAGTAGCTCTCAGTTTTAAAAAGGTTGGTGACCCCTGCTCTAGAGACTGTTTTGTGTGAAATCTCCAAGAAGTCAGCAGTTCCCTTACAGGAACTTGAGCTGCGTCAAAAATGCGTTGGGAACGCCTTGCGTTGTGACATCATTGGAGCAAGCAGAATTCCGACTGTGTGTTCCCTCTTGCTGATGTGTTGTTTGCTTAGCTTAAGAGCATACTTAGTCGGCTCTCGAAGGAGTCAACTGTTAGCATTTTTAGCTGTGTGGCTATGTGCTTCCGGCAGGCTGCTGGGCCGAGCTTCGGCGGTTCCTTCTCCGCGGTGCTCCGTATATTTCTTATTCCGAGGAGGGAGAATTCCCTCGCGGCTCAGGTCCCGCTCTTGCCGAGGTGACGCTAGCTGGCCATCTCTCCCCAGGCTTTGTAAGCTCTGGTATTGCCTACAAAAGCCACTTCGGCTCTAGTAGGTAGGTCAATGTCAGCCCTAGTAGCCACAGAAGGGCCTCTGTGGCTCACCCTGTAAGCGGAGATTCCTGACAGGGAATTACCTAAGAGCGATCTTAGAGCAAGATTAGACCTAAGAGCGATCGCTCACAGGTTCAGGATACCACAGCAGCATTTCAGTGGTACGTCCCCGCTGCTCTCATGGGGCTGCAATGCGGGAGCAGCCCTAGCCCGGCCAGAAACAAAGTGTTTCCAAACCGGACCCTGCCGGGGGGCCCAAGGGCCCTAGGCGACGCTTTAAGCCCAAGTCCAAGGGGTCAGCCAACCTGAGGGTGGTCCTCTGCACAAACAAATGGGCAGTGGTGCAGCGGCCCTGGTAATCAAAGCACCCTGTTCCGGAGAGTGTGGTTCACACTTGCGGTGGCCGTACCTCCTCGCCACCACCAGGAGGCCAGACTGTTAGCTCATCCACAGAGCGCAGTCCCCCTCCACTGGGTGGCTCCTTCTGTCCCCACTGGTGGAATCGGGCCTGCTTGGGAAGCATTTATAGCTGCAGGAGATCTCCCCAGCTGTTCTGAAAGGGTCCCCGATCAGACTTTCGTGCAAAAGGGGGAGGCCGGGCTGTTAGCTCTGCCACAAGAGTGCTTTAGAGTGCAGCCTCCCCTCCCACGGCCGCCCTCCATTCCTGCCCGAAAGATCTCTGTGGATGGAGGAGACCTGCTGCCTCTCAAGAGGCCCCAACGGTTTCAGCCACTCTAAGAGGGCCAGAGACCAGTCTCGAGGGGCTGGTTCCCCTAAGAGATTTCCTGGCAGCTTGGGAAGGCCTGCCAGACGTATCTAGATGGGTCCTGCACATAGAGAGGGGCTACTTGATTCACTTCGGGTCCTCTCCACCCCAGTTCAATGGGTTGTGTACCGCCATGGTGGGACACAAGCAGGCTCTGTTCCTGGAACAGGAAGTGCACACCCTCCTAAGGAAAGGAACCATTAGGGTGGTTCCTCCCTTGGCCAGAGAGTCAGGCTACCACAGCCAGTACTTCTTTGTTCCTATTAAGGATGGCGGAATGCGGCTGATCCTAGATCTGCGCTCCTTGAACCGCTCACTCGTGAGGCTTAGGTTTAGGATGCTCACTCTCAGGGAGACCGTCTCAGATCAAGTCTAAGGACTGGTTTGTCATCATAGATCTAAGGAACGCCAATTTTCACATAGCCATCCTTCCTACTCACAGAAGGTGCCTAAGGTTTGCTTTCGGGGGCAAAGCTTACCAATATCGGTCCTCTTGTTCGGCCTAGCAGTCTCACCCCGCACCTTCACCAAGTGCATGATATAAAGCCCCGCTACGGCTTCAGGGCATCCGCATTCTAAACTATTAATGATTGGTTGGTATTAGTTTGATCAGATCTTCAGGCGGTCCGGCATCGAGATGGCGTTCTCGCCCACATGAAGGAATCGGGGTTAAGACTAAACTCAAAGAGGAGTGTGCTTTCTTCAGTACAGAGAAGCACCCTCTTGGGCATAGTGTGGGACTCGACCGTGTTGCGGGCACAATTGTCCCCTGCCCGGATTGAGGTCATCCGCACTGCAGTCAAGAGAGTAAAAGTAGGCCAGTCACTGACTGTGAGACAGTTCCAGAGGCTGCACGGTCTCATGACAGCAGCGGCCAGTGTGATCACACTTGGACTCCTCCATTTGAGACCCATCCAGTGGTGGCTCAGAGGCAGAGGGTTCTCTCAAGGGGGTAACCCACTCCGTACTATGAGGGTCTCGGGGCGAGCGCCTTGTACACTAGATATATGGAGAAAACATACATTCCTGTCTCACTGCCCAGTCTTGCCCCAGTCAGCGTGTAAAGCTAACAACGGACGCATCCATCACGGGGTGAGGAGAGGTCATAAGTGGCCGCTCCGCCCAAGGTCAGTGGAACAAGTCACATCTTTTATGGCACATAAACTGCCTGGAGATGATGGCCATGTTCTTGGCACTAAAACACTTCCACTCCCACCTGAGAGGTCACCACGTGTTGGTCTGTACGTCAACCACCAGGCGGGTCTCCGTTTCTGGGTATCTGTTTACCACAAAACTATTCATTAGGTAATGTGACCTCTTGTTGATTAGCAAGCAACACAACAACTTTATACTTGATATCCAATTATTATCCTCTAAATTATAAGTAGCAGTAAATATCATTGTCACTATGCAGTACTAGAACTAAGTTTGCTTTATTTTTTTCTTATTGACACTGTTCATTAATTCCCAGACCATCATTTTATCTGTGCATCAACAACTGCAATGCAGCATGACCCTCATGTTTAATGCAGCTGGTGTGGATTGAAATGCTCATGGAAGCATACATACTGCAGAAAAGGTTTGAGTTTAGAAACATGTAGGGTCACAACGAGAGTCAATCAGATACTCAAATTTGTATAATTATGGAAATTTGAATGTTCAAATAATTGAACAATTCTCCAATAATTATTGCTTATTAAAGCAAACACTGCATGATCTAGATTAGATTGTTTAGATTATGAAAAAGTAGTATTACCAGATGAAGAAACTGAAATAAAATGAAATTTAAAATGCTGCTATGCTACATACAGTGTCACATAGCCTATAGTCTTGCTATTATCACTGTTGTGCTGAGAATAAACAGGCATTGCAGTGCACATTGGAAAAAGTAAAATGCATGCACATATACAGTATATACACATCTCCCATGCTTACTTTTAGTTACTGCCTGCCTGTAACTCCGCTGCCAACACTTAAAATAACTGTGCAGGCTAACTTTGGATGCAGTTTTTCCATTGCAGTTCTTACATCCAAGTTTTGGTGAGAACTTCATCTGGTCTCTTGGTCCCAAACAAGACACATTGACAAGTCTCAAAACTTTATAAGAAATATTTGAATGAGGATTTGACAGGGATGTTTCCTTGTACAAGTAATTGGGGTGATAAAGAAATATAAATCCATTCATATTTTTGTTCATCGTATGCTATATACAAAGTTAAGACAAAAGAAAGGGTTGAAAGAGATTATAGATCGTGAAATATCTTACATTTTTCAGAGATGCGCTGACCAGTCAGGCCTGAAGGCTGACACATTATCCTGAGTGCAACAAGACAGAACGAAGGGTCACTGGCTCTTTGTGACTCATGGCTCTTGAAACACGACAGCCATCTAATATCAAAGCATAAGGCATCTCAACATGATCTACTGATGAGCACAATGGCAGCATGGGTGACTTTATCTAAACCGCTCGCAAGCAGCTGATGCAACAGGCTGAAACACCGGTGCAATCTCACGCTCTCATAACACTCGTGGCAGCTCTCACTGACATATACAATAAAAAGTGTAGGCCTTTTCCCTGCCTCTGCTCACTGGAGCGCTGCTAGCTGGAAATGAGATTTGTTTGAGAGAGAGTGTGTGTGTGTGTGCGCGCATGTGCATGTCTTTGTGCGTCATTGGACAGCTGGGGTGTCCCGCTGTGTCTAGGTGTCACCGAACGCAAGATTACCTTCTCCTAAGATCACAGGAGAATAGTCATGTGAATACAAGTTGGTTTGTGTCTAATCTCAAGGACGATCTGTGCTCCAGGATAAGCAACTACTCTGTGACACACCAAGGCAGACAAAGTTTTAGCAAACATGGAGAAGTTTTGTAAGTGTGGGTTTGTAAATCAGTGTTTGATGATTTCTAGCCTGACAGTCAAATGTATTCTTGCCTGCAGATTTTTTTTAGATGTTAACATATTTTAGGGTCAAAGAATGTGGACATCTGATCAGCACACCCGTATATGGTATATGGCGTTTTGATTTTTGAACTGATTTAGTAACTTATCAGGCATTGATGTGATATGAGGAGGCCTGGGGTGCATTCGATGTGCCAAATTATTCCAAAGCTATTTTGTGGGGTTCAGGTCAGATCTCTGTGAAGGCTATTTCACTTCTGCCACGCTGAAGAGTGTAGGTGTTCAGTCATTTAGTTTTAGTGAAGGGAAACTGTAATGTACAAATACTATATAAGATAAGATATACCTTTATTCGTCCCCCAGTGGGAGAAATTGTGTGCTCTAAGCTTTGTGGTACCGTTTAACAAATTAGTTTTATGGCCACGTGTAAAAGGTTAATTGATGACAAAAGGTGCTTTTAAAATTCACAATGAACATCTACAATACTGATACTGCAGTGAAGTCTGTTTACTATAACCTATTTTTTGCATTAATATATTTGTTTGGTCAAATGTTCATGTTGTTATCTTACCTAATTTGTTGCATATAAATGAAAGAAGCATGCATGTGTCGCTAAAAAAAATAAAATAAATTTTAAAAGGCATTGTGGTTCTCATGAAATATCTCTTTTTTACCATTATTAAAATTCATTAAAAAAATGTCAAAGAATGCTCTTTTTTAAAATGCAAGACTCTTAATTCTTTAAACAAGGTCTTAGACATGCTATGTATTGACTTTTCAAACACCGTTCCTTTTGAATTACAGAATCCTTGTTTATTCTTTGCCTGTCATTTGACTAATGTTTAATCAATGCAGATGTAAATATTTGGACAATTAAATAAAAGCTTTTAGCATACTATTCAATATCCAAGGAAGATCTAAACAAAATAAACAACGTTTCAGAGAAACTGATTTAGAGGCACTTGCATCCAGTGTTGCTGCAAATAAAAAAAGTGTTTATTATATGAAGCTATTTAAAGCAAAAATCAAGGAGAAAATTAAAGAATCCAAATATGCACTTACAATATACAAAGTCTATCTAGGATCAGACTTAACTCCCATTAGATTAGATTAGATTAGATTTAAGAAAAGGCAAACTCTGACCTGTTAAATGACTAAAATCACATCCTGCATGTTTTTATATTTGTATCAAATTACACAATATTCTATATAAATAATTTGCTATTTAAGACTGAGGTCTGGGTGCCTTTACATAAACCTGCTTCCTGTGTATAAATCACTTAGCCGAATACTCATGACAAGGAATTTATTTACTATGCCCATTGCTATTCGTTTTGTATAACACACTACACTTGAAATAATTATAAGTATATAATTATAAAAATATTACTATAGATTTTCATTCGTTTACTGCAAATAAACTATTTTAAACCACTCAACTCCAACCAGAAAGACTCAGATATATCAATTAATTTGGGACTACATTTCGAAACAATGATGAACAAGTAAAAGAAAACTAGGGTTGAGGTGGATAGTGTGAGTGGGAGGACAGAGAGAAAAGTAAAGTGGGCAAGTAATTTATTAGTTTAATTTAAACCTATAATTTAACCAATTTAATTTTTATAAAAAAAAAAAAAAAATTATATATATATATATATTTACTATGCAAAATTGTGTTTCTGAATGCCCTATTCTCTGTAATTTTAAATGCTACTATATAATCTAGAATAAAATTTTAAGAAATTATTTTAATATAGAAAAATATTGACTTCTCTATGTATAGAAATGTTCAAACTGCTCCATAAGAGATGCATTGGTTGCTTTCGAGAAGGTGTGCAATCATGTTATATTGGAAAAACTACAAAAAGGTAAATTATTAGTCCTAAAACCATACACCTTGATGCTCGACTGTAGTGCATGAGACCATTAGAGCGTTTGTTTTCTTTATTATGCTATAAATATTGCATAGCACTCAGTTAGCAACAGTGCTTTTTGCAATGAATTTAAATACTAGAAACACTAGAGTTTAAAGCCTTTTGAAGTACACTAAATGGCTCTGTTGCTGTTAATCAATGGTTTATTTAACAGCATTGCACAAAGCACTAAATCACACGTGATGTTTAAAAAAGTATTATATGATCATATACTGTATGTGTCTTGCTTTTATTGTTTCAATTGTATACTTAATTTTACATGCAGTGGAATAAAGCTCTCAAACAACTTGCTGGTACAAATGTTAATTACCACTGTTAGGTAGAGAGAGAAGTTTCTGCTCATAAATAGATTCATAGCAGGGATCAGAACACAGTAGATAAACTATATGGCAAAAGTATTAGGACACCTAACTTGTCAACTTTTGGAAATTGTACTTAGTAATTGTGCGTAATAATTAGTAATTGTGATTAGTAATTGGTAATTGTAGCTTAGTAATTGTGCGACGCTCTTTTCAGCTCATGATACCAGCAGTAAGTTGATTATCTAGAGGTGGTACAATAGCTTAGTTGTTAAGGCATTGGATTTAAGATTGAAAGGTAACAAGTTCAAATCACAGCATTAACAAGGTACCACCTTTTAGACCTTGAGCCAGGCGCTTAACCCTCTACTGCTCAGTTGTTGCTCTGGGATAAGGTCATCTGCAAAATGTCAATCTGCATTATGCAAATGACGTCTGCAATGTAAACCTAGCGTCAAAAAACAACCAAGAATTTCACATGGTAGTTACCTGAAACGGTTTGCCGTTTACAAACTAGCAAAACATACTAACAAGGGTTTACTAGTCAACTTCCATAACCCGGTATGTGTTTGGTAAATTACTATCGCAATGATATCTGATAATAGCTGGTCGACTGTATAAATCCCTACCAGATCAGTTTAATAATGTTTTATCATGCAGTTGAAAACTTTAATCATTCTACAAGGCTGATTTTGGCATATTGCATCAAACGGCAAAACCTTCCTTTTTATGATTCAGATGCACTTTATGTAAAGTTCTTTATATAAGTATGTTAGTTCGAGGTTGTTTTGTATTATCTTGTCTTAATGTATGCTTTTTTTATGTAGCACCTTTGTCCTGGAGACATGTTCCAGTTTTACCCGGTACTGTTCTGTCTATCGTTTAAATTACAAAGTCGTGTGACTTCACTTGTCCTGAGATAGTGATCCAGGTCACTGCATATGTGCTAATTAGAGCAAAACCAATAGGTTTACAAGAAAATCTGAAACAACTTGCAAAGCATGTCAACTTCTTCTGGTGACCTTTCAATAAACAATTGAAATGCTAACAAACTCTGAAAGCTGTACTAATGTGTGTGTGATTAATGACATGCAAGCAGATGGCTAGGAGGTCCATTTTTAAATAGCAGATTGATTTGTTCTTTTGATGAAATGCTTTCTGAGATGTTCAACAGTGCACATTAGTATGGTGACCTTTTAAACAAAGCAGAAGTTTCCATACATGCAAATGGTTAGCTGTAAATCTCCACTGATTGTGAGGAATAAGACACATGAACACACGTCAAAGAGAGGCACAAGATATTTTTAGTGTTGATCAGAGAAAAGGAAGAATATAGAGTTAGGTAAAAAAGGTAAAAAAAGTCCCATTGTTCGTTTGTGTGTTGCTCACTCATGCACATTAATGGATCACTATAATTTCCAAAAAACCTGTAAAAAAAAAAAAAAAAAAAAAAAAAAATATGCTTCTTCTCTATTACTAAGCATTTTCGTTTCAGTGGGTTACACTACCTAGCTCACTTTGTTAGCAAAATTTGCACAACATACCTGGCTGCCTCCAAGCTGTTTTGATTTACATACAGTACATTTTTGTTATTCCTTCTTCCCATTACAAATGCGCTTTTGTTTACAAGCATTATAATTATAATTATAGAAACACACTATTTAACTTCATGTGTCAGTAACCAAGTATTGCAAATGCTAGGGTAGCACACCAGCTGTAAAAACTCTAAAATCAGGACTAATATTACAATTAGGCTAATGCAAAAAATGTAGCATATACACCTTCTGCTGCTGTATAAATCACAGAATTGCTTATTAATCCAGAAAATATAGTAAAAACAGATCAGCTGCTTGGAATAAATGACAGTTTCAACAGCAAACTGATTGAATTGATTCTCAAACTTTATATGAACCAAATCCACACACCCACAATTTTTACCACCAGGTGATTAGCGTGTAATTTGTGTAAGTTGTATTACAATTTATTTCATGCAATTAATATTGCTACTACATGTTGCTTTCTGTTTCTCTTTCTGGTTTGATATGTTGATCATATAAACCCATTTGTGGTGCATTTTAAATGTACAAAAAGCACGATATAAAATTTACTTTTTGAAGCATCATTCATTCATGAAATTATTTATTTTATTGGTTGAGTTTTATCAGTACTGGATCAAAAGTTGCTTTTAAAAATGTAATAATTTTTTTTTTATTTTTTAAAATGGATCACTAAAGGGATTTACAGAGTGATGGCATTGTATTCCACCCACACACACACTCATCAGTATTTTCTTACAAAAGGGGTCATGGAGTGAAGAACACTACATTTTTGTAATCACACAATTTTCTCATTTATTTATTTATTTTTTTCAGACCAATGAGCTGTCCTACACTCTCCATCCAAACTCTTTGCCCTCTTGCTGGATATAAATCTCTAAGAGATTACTGAGTTTGAAAACAACAGACCTAGAATATAAACAGTACACACAAACTGAAGCTAAGCACCCAATACTGACTCGCAGTAATCCACTTTGAGTGAGAGTTTGCTGCTGCTTTCTGACAGGCTTAAGTCACTTTCACTGTGAATTATTCCTGTTACAGCATTGCAGAATGTGTGGGAAGAGTTGTGGAGAGACTTTACTGATGCCTCTCAGGAAAAAAAGTAAGCCATGATTCATTTTAGTGCAAAATGTGCATTAACAAACAATGCATCTCAGGCTGAGTTTATAAGGCCTTTTTATGAGGTTTTTATGACTGTGGTTCATCTGTGTCTATGCCCAATTTGTCATCCTTTCTTATGTATCAATAGAAAAAGACCACCAGTGGGCCACTTCTGACTTGTAGGCTTGTTTATTATATTCTGCAAACTATATGTACACATTAGAAAAAAGTTATTAAAAAGGGTAAAATCTCTAGATTGGATTGCAGATGCTGGTACTGTTGTGTTGACCTTTTCAACAGTGGGTCAAGTTTCTGGCAGATATCAGCCAAAAAAACTAAATCAGTTGATTAGCCACTTATCACTCTCAGCAAATAGATTGCTTTGGTCATTAAAAACAAATCTCCTGTAAAACCACAAAATCTTCAAGTTAGGCATCATTTTGATCTCTCTTTTGATATGCATCTTATACAGTATATGTTTAAGATTTATTCTCTCACATCTTAATCCAAAAAAGTGATATCTGGAAGGAAATAAGGCCTCAAAATGCCTGCTTTATGAGCCAACCATCTCCACAAATCTCTTAGACATTCTACAAGAGACACATTTTAACATGTTTTAGGCAAACCTGGAAACACAGACTGTTCGATAGGTTGGTGATTTGATTGGTCTAACACAAAAGTACACGGCCACACTATCCAGTGACATTTGCTCCAATAATATCAATAGACCTGCGAAGCTTTATGTCTTTTGAGTCTATCTCAAAAGGCTAGTGTATTACAAATATGGCCACTGTGATACAGTGCATCCGGAAAGTATTCACAGTGCTTCATTTTTTCCACATTTTGTTACAGCCTTATTCCAAAATGGATTACATTCATTATTTTTCTCAAAATTCTACAAAAAATACCCCATAATGATAATGTGAAAGAAGTTTGGTCGAAATAAAATATAAATATGAATGGAGATTGCTCTGAGCTCATTAATGAACAAGCATTTAATAATATTTGTTTGCTACTATCTTAGCCATCTTTAGACGGTTATACCAGTCGAGCAGTTTTGGGAGTAAGTGCTGTGGTATAAAGCTAGATGTTAGTCTGTGTTTTGCTTTTTACAAAATCTTTAGCTTTAACAAACTCCCCTGATATTGTAAAGGATCAACTGACATGAGCATGGTAGATTAGCAATGCAAGAGAAAAGGGCATTGTCCGGAAAAGGATTATCCGTGGTTACTCCAAGGTTGCGTGCAGTGAGCCAAAGGAGATGAGATGGGGAAATGTAGATGAGCTTTGGTCTTACTACAAATGTTTTGTGATTGCCACTGACAAGAAATCTGAAATTCTTTAAAAAATACATGTGAAGCTGTTCATTCAGGAGTAGTCTGTTAAATTCAGAGTCTTATTCTCCTAAATAAATCATTCCAGATTAATATGTCATTTATTCATAAACTGCTCTTTGACTTATGGGAAATGCTTTAAATCAAATTAAATTAAATAATTTGTTAGTCACAATTTGGGTAATACAGAGTGTATGTAAGTGTGTGTGTGTATTACATTAAATATTTACTTTTCTAAATATATATATATATTCTCCTTAATTGTTTTATTTATTTCAGCATAATTTAACCAAATGTCTTTATTCCTTCCATCTTTAATTCATTCACGATTTATCATGATGATTTCCTTTTGAGAGAAATTCTTGAAGTTGGAAAAAATCCATTTAGCTAGCATTAGAAGCTAGCCACTTCCAGGTTAGCGGCTAACGCTAGCACTATGGATTCTTTAGTGTTTTTTTAGTTTTTTTGCCCCTGGCATTGTTGCGAATGTTTTAAAGTTTAATGGTAATTAAATAATGCACTTAAAGTGCGAGGCAGAGACTATAGAAAATTGCCCCCACTCAGATTTTAACCATGTTCCACACATAAAATAGGATTGTATTCAGTACACATGTATACTGAACTGAAGCCCTGTCTATCTGTCTGTCTGTCTGTCTTTCTATATTGTGTGAATATGTGATAAATATGAAAGTTGCTTTTTGCAAAGTCATAATGTGTATGAGTAAGTGTGTGTGTTTACCATTTGAATTGCATTTTGTGAAAGATGTGTGCTTGGGCTTGTGTGAATTTGAATCTATAGGATAAACTGTCTCACACTCACTTCTAAAGGACAGCTGCAAAAGTCTGTTTTTTTAACATAAAACCTATGACTATTTATTGATTTTAGTTTTCCCCAAACGTCACACAATTAAACTGCTAAACCAACTGGGTTCATCCTTCAAATAACCCACCCATACCAACACACACTTATCTAGCTTGGATCAATCTGACCAATTTATATTTAGAGTTTTTTTTTATGTCAATTTGTATAATGTTACTGTATAATGTAATGAATTAAGTCAATATCTTAACAAAGATATGTTATGAAATAATTTTGGCCATTTCAGAACTTGATATTAATGACAAAAGATAATATTAATAAATAATTTCATGGCTTTTCAGATAAGAACATCAAACATATCTCATGAACCTTTAACAAATTTTAATGCATAATGATGAGTCAATTTCTTCAGAATCAGGCCTCCAGGACTCAATCATTTTCAGTCTGCTGAAATTTGTCAGAGCTGCTCTTCTGTCACCAATGGGACATTCTTAGTTCTACCTTTTAACAATCTCTCCAGTTCCTATTCCATTCCCTGTTGCTTCTCCTGCTTCTAGTATCCATCTTCTGGAGCAGGCTACAACTTTGAACTGCCACATCCATCACCACTGCTGTTTTATGCTCCTTATCTATTATTATGTGTCTGTTAGGATATTTATTACTTGTTTATCTTGAGGGATTTAAACTTAGTTTTTTTTTACATTTTCTCAGAATTTCCTCCCATTTTACCTTTTTTAAATTTATTTATTTATTTTTGACCAATTCAGAGAAGTTGCAATAATGTTTTCAGTTCATTTTTATTTTTAATGACTTTTCGTGCTTGTAATCAGTTGAAATATTTAGATAATGACTGCAAAAGAATGTTCAAAGAAGGCCAAAGCTCTTAAATGGCAATAGGAAAATATTCTAAGATATCATGAATGAATCATGTACAGGCGGAGATTTGTTCATAATTTGTGAATACACACATTTCAATGTCTAGAATGTGATCAAATTATTCTTGTGTTTAATTATAGAACATTATATAATAACTGAACTAAATTGGAGTGTTTATCTCTATTGAAACCACTTAAGGTGAACATTGAGATACAAACTGGGATGGAACTGATAAAGGCAGACCTTGCCTTAAAATTTTGCTCATAAAGCTTTGCAGAGGAACTTCTTTGCTGAGAGAAATGAATGGCTCATTAGTTTATTTTGTGTACACACTCAATTTTAGTTATTCCGTGCCAGGAAATTGCCAGATTTTTGTCATGTGCATTCATATCACCCACTGCCAAATACAGTACCTTGTCAAATATGATAGTGGAACATAATTCTGGCAAATAGATACATCGTAAAATGAATACATAGTAAAATAATATATCCTATTTTCGCACTAAATTCATTTTTAAGAAAAGAAAATGCCAGTCCTATAATTTGTGACACATAATACATGTTCTGGCCAGCTGATTCTTTGATTCTGCAGACAACACAGTGGGACTTATATGTCCTAGATAAACCACTCATAAAAGTGTAGAACAATGAATTAAAGCTGATGAAATAGAGTTTTTTTTTATATTATTTGACTACTGTACCATATGGGACATTTACAATTTAAAGCAGAAAAGACCCCTGGGGACATAAGACAAAACCACCAACAAATCAACACAGACCAAAACAAACAAAAGCTTTTCATTCCTGTGGGAATAGGGCTACACTCTGCTTCTGAACTGAACCAAAAAACTGTAGCCACTCATTTTAAAAGGAAATTTCGGCTCTGAAATTGTCTGCACATGCACAGCTGCTCCAATATAAAATGGACCAACAATAGCTTCCAAATTAGTGCAAGAATATATGTCTAAATGGCATGTTTTTAAAGACACAGCAGCCAAATTAAAGGCAGTCAAGCCTGCCAGCTACAAGTGTAGGTGATGTTAAACTTCTTAGACCTCTTTTGACACGGCCTATGTTGTACTCACCAACACACCATTCATCAAGCAGTGTATGAGGTTGTCAAGGGACATTTTTTGTTTTGTTGTGTGTATGTGTATTTGATAAATGCTAATTTACTTGTGAGTCCGGACAGTTCTTAAGCACAATTTTTTTTATTTTATTTTACAAATCTAAGAACTTCTGTTTTTGTCCCTGGTGGTCTAGTGGTTGGGATGCGGCGCTTTCACCGCTGCAGCCCAGGTTCAATCCCCGGTCAGGGAACCAACCCCAGGCACTCTTAGTGCTGGTCCCAAGCCCGGATAAATGGGGAGGGTTGCATAAGGAAGGGCATCCAGCGTAAAAATATGTGCCAAATCAAACATGCGGATGATCCGCTGTGGCGACCTCTAATGGGAGCAGCCGAAAGAAAGTTTTAAGACATTCTGTTTTTGAACAAAGACACATTAACCATCTACAATATTTAAAAAGACAATTGAAATACATTAACTGACTATTCTTTTATAATAGATATTTTTCTGTAAAAAGAATGTCCTCTCGCTGTAAGCTGTGAATGTAAACACTAGCAGACATTCAGCATATGTAACATAAAAAATAGCAAACATGCTAGTATGTATTAAAGTGTAGCAATGATTGGAGACATAGAGACAGGAGCATTGTTTTCTCAGATGTTTGGAGTCCAGCATTTGAGTCCGAGCTTAAGTCTAGTTTCCACTTACTGTACAAAAAACAAAACAACAAATAAAAAAACAATGGGAGGTGGAGAGGGTGTGAATGAATCTTTCTGACGATATCTGTGAAATTAATATATGAGATTATTTAATTCTGGATTTACTGTTGATGGAAAAAATCCCAATTTATGTCAATGTTAGCTTTGACTTTTTTTAATAGACCCAGTAAACTAAATGAAAGGACAGTTAATGAAAATGTGGTAATGTACACATACTTTTTTCTTCTTTACATTAACTTGGCTGATCTTTTCTGCTGGTCATTCTTTGTGAAATGTATCCTATCCACTGTTAATAACATCCTCATGAGTAAAGTTCTCTAGCTATACTTGTCTAGCACAAGTAACTTCAAGTGAAAGGCAGGTTCTCTAAAATCCACTCTTGCAGGTACAAGCATGTAGGGGCCATACAAAGCACAGCCTTTGTTTGCCGATAATTAATGACTGAATATGAGATATGGCTTTAGCCTATCCTATACCATCTTGCTGAGTATAGAATTGAACTTTTTCCTGTAGATTGCCCAAGTCCTTTTACACACTCAGGCAGTTTATCTATTGTTGAAAATTGTGTGGTCTTGTCCTTGTTTTTAATGCTTAGATAATGAATGTGTATATGTGCTTCACAGACTTAAAATATTGATATATATATATATATATATATATATATATATATATATATATATATATATATATATATATATATATTGTAATTGTATAGTGTAAATGAATATTAAGTTGTCAATGTTGGCACTGCTAACTTTTAGCCCAAGAATAGCCAGCAGAAATTTGTGATTTGTGAACAAAGTACATTACTGACCATTGAGATACTCATGGAACTTTTTGAGTCCATAAATTATTGATAGGTCCTCATTTTAAATTTGGGCATTATTTCTTTTGACGACAGTCAATGTACTTGAAGTAAAAGCTACAGGTTTTCATTATTCATGAAATAATCAATCACTGTACCTAAGACATAGTGATGCATTACATGCACGCTTCAGGTGACTATTATTGTCATAATGCAACAAGTTGGTCTGAAGATGCTCTGGCTTTATGAAATGCATCAAACCAAATAGATTATGCTGTCAGGGTTCAGAGAGACGAGGTAAAATCGAAGTAACAAAAGGCGAGGTTTTAATCAGGCACCCAGAAACACCATACACTTAGGTATAATCCCATAGTACCGTGAAAGTCCATGTAATCCGACAATATCTCTGGAAAGGCAAAGTCCAATGAATCTCGGAACATCTGAGAAAGGGAAAGTGTTGCAAACGTGAATAATCCAACAGGGTTAGTCCTAGAATGTTCTCCTTAATGATCTAGTAGAACGGATGATGACTATGGGAAGAGTAGGTGCTTATATGGGGCCAAGTGGTGATGAGCACTAGGTGTCGGTACTTAATATGATGGAGATTCCCTACGAGCATGCGGAGTGTTTAGGTAAGGCGTGGCAGGCTGTTTCCTGAAATATACAGTGGTTGCAGTAAGTTTCATGGATTTTTCAGGAATCAAAAAAATTTAATTAGGAGACCAGAAAATGACATAATTTGACCTTGATTGCCATTTCACAAGCACATTATACTTCTACAAATGGGTAAGTACTTATTCTAATATATATTCTTCTTGTGAGTGTGCAGTGATAAGAGTGCCATAGTAAAACAGTACCTGTAGATTAAATCCTTTAAAAATTTGGTCCATGACTCACTGAAATATGAGTCCAATGAGTCTAATTTGCTGAATAATGACCCTTCAGTTTTCACTCACTATAGTCTATTTTGGACATGATCCGTGCACCAATGAATCTATTTAACACCTTATCTTTCTTTTCTTTCAGAAAATACAACTTTGTGAAAATAGGTTTTATCTCTTGGTAATACCTCTTGAGTTTTAATAACTGCTTTTAAAATTATGTATCTATGTGCCTCACCTGCCTAAACTTGTGTACTGTAAAAATAGCCCGTTCCTCCAACTGGATTTCTCTAACCAATTTAGGATTATTAGTGCAAACCTGTGCCACTTCACAATAACTATTCACAAAGATGCCTATTGACTTCCATATTGCACTGGTACCTGTATTTACTATAGCAAGAAAAGTTTCTCTGCTGATTAATTAGTTTGAGACATATTCTAAGTCTGTTCCACTTGATTTATATTGGCATCAGTTAAACTGCATCACATGAAGAAAAATACACCACTGTTTCTGGATATCTTTGTTTTCTCTGTTTGCAAACAACATATTCACCTGTATCCACTTAAGAGAGTGTTTTGGATCTGTTTTTGTTGCATAAAAATACTTGCTCAGTGTAGAAAAAAATGCCAAACATAGAAAACAAAGGCATTTTCAGATTTATTTGGATTTATGTGGATTTAACCTCAAAGTCTTCTTGGTTTCTGCTTATAGTCAGCTATCTTCACTTTACAAAAGGAAACAAAACAGAAAAAACTACAGATTATGCTCCCTTCTGGCAAGACATTTAGGCATCTAACTTGTTCACATTTGTTCAAATTTAAATGGTTAATTTCACTTTCAATTCTTTAAGTATTCCAGAGTGTCAAACCTTAAATCCACACACCAAGATGACAATCTGAAAGAAATTCAGGTCAAGATGTTTCAATGTTTCAATGTTTCAAAGGGCAATTGTGATAATTAGTTAGTTAAATTGTGTGCTTATGTGTAAATTTGGCTGTTAAATTTGTGCTACATTGGCTGTAAATAGACCTACATTTAGAAATAGGGCTCTTTATATCTTGGGAAAAATCTCAAGCAAGATAAAAAAAAAGAACCTTCACAAGTTCACTACCTCCTTTTCCAATATTTAAATTGTTCCATCCAGGCTAAAATCCGCAATTTTAAACACCCATTGATGTATTAGGGCGCTCCATGATATCGTATATGTTCAATTGAAAACCAATTAAAAATCCGAAAGTGTTAAATCAACACAATGGGTGTTTATTCAACCATGTGGATTCTTCAGTGTGTTCCATATGCCTGTTTCACTTGAAGGCTTTTTTTTTTTTGCAAGCACGATGGAGCTCAGGTCAAAAAAAGTTGAAAAGTTACTAGTTGAAGAGTTACTGTGTAGGATTTAGTCTAACATAATTTTAGACTTTCAGTGACACGTTATGAGCCTTCTTTGGTATTTTATTTTTTCTTTACTTTTTGATGTTAGACTATTTGTTTATGAACTCTGCCTGCTATTTTTTTCAAACTGACATATTCTGTTTGCTAAAGTTTTCTCACTTTAGCAGTTGGAGATTTTCTTTGGAAGTCAGATATAGCCTTGCACTGTTGGAAGCTGCCATGATGGATACCTTATTTGTTTTGGCCTGTGCTGCACTTTTCAGTTGTTTTTAGACTTTGGGATCCTGAGAGAATTTTGCTTCACTCTTACAGTGAGTTGTTATTTCTATTGATGTTATTTTCCTGCCAAAAAGAATTATATGTAAATGCAAATGTAAAAAAGTGTAAAACCAGTAATCAAACAATCTATATATTATGTTCAATGCTCACCATGTGAAAGATTATTTTTGCAAGCGTTTACAGTTAGCATTACCACCTTATAGCTTCAGGTTCCCCAGTCCCTGTGTTTTGCAGGGGGTTTCCTTCCACTGTCCAAAAATGTATACGGGTTAGGTGGATTAGGTAGGCTGAATGATCTGTAGGTGTGAATAAGGGTGTGAATGTACATGTGTGTGTGTGTGTGTGTGTGTGTGTGTGTGTGTGTGTGTGTGTGTGTGTGTGTATGGTGCCCTGTGAGAGATTGACATCCTATTAAAGATTTATTCCCACTCATTTCATGCCAGCTATGTAGGGTACTAATATGTATGGTGTAAAAATCTGTACACTAGTTCAGCAGTAGAGAAAAAGATATAGCACAGAGCTGAGGACAAGTCAATAAGTATTATAAATGTGAGACATTATATTGAGTTATGATTCTGTCATTGTGCTCCTGCAGTGTGTAAAGGATTTGGCAGTGTGTGGTTGATTTGGCTGTCTCTGTTCTAATTGTGCTAAAGTTTCAGTCATGAAGAGACAAAGAGAGGACTCAACAGGACCAGAGCAAGACACAGGCTACATCAAGTGAGTGTGACATTTTTTAATAATTTATCACAGTGCAGTTTACGACGTGCATGTACGCCTGGCTGTGCTGCATTTGAAAAGTCCTGTAGGTGGTGCTATACCTCCATGGTGTAACCTGATCCTTTTATTATAGATTCTTTTTTACAGTTTCAGTTTTCTCCCCAATTTAAATGTTTGTGTCTTTGTGTCCAATTCCTTATACCCCCTTGATCTTTTCTCTATTTCATTCATGCATTAATTTTCAATAGCAGTTTTAACAGGGTCATGAAGAATTTAGGGCCAACCCTGGGAAAACTGGGCAAGAGGCAAGAATACACACAGGTTGGGATGCCAGTTTAGTCAGCACACAATGCAAACACACACAGTGACACAGCTTTCCATTAATGTTCTATTCCATTAATTCCCCCATAGCTTTTTTTTTTTCTATATAATTGACTATTGTTATTACTTTCTGGCTGTTTCTTCATTGTTCAATCCCATTTCCCCTTTACACACTGTTTCTTGGTGGCTCACTGTTTAATGCTTTAAGTTATCAGATTAAGCTGATCAGTTGGTTGGAGGATTCAACCCCAGCTTTGCCAAGATGCCCTTATTGGGCCCCAGAGCAAAACCCCTAACCCTCTCTGCTCCAGGGTCAGTATCCTGTCTAACCTGTGCTCTGAACCCAGTTTCGTAACAAGCTGAGATATGTGAGTAGAATTACTGTGCTGTGATATATATGTGATAAATTAAATATTTTGATCTTTTAATTCCTCACTTCCTCCTTACTTTTTTCTGGCCACCTTTCTGCTTGATTTGTTATTTCCTATGTAGTTAAAAAAAAAAAAAAACATAGGTAAGTGTGTGTGTGTGCATATATTTGTTAAACTGCAATGGGTGTCATTATATGAGATATTGACATTGATTGGGAAAAATGCAGACATGAAGTAACAATCTTTGTTAAGGTGATGCAGCTTCTGAATGATCTAAGAAACACTAAAATAGAAGATAAAGAACAGAACCAATGTGTAGCCCATAAACATCTCTGTCACTATAAGGTTGCAGAATCACCTGAAATCAGCAGCTTTGCCATTACACAGGAAACTAAAGAATTCTTGGGGAATATTTTGGCTTATTACATTTTGAAAAAAGTGGGAGAACATCTGCACAAACTAGCGAGCTTGGGTCTGTACACCATTCTGCATACGTATACCCTTTCCCTGTGTTTCATTCTGCTTTCTTTTTTGCTTTAATCTATCTCTCTTTCTCTTCTTTTTTCTCCCTTTTGTATTACTCCCTCTATCACTCTGCCACAATGATGAATTACATGGGGGAAACCCTTTCGCTTGTAAATATTTGAAAACCCGTTCCTCTTTCTTGCGTCTTCAACTTGTACACACTTCACAGTGTGAAAGCATGACATGTTTTCTTGAACTTTCACCTCTTCAGCATAGCCCCAGATGTGACAGATATTGATTTGACAGAATCAAGTGCACTGCAGTGTGTGTGCAATTTAACCATATATAACGTTGTGCTGATTTTATGCATGTTATGTAAGGTTCTGTTGAATACTTGCATCACTGCTACAACTGCTGTATCTGATCTGTTCTGTATGACTTCGATTGACAGGTTAGAGTCTCAGTAGTAATGCCTGCTTTTCTAAAACTGCATCAAAGCTTGCATATCAAACTCCAGGAGATAAAAATGACACTTCTAGTGTGCAGGTGTGTATATGAATGTGTTTTTCTTGCTATACATATAGTACTGGAATTAGTGTTAGTTTGATGTAATAACAGAGTAATAACAAAATCATAAATTCTCACTGCATTATAGTATTGGCTTACACAGCTGCAGTGAAAGGATTCAGTAGGTTGGTGGCTGCTATAATATTAATTATGCAGTTACTTCTAATTAGACAACTGAGTAGTGTAAGAGAGGTTGGTAGCATCAGTAGTAATAGAAGTAACGTGACATAGTAGGCTGTAGTATATTTAAATATAAGCTGTTAGAAGCAAAGCAATACAGTTACTAAAAATAAGAGTGAGGAGTTTATCATTTCTTTTTTCTCTTTTTTATTTTTAATGTAATTAAATTAATTTACTTCTATGGTAAATGCCCATATCCAGAGCAACCTACACCTGATCAGTTAAAGGGCTTTGATCAAGGGTCCAACAGTGGCAGCTTCATATCTCTTCAATTAAGATTTGATTAAATAAAATAACAATTTATTCAGCTTAATTCATCAATGATCTTCTGGCTTGACTGTTACATTATTAGCAAAGCAATTATTTCAAATAAAGAAATAAAGCAGTATCTGTAAACACCCATAAGAGCACATGCACACATATGCCAATAAAATAAATCAAACAAAATCACATACCAATTATTCAAACTGTATTTTACTAAGCAGAGTAAAATAAATGTAATAACCAAATAGTATAAATAATTTGATTTCCAGGTGAGAATGGGCTGGACAGTTTGCCATTTCATCCCTGAAACCCTTTTTTTTTTTTTTTTTCTTCCCCACCCCTGACATCCCCCACCACCTTTTTTTCTTCATTAATTAGAGTTGGTCATTTCCCATCCTCCAGCCAGCTCTCCACTATCATTACCAACCGAGGAAAATGAAGGCTAACACGTTTCCTCTGAGGCAAGTGAAGCCAGAATCGTTTTTGAACTGCTGCGCATGCTGCCTTACAGAGCGGTGTAGCGCACATGGGGAAAAGCTCAATCTGCTTTCTCCTGCATAAATGAGCAAACACATGCCCATGATTGACAACGGAGAGATATGCCATTCCTCCCATTCAAAGATCGTGGCCAGTTTTGCTCCCTTGGCTCCCAGCATTAATGTTGTAAGGATTTGAGGTAGGGTTATTGGGTGATATGATTTTCTGTTGCACCACTCAGGAGTTAAGATTGGCTTATTGATTGCTACTGAATATATTTTTGACTCACATCAGTTCCCAAAAAAAGACAGATTATAGGTGTGAAGTTGAACATTGCTCTACTAAGACTACCCAGAAATCAGGTTTAACAGCAGTAAATGCAGAAAAAGCTCTACTAGTGACTTTATTTTTTGGAGTTAAGTTACTTAAACAGTTTAAACGCAGGATAGTAACAAGTAAATGTTCAGTAGTGACAGTACAGTATTTTTAAACCTACTGAAAAAAAAAGAGTAGGCATTTAATAAACAATAAATGTTTATTATTTTCATCTAATCAAATATGAAAATAACGAGTATGCTTTTAAAACAGATGTTCATTGATGGTCTCAAACAATGATGTGTGTGGGACATTTTTATCTTTTTTAATAATACCTTTTATTATTTTGCAAAATTTGCTAATAAATATTGTTGGTTTTAAAAAAGTATTGTTGTAATATCTAATGGCTTGCTTGTGCCTGGATGAATTGAAGAATTCAAAAAATATTTTTTTTTGCTCATATTCTCTGAAGCCCAGTGCACACAAACTGTTTTTATTCCCAAAGAAAAAAATTCTGGCAAGCCTTCTAAATAACCATTATTTGTGTAGATTTTTTCAAATTTATTTCAAATAACAGGTTTTACATTTGGTAACATTTCTGCATTAATATGAACTTTGAAACAAATGTATTATTTTGCACAAACATTTAATACGATTTTAAAACTGCTTGGATAACTATTTGGTTGAAGAAGAGAAAGTATTGTGGAAAGTTTTGTACAAGATGGCAAAAACACAGCGGTAAAGCACCACAGGTGTGGACTATCAAGGTGGAAAAGTCAAACCCCTGCATGTTGCCCCAAAGACATCAGATTAAATGTCAGAGACCCACAAAGAGGTAAAAAATAGAGACAGAGGGAGGGGAGAATTGGCCTTCTTAGGACAACAATGGAGCTTGACTTGACATTTCATTTATCATATGAATATATATATATATATATATATATATATATATATATATATATATATATATATATATATATATATATATATATATATATATAATGTTTTTTTTTTTTTTTACACCCGGGCAAATACACATCAGCTCCATTCCTCCTGTTGTGTAACATTTCAGTTTAATCAGTACAAGCAGGATTAACTCGGATACGATCTCAATGCTTACTCTTCAGCATGCTGTTAGCTTTATCAATGGGAAAAGGTGTAATGCGGCTGAGCTAAGTCATAGTGACTTCAAATAAAGTCACACTTTCAAAAAAATGCACATAGTGCTGCAAAATTGAATGATTAAAGAATTGCAAAACATTCTGCAAGATCATTCAGTTTGCTGGAACATAATTTGGGCATTTTGTCCTTGCTTGAAGTCTCGAATGTATTTGTGTCATGCAATAATAAGGAAAGTGAGGAATGATGTAAGTGCAGAAAATTTTTAATAATGAGCAAAAGTATAAACTGAGAAAAATTTTAGAAAAATCTCAAAAACAAAGACAAAGAAAGAAAATATTAAATAACCTGTAACATAAAACTGAACATAAGCATGACCAAATCTGATGGCAAAAGAAAACAGTTAAAGACAACAAAAGACAAAGATTGCATTGAACTGTGAGGATATTTACAAGTGTTACAATCATATCTGTAAATGTGAAAAACATGAAACACCTGAACTCGTGAAGTGGTTCATAGAAGTACATTGTTTTTTTTTTGGATTGGCCTTTTTGCATAATCCTTACAGTTCAGTAATACTTCACCTTGCCTTGCTTCTTATCACAGAAGTGTTTATAGTAGTGTATTTTTTTCTGGCACCAAAATTTTCATCTCAGGCTTGTAACATTATATAAAACACCAGACAAATGGAGTACATAAAAGTCTGTGGGACTACGAGAAATTGTAGAAAAGTTTATTTCTAACTGACTGTTTGAAAGTGCTAATTTGTTCATTGTATTAGTGATTTAGCATTATTTTATAGGAACACATTTTTGTAGTATATTTTAGATATTTATTATAGTTTTTTGTTTTTGTGTTCGTCTCCAGGTTACATATGTAACCCTGGTTCTCTGAGGGAATGAGACACTGCGTCAAAATGCTTTGGGAATGCTTCCACGCTGTCCACACTCTGAATCACGTGTGTAATCAGTCCAATAGAAAGCGCAGTATCACCGGCGGGGTGACGTCATGGCCAGGATGCTATAAAAGCACATGGAGTCTAGCTTCTAAAAGAAGAAGGAAGTTCTGCAGGGATGCTGGCAGTGTGGCCTGGAGACGCAGCGTCTTGTTCCTAACCAGGTTAGGTCCTGAAAGGGAATTTGAGCTGCATCAAAACGCTTTTGGAATGAATGTCCAATACTGCCAGACTGACCAGTCCCTGGCTAGTGTGTAAGAGCACAGCTAGATCGAAGGACAGAGGGGCAACGTTATATAAAACCTGACAAAGGTCAGCGGGGTGGACCGGCCCGCAGCATTGCAGATGTCATGGAGGGAAACTCCAGAGGACGAAGCCTTAGCGGATGCCAGAATCCAGGTTGAGTGCGCTCTGATGCCGAAAGGAGCGGGGTGACCAGAGGACTCATAGGACACACACTTCATGAAGGTGTGGGGTGAGAGGGCAAAACCAAATTGAAGGATCCGATATTAGTACACTTTGGCCCCAAAAGCGAACCTCAGGAACTTCCTGGCTGCCAGGGAGTCTCTTAAGGGTATCAGTCTCTTGAGACTGACCTCTGGTATGCCTAGAGCCGGGGCTATGCTCTGGTGCAGCTTTAGGAGCCTTGAAGAAGGCCGCAGGTTCTCCAGGTTCGCTATAACACCGGGTGGAAATGGAGGAGGCTGTAGACTGCCACAGTGGTCTCTTTTGTGGCCCTGAGAGCCAAATCCACCCACATCTACTCTTGCAGCAGGTCAGCCTGATACGGTTGTAACACCACCATGGTGTGCAGGCATGCAGCGACTTGACCTGCTGAGGCATAAGCCCTACCCACCAGTGCAGACATGTTACGGAGAGGCTTGGTGGGCCATGTTAGGGTCTTAAGAGACAGTGCAACCCAGAGAGAAATAGCCAGTGTCTCTACAACCCGGGTCGTCAACCCCTAACCACACTCTTTCAGTCCCACAATGTTGGAGTACAATGAGGATTTGAACTAAAGAGTTGGGCCGAATATGGCTTAGCCCAGGATCTGTACACCTCGGTGTGCAGGTCCGGAAAGAAGGGCAGACGGAGACGCAGACGTTGTGATGTAGGTTGCAGTAAATTTCGCTACGGCGTGGGTCACAACCTCTAATAGCTCCTTAAAGCCTAGCTCTCAGAGCACCCCCCCTCCTCGGAGGAAGGGAGGCGGAGCTGAATGCTCTCGTCACAAGGTGAAGAAACTGCCAAAAGGCATGCTTCCAACTTGCGAGCGAGTGCTGGACCAGGCAGGTGAGAAAGAAGAAAGGGACAAGCCCAGCTCGAATCCCTCTTCCAGGTCCATCTGCGAGCCCCAGGAACCAGTGTGCCGCTCTGCCTCAGCGAGAGCGTGGCTAGAACCACGAGGAGTGCTCTCTGGGAGCAGATCGTTCACATAGACATGCGAGCACAATGTGCATGGTGCAATGAGTGTGGCGCAGAGTATGCGCAAAATATGCACCGCACTTTACATTGGATTGATTATGCACGTGTTTTAGAGCGTGGACAACGCGGAAGCAATCCCAAAGCATTTTGATACAGCTCAAGTTCCTGAAAGGGAACTATTCGGTAAAGCGCTGCATGTGAACCGATAACTAAGAATTCTGGAAAACTAAACAAATATGAACCTCTATCCATATGTAACATGTTACATGTAACAAAATGTTACGTGTTAAACATTTTTGATAACTACTGTACAATTAATCCAACACTATTACCACTAGATCCATAATTTTACCCACTGGCTGCAGGAAATACATTACTTAAACACTTCACAAGGATATTCATGTTGTTAGAACATGTAGCTTTTTCTAAGCTCTTACTTGAGATGGCTTAAGAATACTAAGTAAATGGTCCCTTGGATAGTTAACAGTTAGTTTGCAAAAGAGATGTGACTTGGAGATGTTTGTAAATTAAAAAACTATGGTCAACTACAAAGATTAAACAAAGTCTTTTTATTTTTTATTTTTAAAGAGTTTACATCACCCTTATATTGTTTCTTCACACACACACACACACACACACACACACATGCCTGTTTATCCATAGTTATCCATGAACCTTTTATGCGCTAGTAGGGTATTTTTTCCAAAGTTCTGGTTTCTGTTGGTTTGCTAAGCACAGATTCCCTGAAAGCATAAAAACAGCTGGACATTAGCTATGTGCTTGATTGGTTGTGTTGTCTTAGCACCCAGAAGTGTGGCCTTAACAGATTATAAACAGCTGTTCTTTATTCCCACAAATATTTATCCCTCATTTCGCCACAGTATGTGTTAAACCCCAGAAAAAGAGTTGTGGTTTGATGCACGAGAGTGATGGGAACTGTTGGTGATACTAAATAAAAGTAAAATGCTGGGGAAAAGAAACGCTTTAATGTCTTAACCTATATCGATGGTCTCCCTACAGCAGAAAGGAGATATTATAAATTATATTTCTACAGTAAAA
This sequence comes from Silurus meridionalis, assembly GCF_014805685.1. Lineage (NCBI taxonomy): Eukaryota > Metazoa > Chordata > Actinopteri > Siluriformes > Siluridae > Silurus > Silurus meridionalis. The sequence goes on along the minus strand of NC_060896.1, from coordinate 21,343,417 downwards.
TTCCTTTGTTTCCATGTAATTGCTTGGAGGGAAACATGGAAAATTGAGGGTTAAGAAGTGTTGGGTCTTGAATTTACAACCTTGCTAATAATTAGATGTCAGAAGAATATTTCTGTTTTCCTAATTTTATTTTGAATATTTGCATGTATATAGCATTAAAGTCAATCTATACACAGTAACTTTAAGTTAGGTCAGTGGCTGGTTATATTAACAAGCAATAATAAAAAAATTAATTCATGTTTTAGAAAAATAAAAATGGCCAGGTGATAAAAAATCAGATGTATTTTGCTTGAATTAAAGAACTATTGGATTAAAGTCTATGGACTTGCTTGAAGTGCAAATGCTAAAAATAGAACTTGATGTTGTGGTGAGGTGCTCCCTAAGTAAGTGCCCATGTAAAGCTTGGAATTACATGTCCAAAATAAAAAGGAACCCTGGTTGGTATCCAGCATTTGACTGACTCCACCCCAAAGGGAAAGAAAATCAGTTATTTCCATCTGCTTTCTGGCCTGGGGACCATTGTGAACTTAAAAGATGGTAATATTAAATACCAATGAATAATGTTGGCATGTTGACTTGTTGGCATCCTTCAAGTGACTTTAGGGAAGCTCTGGTCTAATCAGAGCATGAAAGAGCACTCTTAATACTCACAAAGGCCTGTTAGCATTGCCCTGATCAGTGAAGCTGTGGTCTTATTGATCAGTATATTTATAAAACATTTTTCTGTCATTAAAACTTGCAGTGAGCGAGTGGAGGGTGGAGCCGGACAAAATGGCAGGACGATCCACAGGTTGGCGCCATCAGACGTCAAGCTGCAAAGGCGTCCCGAAACCCCGGGACTGAGAATGAGCCTCGGCGTGAGTACTGGAAAGGAAAATGCTGATGTGAAAATGAAAGTAAATAAAGAAGGCTTTGCTTAGAGAACGTTTGCATGTCTCTCTTTCTTCCAGTGCGGAACCATTGAGCCATAAATCCTATCCAATAATTCCTTTGTGAATGTTTCAGTGAATAAAACCATAGAGCAGAAAAATTTAGTTAGCATGGGGACACATGAAAATATACATCTGCAGCCTGTTCCTTAAAATGTAGTCCAACTGGATGGGCTGCAACAGCAGAAAATCATATTGTACTCCACTCCTGTCAGCTAAGGACAGGAATCTGAGGCTGCAGTGGGCAAGATTTTATGCTTTTCTGCTCAGCAAAGAGTATTTCTGTCAAATAAGATCAGCCTGGCTATTCTCCTCTGACCTATCTTTTCAACAAGGTGTTTCTGAGCACAGAACAGAAACTGAATGGAATGGGTTTTTTTTATTTCACACCATGGTGTGTTAAAATCTCAGGAGATCAGCAGCTGCTGAAAAACACACACTTGCTCATCTGGCACAAGGTTTTGCGACAATCAGTGTCACATTTTTTATATTTTGATGTTTCATGTAAATACGAAATAAAGCACTTGACCTGTATATCAATGATTTCATGAATTGCTCTGCTGCCATATGATGGCTGAATGAATAAATCCCAAGCAGATGTAAATGGAGATCATACAGTTCATACATATACTGCAGGATTCGTATTGAACAGTGTTACGGCCTTTTTGGTAGTAAAACAACAAATATAAAGATTATACATAATCTGACACTTTACGGAGTATTTAATTACCTCAGTATGAGGATTTTGTCTGTTTGTTGTATATCTTTAACAGTTGCTTGCTGGTAGGTAAAATGTCATTGTATTCAGTTCCAACATTTGCTGTTATAACAACCTCTTCTCTTCTGGGAAGATGATCCACTGGATTGTGGAATGTGATTGCGAATATTTTGCCCATTCAGCCACAATGGCAGCTTGTAAAGTCAGGTAATGATGTAGGGTGAGAAGATCTGGAAAGGCATCAACATTACAATTTATCCCAAAGGAGTTTGGTATGGTGGAGTTCAAAGCTCAATAGCAAGCTATTCAAGATTTTGGGGAACACCCAGGTATGACTGAAAAAAAGAAAACATGTATTCCAATACTTTTGTCTGTATAGTGTATTTCTTTCTGAAAAGGAATGGCTATTTAATTTACAGGTCTCCTGGAAAGGAGCTGGTGTGCCATTAATTGTTTTTCATTAAAGACAGTTAGTAGTCTCTATCAATATTTTGATATTAAAGCTCTCCTTTTTGTATTTTTATTTTTCTTCCATACCAGTTTTGTGTGCATTTTAAGGCTGGCTGAATTCCTGTGCATCCATTACTAGCATAGGCTACTGCTCAGCTTGCTGATTTCTGTTGAGCCTCTCTGGGCTCTTTGAATTGCTTGGGTATAGTTTCGATTTGCATATTCTACTGTTGTCTCTAGCTGCATCAGGATTGAATCAGATCAGATCATGTAGAATAATGTTTATCCATTTACAAGTAATTGTAAAAAACTCTGGGATGCTGGTTTGCTATATGGCCTGCAACAATTATACATTGGGGATCAGAATGAACCAATATATTCTCCTTTTGTCTATAACAGCTCACTGTCTAATCTTTTGCCTTTTAAAACTGCACACTGTAAATCAGATGGCATCTTTACCAATAGTTTCTGAAAAAAACCAGACCCTAAGTCATGCAGCATTTTTCTCTTGCAACTGGCCTCTTGTAACCGACTCAGCATTTTACATGTTTTTTGTCCTTAAATATGTATAAAATTATTCCCAATATTATATTCTCTTAATTTTATAGTGTTTCTATTGGGTATGCAAGGAGCACCAGAGTGTAATTTAATGTTGGAGTTTCTATCCAATCAGATCACGTTACCGGAATTAAAGGTAACTGCTGTAAGGCCTGCAAAAATTAAGAGTGTAGGCTCTTGGTAGCTTCAAATTCAGGTTGCTTTAACCAATCAACTTGCTTACCAAGGCCTTCAAACAGGCATAGAATCACATCAGCATTTTCACGTTCTTTGACTGTGGAATTGATAGCTGTTATTTTCATTCCACAATAGCTGACCAAGGAGAAAAAAAAATATTTGGTTGCAGATATACTTACAAGGACATTCACATGATGGGCTTTTCAAGAAAATCTGGACATTGTGAGGAAAGTTCAAACAAAACAGTTCAAAACAGTTCTTTTCATTTATACGTTTGTGTTTTCTTTTCTGTACGGTTGGCACAAAAAAACCCCACAATTTGCTTTAATTTCAAATGCCCAGGTTTGCCATAATGCATGAAAAAAATGCACAATCCTTGGTCATTTTATGTGGTTAATATCAAAGCTTCTGCTAGAGAAGATGTAGGCATTGCAGCTGTGGCTGCAGTAAAAGAAACTTGTTTCATTTATTTACATGACATGAATGTCTGAATGTCTGTAATGCAGTGCTCCATTACACTGTGTTTCTCTTTAATATTGATTGTTTCTATAGCTGTGAAAGCTTGAAATACATGGCCTACCACTGGCAAAAGTGGTAGAGTAAACCTTTAGAAATCTATGTGGTCAAGCCAGCACTATTTAAAACATAATATATATTCTTTTTGTAAATTGCACCTTTAATAGACACTTTCTTTCTATTAAGAAACAAAAGCAACAGTATCTTCAAGTTTGAAATGATTTGGTACAGACCCTCTTTTTACAAATCTCTACCCATATGAATAAAAATCTCTCCCTCATCCACAACATGTAGAAAATAAACTGCCAGCACCAAAAAAAGCTTGAAGAAGCTAGGTTTTTTTTCACCTTTAGTGTGGCATGCGAATTGTTAAAATTGACACTTTTTGCATTGCCTTGTTTAAGTAGCATAAAACAAGCCATTGGCACATGGAATCATTAATCTTATCACCCATCAAAGTAGCCACCAGCCTAGCGAAACAACAGTTCTGAGAATGACCATCTACACTCACCGGCCACTTTACTGTCCAACTGCTTGTTAATGCAAATTTGTAATCAGCCAATCACATGGCAGCAACTCAATGCTTTTAGGCATGTAGACATGGTCAAGACGATCTGCTGCAGTTCAAACAAAGCGTTGGAATGGGGAAGAAAGGTGATTTAAGTTACTTTGAACGTGGCATGGTTGTTGGTGCCAGACGGGCTGGTCTAAGTATTTCAGAAACTGCTGATCTACTGGGATTTTCACGCACAACCATCTCTAGGGTTTACAGAGAATGGTCTGAAAAAGAGAAAATATCCAGTGAGCAGCAGTTCTGTGGGTGCAAATGCCTTGTTAATGCCAGAGGTCAAAGAAGAATGGCCAGACTGGTTCGAGCTGATAGAAAGGAAACAGTAACTCAAATAACCACTGGTTACAACCGAGGTATGCAGAAGAGCATTTCTGAATGCACAGCATGTTGAACCTTGAGGCGGATGGGCTACAGCAGCAGAAGACCACACCAGGTGCCACTCCTGACAGCTAAGAACAGGAAACTGAGGCTACAATTCGCACAGGCTCACCAAAATTGGACAATAGAAGATTGGAAAAATGTTGCCTGGTCTGATGAGTCCCGATTTCTGCTGCGACATTCTGATGGTAGGGTCAGAATTTGGCATCAACAACATGAAAGCATGGATCCATCCTGCCTTGTATCAACGGTTCAGGCTGGTGGAGGTGGTGTAATGGTGTGGGGGATATTTTCTTGGCACACTTTGGGCCCATTAGTACCAATTGAGCATCGTGTCAACGCTACAGCCTACCTGAGTATTGTTGCTGACCATGTCCATCTTTTTATGACAACAGTGTACCCATCTTCTAAAGGCTACTTCCAGCAGGATAACATGCCATGTCATAAAGCGCGAATCATCTCAGACTGGTTTCTTGAACATGACAATGAGTTCACTGTACTCAATTGGCCTCCACAGTCACCAGATCTCAATGCAATAGAGCACCTTTGGGATGTGGTGGAACAGGAGATTCGCATCATGGATGTGCAGCCGCTAATCTGCAGCAACTGCGTGATGCTATCATGTCAATATGGACCAAAATCTCTGAGGAATGTTTCCAGTACCTTGTTGAATCTTTGCCACGAAGGATTGAGGCAGTTCTGAAGGCAAAAGGGGGTCCAATGCGGTACTAGTAAGGTGTACCTAATAAAGTGGCTGGTGAGTATAATTTATCAATGCTTGTTTGTCATTGTCCAGACATTTTTGCTTAACAATTTTCTACATTTACAAAACTATTTCTGATTTTTCACAAAATTGCTCATAAATAAAGCAAGGTCAAATGAGAAATCACCCTGAAAAAAGGTCATTAGTCATGGATGTAGTCCTTACTGGCAAACATAGAAGCTAATAATTTATCTTTTATCTTTGTTGTAATGTTCCCACAGTACCATCTTAAATATCTTCTAAAACATTTTATTTTACAATGCAAACTAGAGGCCTTTAATGGCTCATGCTGCTCCTTAACTGAATCACAATTAAAAAGTGACTGTAATGCTTGCTTAATGGGAGCATACTGAGCAAAGCACTCATTCCACCAATAGTTTTGGTCTAGAAATATAGGCACTAGCTGTTTTTATATGGCAATTCTTGAGAGGATATATTTGGTATTCAGCACAACCACAACTCTCTTAATGTCCATCTTTTAATGGAAATTCAAGAGTGGTTAATGTTTCACTCAGTTTGTAAGGCAGGTGCAATTGGCTCATATCATGGAATCCTTCAATTATACTGCAGCTGAAAGAAGTCTGATAGAAATTTTAGGTTGATCAGAACAAGGCTATTTAAAAAAGACTAATCAATCTGCATCATCAAAAGACCTGATTGTTTCCAGCTTGTAAGTACCAGCACGAGTCTAAATTTTCTGGGTGTAAAACACACTGTCTTTATTTTAGTTTTTTTTTTACAGTGAATCTTCTATTGACCATTTCTTACATTACGTTTACAAGACAAATATAATGCAGCTGTTGAAGTTACTGTTGAAGGACAAGATATTGTTCAATCTTTCATTAATAGAAGTTTTTAAATGTAAAAAACCTTGCTTTATTAGACTTTACTTTGATAAAGTCAATGTGACAAACAAAGCTGCTATTATAAATGAAACTATGAATTGTTCTGCAAACCTCCTTGTTTTTCTTTGACAATATATTTTTCAATGAAAAATGACTCCTAATTTGGCATTAAAGTAATGTTTACTGACAACAAAGCATTGTCTATAGCCAGGTGAAAAATACATATATTTAAGTAGATTTTGACAATGATACTGGATATGTGTGTTCCTATGTTGTTGTTTTTTTTAGACATAAAAAACCCAATAGATATTTGTAAGCAAAAATGTCACTTGATCAAATAAAGAAACAATACTGGTTGTACATGGAGTACATGGAATATAGACTAGCAATGTTACTAGTAAGCTAACTTGAATGTTAACGAAAGACAGACATTAGCACTAAATTTTGAGTAGCTTAAAAAGTAGAGTATAACCCTATTTAAATAACAAAGGATTATTTTGTACATTTGTTTGGACAAAATTAATCTGATTAATGATAACTATGCTTGGTGTAATAAAGAGAGGTTTCTTGATTTCTTGGGTGATAGTAACATTACATATTACATATAACAAATAAAACTAATAGAAAAACAATATTTTTATATAAAGATTAATTGAAATTGGCAGAGTCAGCTAATGTAAAGTTGTGTTAGAAAACAAAACTTAACCACTTGGAATTGACCTTCCCAAAAATGTTGGTTTTAAAGACAAATAAAATTAACTCAAAATTCAATATGAACTTTATATTCAATATACATCTTTATAATTTATATTACTGTATATTCAATATAATAGTTTTATTAATCCAAACTTTAACAAATTTAAATAGAATAGCTTGCCTTATAGCACATTCTACTAGCTACTAGTTATTGTAAAATATTATCTCGAAACTAGCTATGGATAAATGCACAACAGCTGTAAATTTACAGTATGTAAACAAGTAAACAAGAAGTAATGCACATAAGAAGATGAACTTGTGTAATGTTAGAATATAGACACATTATCGACTAGCTTGCTACTACCAGTAGTGGTTTTTCCTCTTCTTTGACACAATTCAATTCAATTCATTTTTATTTGTATAGCGCTTTTAACAATGAACATTGTCTCAAAGCAGCTTTACACAGATAATGTGGTGATTAAAAGTGAATATGTTCTTTATAAGTAAGTTTGTCCCTGATGAGCAAGCCGGTGGTGACTGTGGCAAGGAAAAACTCCCCGAGATGGCATAAGGAAGAAACCTTGAGAGGAACCAGACTCAAGAGGGAACCCATCCTCATCTGGGTTGCACCGAATGTCCATTTGTAGCAGATATACAATGTTGCTGGGTACAGTGATGATGATCAGAAGCGAAAAGTAGTCCTGAGTCAGTGTAGGAGACTGTTGACATTAACTACAGTCCAATTCATCCTCAAAACGCCCGTCTCAATTTAATCCATTGTCTAGCATCCAGTGTATTTAAGGTCCGGGATTTGTGTGGGTCACTCAAGTTCTTCCACATCAAACTTGGCAAATCATGTCTTTATGAACCTCACGTGTTATGCTGGGCCTCTTAGTTCCAGTGAAGGGGAATCTTAATGCTATAACTTACAAAGACATTCATCCTGATTAAATTACATTTTAATGCTTTTTTTGTGATATTCCTCAGGAATGGACTTTACGAGCATACAGTACATACAAGCCCAAAACCTTAAAACCCATCTAAGTGATTTGAATGTCACAGTTGGCAAAAAAAATATAATCTTTTTTTTTTTTTTTTTAAGTGCTAACCTCATGGCATACCTTACTAAGATCCATCTACTTTGTAATGCAGCAACAACATCTGTGTCTCAGTAGGACATCTCACTGAGCCTGTAAAGAAAAGCATCGTTTGCAAGGAAGCATAAAACAATCCAGATGGTTTTTGAAGCAAAGTGAACTAGAACTCTACTGCACCAGGTGGTGTTTGAAATGTAAGGCTCCAGTAACTTACAGTAAGATCTGATACTGTAACTTTAGATTCTACAATGCAAAATACATGCTGCTTTCTCCACAGGGATTTATACACCTTAGCTGCTTACACAATATGGATACCACCTATATGTTTCTTACTTAATGCCTAGTTGGCCGATGTACAATTCATACTATAAACAAATGCTTGTCTATTTCAGTTCACCATGGGCCTTTGTTATATACTTATTGTATTCACAATAATGCTTCATGGTGAAACTAAAATTGGCGGAAATAATCCAGGCCTGGCTTATTGAGTTAGCTTACTTCATTGAAAACCCCTCAGGATTTGGATGTACCTTCTGTTTCGTACCTAGACACACACACACACACACACACACACACACACACACACACACACACTGACGCATACAGACACACGCTTACATTTTAATATATCCTAGTCCACCTGCAGCTCTTCAAAAATCAATTTTGGCTCCTTCAACTGAAGTGGAAACTAAATGCACACATATGCTTGCAGAGTGACAGCCGACTTCTACTCCCTGTAATGACCACGTCAGCTAGGTAATTGAAAATGACCCATCTGAGGTTGCTGTGTTGACGGGTCGATACCATGGCACTTCTTGCTCACACTGCATCTCCACTGAAGCAAGTACACCCTGTTGAAAGTCCAGATCTCCATGATACTGATCAGTGGTTTACTATGTAAAAAAGTCAGCAGTTAAAATACTGCTATGGAAAATGCAGAAAATAAATAAAAACTTTAATTTGCTTACTGTTATGTTTTCTTTTTTGTCTAATGCTGCAAGAGTTATGGCAACATACAAAACAAACCAGTTTTAATAACACAAGCAATAAAAAGGGCAGCACAGTGAAACAGGGGTGATACAGCACTGCCATGGCACAGCTCCAGGGCTTCTGGTTGAGCCTGACCCTGGGTTACTTTTTGTGTTGAGTTAACATGTTTTCAGGTGGATTTCTTTCCACTTTTTAAAAAACAAGCCTGTAGGTAGATCTAGCCTACTCTATATTGTCCCTGGGTGTGAATAAACATGTGTGTATATACAGGGAGTGCAGAATTATTAGGCAAGTTGTATTTTTGAGGATTAACTTTATTTGAGGATTTAATTTGAACAACAACCATGTTCTCAATGAACACAAAAAACTCATTAATATCAAAGCTGAATATTTTTGGAAGTAGTTTTTAGTTTTAGCTATTTTAGGGGGATATCTGTGTGTGCAGGTGACTATTACTGTGCATAATTATTAGGCAACTTAACAAAAAACAAATTTATACCCATTTCAATTATTTATTTTTACCAGTGAAACCAATATAACATCTCAACATTCACAAATATACATTTCTGACATTCAAAACCAAACAAAAACAAATCAGTGACCAATATAGCCACCTTTCTTTGCAAGGACACTCAAAAGCCTGCCATCCATGGATTCTGTCAGTGTTTTGATCTGTTCACCATCAACATTGCATGCAGCAGCAACCACAGCCTCCCAGACACTGTTCAGAGAGGTGTACTGTTTTCCTCCTTGTAAATCGCACATTTGATGATGGACCACAGGTTCTCAATGGGGTTCAGATCAGGTGAACAAGGAGGCCATATCATTAGATTTTCTTCTTTTATACCCTTTCTTGCCAGCCACGCTGTGGAGTACTTGGACGTGTGATGGAGCATTGTCCTGCATGAAAATCATGTTTTTCTTGAAGGATGCAGACTTCTTCCTGTACCACTGCTTGAAGAAGGTGTCTTCCAGAAACTGGCAGTAGGACTGGGAGTTCAGCTTGACTCCATCCTCAACCCGAAAAGGCCCCACAAGCTCATCTTTGATGATACCAGCCCAAACCAGTACTCCACCTCCACCTTGCTGGCGCCTGAGTCGGACTGGAGCTCTCTGCCCTTTACCAATCCAGCCACGGGCCCATCCATCTGGCCCATCAAGACTCACTCTCATTTCATCAGTCCATAAAACCTTAGAAAAATCAGTCTTGAGATATTTCTTGGCCCAGTCTTGACGTTTCAGCTTGTGTGTCTTGTTCAGTGGTGGTCGACTTTCTGCCTTTCTTACCTTGGCCATGTCTCTGAGTATTGCACACCTTGTGCTTTTGGGCACCCAGTGATGTTGCAGCTCTGAAATATGGCCAAACTGGTGGCAAGTGGCATCTTGGCAGCTGCACGCTTGACTTTTCTCAGTTCACGGGCAGTTATTTTGCGCCTTGGTTTTCCACACGCTTCTTGCGACCCTGTTGACTATTTTGAATGAAACGCTTGATTGTTCGATGATCACGCTCAGAAGCTTGGCTATTTTAAGACTGCTGCATCCCTCTGCAATATATCTCACTATTTTTGACTTTTCTGAGCCTGTCAAGTCCTTTTTTTACCCATTTTGCCAAAGGAAAGGAAGTTGCCTAATAATTATGCACACCTGATATAGGGTGTTGATGTCATTAGACCACACCCCTTCTCATTACAGAGATGCACATCACCTAATATGCTTAATTGGTAGTAGGCTTTCCAGCCTATACAGCTTGGAGTAAGACAACATGCATAACGAGGATGATGTGGTCAAAATACTCATTTGCCTAATAATTCTGCACTCCCTGTATATATATATATATATGTGTGTGTGTGTGTGTGTGTGTGTGTGTGTGTGTGTGTGTGTGTGTGTGTGTGTGTGTATGTGTATGTGTATGTGCAGGGACTTTTGTTGTCCATTCATTCATGTTCAGTTGGCGGCTGAGCAGTCAAGGTTTCTTTTTTTCAGCCTGACACTAACTTAGGTTTTCAGAATTCCTCACAATTCAAATTGTGAATGTTCTTTGACTTCAAATATTGGCATTTTGGTTCCTTTGGTGATTTACCATCATGGTTATGAATCCCAATTTAATCTCTTTTCCACTAAATATTGAGTGTTGTTAAGGTTAAGCTCTCTGACATCTGAACAGAAGGTCATGAGTTCAAACCCCAACACCATCAGGCTTCTGCTTCTGGGCCATTGAGAAAGGCCCTTAACTTTAACTGCATAGTGTATATGTAAATTATGTACTTTTTAGCTTGCTCTGGAAAAGAGTGTCTGCCAAATGGTGTATATGTCTGCACTCTTAAACTAAATGTGACTTGTTTAAAGGTCATTTGCAGAAACAATTTAAAAATAACCATTCATAGATTAAATATTAAGTACATTAATATAACAATTGTGGAGATTGTGACCTTCTAACGCAAATCTATTTGTGAATCAAAACACTTCACATTGGATCACGAGCTGTAGTTTGGAAACCACTGTAATAGCTGTTTTTAGATTGTGGATACATTTTATTTATAGTAAGACAATTTCTTCACTCTGGGCAGTTTAAGTGCAGTGTATACATATTTGATTATTAAAAAATCATTACAATGAAAAACAATAGGCTTACTAGTTTAAGAGCTTTTCTGTATCATGTTGCCAGACAAGATATTTTGATGCCAAAACTGACTAATACAGGCAACCTGAACCCAATTGCAGATAGTTAAAAAGAAATTAAAAACTTTTTAATCCCATTTCCATGATATCAATATTAAGACCTTTTACTAAGGAACCTAACCCTACTGTATATGACATAAAATTAGAAAGTACTGCACCCACATGGTTAGTATGTACTCTTTAGAAGTGAGAAGTACAGGAATGCTGAATAAAAAGTTAAGATTCCCCCACCTACTACCCCTCGATCACATTATTCTCAGTTCTGCTTTTTTCACATGAGCTTTCTAGATTGTTTCACAGGATGGTGGCTTCTTGCCTGACATTTTTTTGTATTATTTCTGCAGCATGCATTCAGGCCTTGAAATAATACCTTGAATATACGAACATGAGCTTCGTAATGGTTCTCACTTCCTTTGACGTGTCATAAGTGAGGAAAACAACGTTTCCCACAGAGTGATTGATCGTGTTGGAGTTTTTGTCCACAGGTACCAACCTCACACAGTCAAAATGTTCACAACATCAGAGCTTAATTATAAAAGAAGAGTAACAAACAAGCACTTTTCCAAGATACACAGTGATTCAGCTAAGTTAGCAAACAATTTGCACCTTGTGCGATAATTTGTTCTCAGCATGCGGTGTCATTATAGATAGAAAAGTGTCTTGCAACGGAAATATGCAAGCAAACAATTTTCTGTTCACAACAAGCAGTTTCTTGACAACATGACATTCCTTTTTGTATCATCATTTACTTCCACAAAAGCACCTGAAACAAGGAAAGAGACTAAGTGAGAGTTTTTAAGTGCAGAGAGAAAGATAATGATTGACAACAACAAATGGAATAATATTTTGATGATATTATTTCGATAATAATAATAATAATAATAATAATAATAATATCATCATCATCATCATCATCATCATCATAATCATAATTATCATAATCATAATCATAATTATAATAATAATAATGTTAAGAACAGAATCTGAGACAACACTGGTTAAACCTGGACAGTTAAATTGTAGAAAAAATAAGAATCATTCTTTCTTTCAGACCAAACACCATCTTTTTGCTTTTCATACCATTCTGGATAGGCTCTATGGACAGTTGTACATAAAAATCGAGCAGTTTCTAAAAATACATTTTCCAACATTATGATGTTTGATGTGAGCATTAATTCAAGTTCTTTTTATGAAGACTTATATATGCACTACAGTACGCAGTTCACTGCTGCTTCATGATTGACTAATTGAATAATTGCACAAATGTGTACAGTATGTGACAAGCGTTCTCAATAATGTGGACAGTAAAGTTGTACATTACAGACAGTGCATTTTACTTTTGCTTCAACTGTGACAGGTGTTATTAGTGTTAGCTGTCCCACCATCACCATGCCTTTTTAAAGATACAATTTAATGGATCTCACTGGGAGGATAGCATACTAGCTTTGTCTTATTAGAGAGACAAAGGGGGTTATTAGTTAGAGATTGTGCCTCAAAATTATGTGGAAATGATGCTGGACTTTTTTAAAAGAGGTAAAGAGTTCAAGAAGAACTAGATTGTCTTAATGGAGCATAACCTCTGTGCATATAATACACATTTTATATATATTTTTAAATAATTAATTTCAATAACTTTTAACCATCTGACAGTTAGTGGCAAACACTAACTGTAAATTGTGCAAGTGAATGGCATTAATGATGCACAGTGGGCATGTGGAAAATTCAAATCCTACAAACTATATTATTTAAGACACCGGGTCAAAAGAGAAGCAAAAAAAAGGGATTAAAGACATGATTATAAAGGTGAAGATAATCTTAACAAAGAGCTGAGGCAGGCAGCATCAGCTTCAAATACTTGTTTTTAAACTATAATGAAGAGCTTAAAAAAATAGCATTTTCAACACAAGTCATGAACAGATTGTGTTCTATGAATGCTTTACAAAAGTAAATCACTGTCCTATCAAAGATATCAATGCATACAAAAATGTATATTCTGCTTAATTTAGGGCATACGCCATCTGCCTGCTATAAAGCATATTTTCAGTTAAGCAAATAAACCATAGCAAATTATCTTAAAGAAACACAAAGGAATATAGATATTATTATCATAAACAAAGCACAGTGTCATGGAGTGACATAATTCTTGAGAACATCATGTTTCATCATTATTAATGGTCTCATCCAACAGCTGTTGATTTGTGTACAGATTGCAGTCTCAGCAAAAATACTATTCACAACACAAGATAACAGATTTATTAATCATACAAGTACAACTGAAACATTTTCTTCATGTTTCTTCATAAGGTAGGTCACCACTTAGACCCAGTTAACTGCCCGGTTGGCCCAGTGCTGGAATTTTTTCAAGAGAAGTTTGCTAAAGGGTTGTCTCCTTTCACCCTAAAGGTTTACGTGTCCACTATTACGGCTTATAATGTTCCGCTTGCCAAACAGTCGCTAGGGAAAAACCCGTTAGTGACATGTTTCCTCTGCGATACCCTGAGGCTGAGGTCTCAGGTGCGACCCAGAGTGCCTATATAAGACCTGAACGTTATTATGGAGGCCTTGTCTAAGCCTCTCTTCAAGCCTCTGTCCGAAGTGCCTTCGAGATTTTCTACAGTTAAAACTGTTTTTGAGCAAATGTGCTTTTATAGCTTCCTGGTCGTGATGTTACCCCACTGGTGGGGACAATGATTAAGAGTGTGGAAACGCTCCTCAGGAAACCAGTGTTAGATACATAACCTAGAGATGATTTAATGAAGATAATTGAAATTTAAGTACACCAACCTGAAGCACTCATTTTTGAAGCATGTGTCACATAGGTGTGCTTTTGGTTAGTAACAAATTCCATAACTAACCTAATAAAATTTAGAAATACAATTATTTTAGTAATGTTGTGGATTATTTAGTAGAAGTTGAGATTTTCCCTTGAATACTTTCTCAACTGAACAATTGCTTATCCAACACACAGATGGAAAACAGATTGCAGCGGAAATTCTGGGAGCACCCAGTGGTTTAGACAAATGGAAATGCTTTTTGCGAATGTTTGTTATATTTCCACAACAAAACCCCCAGGAGGTGGTCCAATAACATATGGGGAAAGCAACATATTTATGGAACAGTTGTAGAATATTTATAGTCTAGTGTCTGGACATGTTTACATGAATGTTTTATAGTTATAATTATCATAAGAATGTTATATAAGAATTAATATATCATTATTTAAGAATCAGTTCTGATTCCATATGCATGCTTCAGAGAAACTTTGAAAGTTTTGAGACTCTGTTATTTGCATCTTTAAAACTTATAATAATAATAAAAGGAACAACACACAAAAGAAAACACTTTAAAACTTCACACAGATGTGGACTATTTATATTTTTATAAAAAAAAAAACCCTTTAATAAATGAAGGTCCATTACAACATGTCTATTGAATATTTTGCATTAGATGCATTAGATGCAATTGTCATTGACTTCAAAAGTCATTCTGCTTCTACTGTTCCACTTCAAGCTATGAAACTACCTCTACTATTCTTAACTCATTTATTTTGGTACATGAGCAGATCCTTTTGTTCTCCACATCTTGACTTTGCCATCACTTTAGTAAAGGTTAATATTTGTCCCTCATCTCTGTAAAATTAGCAAATTCCAATATGGCTTTCCAATTCCTCCTTCCAATTTGTGGTTTGCATCTTGTTGTTTGGCTTCTAGATTTCAGCTCTCAAAGCCTTCTACAAATTAGACATAGTGTTACCTTCACCCCTACACTATGGAACATTGTTAGTGAAGTTGTTCATCTTAATTGGTTGTTGTTTTTCTTTCTTGGCTGACTTGTTAGACATCTGCTTGATAGTACACCAGTGGTTTCTTCTTATTTAGAACATTTTAAATGATTGTATAGCCTGAGCAAAATGCTTGTGCAATTTTTCCTCATTTCACAACTATAAAACGTGTACATTTCTCCCATTTATCTTGTTTAACAACAAATGTAGTTTTCACAGTTAAAAAACAATAATAGGTTGTCACAGCTATTTAATTATTTAAATAATCATTCTGTATAACAGGACACACCTGAGCAACAAAACGATCTGTCAGTTCCAATATTTAAGTTATTTATCTATCTTATATTCACATTTTTACTTCAAACCAAAATATCTACAGTGTATAGGAAAAACAAAACTATATGTAAATGAGATGGCCTGAAATGTTCTTCACCTTATTTGTTACTAACAAGCAATCACGAACCAACAGTGAGTTGCATTTCAAATCCTTGGTGTACTATTGAATGTAGCCTAATCATTTGTGTTATTTTCTTTCAGAGATTGGAAATGTTCTTTTAATCTCATTTAGTGGACTAGAAGTAATGAGAATGTCCCAGTGTAAAAGTTTCTCTGAAATCATGCTGACCTGAACTGTGAAGCAAACACGATTACTCGGTAGGCTGTCATCTATTCTCACCTTATATTACTAGAGCTGAATTAAACCCTGCATTCCTAGAACACCATTTTCTCTGACAGTCTAGAACTAATAACAAAAAAGCCACGAAATACAAATTACATAACCACTTATGATTATAATTAACCTCTGACTCAACCCATCTACGCGAAATGTTTTAGCTATGCCATCAACTGTGTCGGAAAATGCAGAGAAGATTGAGAGTTATCATTAGGCAGTGAGAAAGCGAAAGGGAAGTTCATTTTGTGTGTTTATTCCAGACTTGTTTAGAACTCAAATAAATGCAAGTTTATATATAAAATTCTCACAAAGAACCACAAAGTTATAAAAACTGTGTGCTAACCCTGTTCATTATTTAAATTTGTAGGCATTTCCTTAAGTTTAACATTGTCTTTTACATTGATTGTTTCCAATCACCAAAGACACATTTGCCTACTTTGGTGTTGGTTTTGAAAAGGAACTACAATGGTAATGTAGTTACAAAGTACAGGACATTTACTGTATAGTCTGTCTAATTATGACATTTACCCTAGAAGACATCTATTAGATAAATGCCATTTTTTACACAGACAGTTTAATACTCTGAAAACCTCTAAATGTGTGCGGTTCTATCTGATAACTAGACATTCGCAGCAGGTATTTAAATTTTATTTTTTTTGTTCCAGGCACATTATTCTGCTGAAAAGAGAATATTTTTGTCATGAATTTGTGTACTTGGTCTGCGACAATGTTTAGTTAGAGGGCACATGTCAGCAGAACATTCCAGAGCATCACACTGTCTCTACTAGCTTGCATTCTTCTCATAGTTTCCCATTCATCCTGGTGCTATCTCCTTAGGTAACACACACACACACACACACACACACACACACACACATGCACATTGAGGTTGTTCATCGTTTGATCCATTTCAATAGCTACTAACAGATGCATACAGAAAACATTCCATAAGAACTGAAAACTGACTATTCATTTGCTGCCTAATATGTAAACTAAAACTATATATGTAGAGAGAAAGAGAGAAAGGTAATAATAATGTGAAGATGATAATAATAAACTTTCTTTCGGCTTCTCCCGTTAGGGGTCGCCACAGCGGATCATCCGTGTTCATGATCCGCATGTTTGATTTGTCACATTCCCTTCCTAACGCAACCCTCCCCATTTATCCGGGCTTGGGACCGGCACTAAGAGTGGGCTGGGGTTGGTTCCCTGACCGGGGATTGAACCCAGGCCGCAGCAGTGAGAGCACCGCATCCTAACCACTAGACCACCAGGGAACAGCATAATAATAATAATAATAATAATAATAATAATAATAATAATAATAATAATAATAATAATAATAATAATAATAATAATAATAATATATTGTTCATGGGCAGAATGCAAATGTTGCTTTTCCCTTGGTTTACATTTAGAAGAAACTTAAAAATAATGGTTAATTAACTGTATAATTCTTTAGCTATGACTGACCTGTAGAGTTTCTTTAAAAATGAATAAGGCCTAGTATGTACTTGCTTTACTACTGTAACGTTTTCTGTAAATTGAACGGATTGGCTAAATGTCAAAAGATGTTTGGGTTTAAAGAATTAGTAGATTAGTCTTGGAGATAGAAAGACACAACAGCCAAACACTAGCCACAATAATTGTTCCGCATTCATCTCTTTGTGTTTAAAGCCTGATGGAAAGATATTGGTGTGTGGAATGAGGAACTTCAGACAGAGTGTACTGTACTTCTCGGTGAGTTGGAAACAGAGAATTACAGAATATAACAAGATGTGAGTACAGTCTCAAGATGAAAACTCTACTTCAGAAAGCAATATGTGCTTTTTTGGTTTTCTACCAGACCTAAAGACCGAATTGTCTGAAAAAAAAAACCCTGTTACCTGACACTTTTTATAGCTTTTGAGCCCATGGAAAGTGAAAAAAAGGTTGCTTTAAAAGTCTTCACTTCACACTCACTTCTTATGTACAGAAGCTTCTTTTACTTTAGACTTTGATATTATTCTATCCATTCTGTAGTCTCTTTTCTTCTTCCACTAGACTGTTCCTTAACTGTGATGCAGTTGCATTTCTTTTAAAATACCTAAGATATAGTGTATATTTTAGATTAATTTAAGTAATCATTATGAATGATACAAGGTTGTTTTCTATGCAAAAACTGTTTGGATTTAACCTATAAACCATTTTTCGGGCCCATCAAATCTTTGGCCGAAGATTAATATTGGGAAATATGTTTGTTAATTAAAACAGAATTCATACACAGTTATTTATACTGCACTGATATCACAGTGCAGGATATGATATACAATGATTTCATTAAAGCAGCTACGAAGGTTACCTACAATATGCTTATGACACTTAGGCTGGATTCTTTTGAATTGCCATGTTCACATTCAGTCTTGAGATTAAAATTTGCTTCAATTAGCTTTTTCAAACAGACATATTTTAAAGGAGGTGGTGCATATCGTTTTTGCTTATTGACTTATTTATGTGTGGCCCTTATGCTATAAAATTCATTATTGCTACTAAATTATAGTTTTAAATTATGCCTGCTTTCAGTACAGTTTGTTGTTGCTTGAGCTATGTAGACTATTTCTTTGTTAAGTACATAATATGATGAGATGTCTTGCAACTAATACATTGGGTAGATCCAACCCCCCTGCAGAACAAGGTAAGTGTACAACTATAATCCTAACTGTCATTTTCTTGTCACCTTGGTTAAGAATAAGTACTACTAAAGACAAATCATTCCACTCCCAAATTCCCCATCTAAGTCACTCGCATGTAGCAAAACAATATAAAGAAACTGGTAATTAATTCCTGTGCATCCTGATCATTAGCAATGCTAAGAAATGTCCCAAATCTAGTGACCAGCTAGTAGTGAGCTCTTAAAACATTTTAGATCTACATTTTACATCTAGCATTTGTCCTACACTGGGTTTTGCCTTCATGGAAGAATGTAAGCTCAATCAGTTGGTTTACTAACTGAAATAACAATAAATTGACCAGAAACCATGAGTTTAATTACAAATTCACTCTAAAGTCACATTGTAGGCTTATCGCCAACGATTGCACCTCTCCCACTCATTTTGTTAAAGTGAAAGCTTTCTTTTTAGCTCTGGATATTGCATAAGCCCAGACCTTTCAAAAAGGTCATTATAACTTTATTTGCACCCAGAGAGTTACCATCCATGATGCTGTAATGTGCTGCAATGGCCATGACACACACCATTGTATAGTTCGAAACTTGTCACTATTGAACAGTCCCTGAACAAAGGTTAGTTTTTTTGGAAATAGGGCAGTGCAACACATCTATTCAATGAGGCATACACCATTTCTAGAACGTGACAAGACTGGAATGGCAAATTTCCGTGGACATTTGGGATGGCAAATTCATTGAGCCTGGAAGCTGCAAGGGTGTGCTTGGAACTTTGTGGTCTCTAATGTATGCCACATGTACAGTATGCATCAGAGGCTGATACCAAATGATTTGTAGCAGACTGGGGCCAGAGTGTTTAGTCCCCAAAGGATATCTGGCTAGATAGAACCACACTTGTCAATAAGCTGACTTTGAATCACTGATAAAGTTCCACTTGTGTTATCTTGTCAAATTTTCCAGGATCTGGAACATCAGTTCTGGCTGCAAATATCCTTTTCAAGGGTAAAGACAGCTGTCTGATTTTGATAATTGTCCAAGCACATTACCATTTGGCTATGTCTCAGTAACAGAACAGGTGTGTTTTATACGTATCCCATTCCAGATTAGGGCCCCTCTTTGCTGTTATAATTTCCACCAATATTCTAAGAAGACTTTCTCGTTAGTTATTAGTGAGAGAAGGCATTTCTTTTCTAAATGCAATCATTTCTCCCACATAAGAATCTAGCTTCAGAGCTGTGAATTAATTTGCTTATTTATATTTGCATCTTCAGCTTTAAACCAATTTAGTGTTAGGATGGTCACTTGTTTTTTACATAAACTCCACTAGTGTCTTGGATGACTGCAACATACCCACGACTCTCTGATTCACTGGTGGGGGAGTAAGGGCAAAAAAAGCTAATTAAATGGGACAGACAGTGATTTAAACCTCTGGTGTAAAATCATATACTATATGGATAAAAGTTTGCGGACACCTCACCAAAGTTTTGTACGTGTTCTTTCGAACATCCCATTCCACATTTAGTCCCTAATTTGTGCTAATTCTGAAAGATTAACATTAGTAACGTCAGGGAAATAATTTGGTTTGAGGAGACCTGGGGTGCCGTCAGCGTTTCAATTAGTTTCAAAGGCGTTAAACAAGTTTGAGATTAGACCACTTTAGCCGGCAACCCCATATCTTCTTCTTAATCCCATGTAAACAATATCTATATAGGTCTTAATTTGTGCACAGGGGCACAAAACTTTGTTGGAAAACAATTGGATCTTCTAGTTTTTCTAGTTTTAATGAAGGGAAGATTTAATGGGGCAGCGTCCCAAGACATCCTATATAATTGTGTGCATCCAACTTTGTGTTAACAGTTTGGGGAAGAACCACACATGGCTGGCAAATTAATGTCTCCCAATACTTTTGTCGATATTGTGTAAATTCCTTGGACATTACTACACTTTTTTCATCCATTGTGTTGTTTGATTGAAAGCTGTAAGCACCATCAGTGTGAAATTAAATCATGTTTGGGATCATATGCATTTTAAAATTATACTTTGAATATGTTTTGTGAAAATACTACAGCTTCAAGATTTAGGAATTTTATGAGCCTTCACAAAGTTATGCGAAAGTTCACCATAAAGTAGTCATTGAGGGTGTGTGGACTAGAATTCAAATTCAGAGTGATGTTTTAATATTTAATTTTGACTGATCCAACCTGAATCTTAGTCAAGTCTCCATTGTTGCACGAGTGACAAATACCAAAAGAATTTCAGACCTTCAGTGAAGACAGCAGTTTAGGAAGAGAGTTGTCCAGAATTCCCAGACAATCTGACTCAACTGAGGCTACACTTAGACCTTTAACTCCCATTTAAAACTTTTCATAGAGAATTGCAAGTTTTTCTCCACATTTCAAGGACAAACATATTTCATGCTACAGTAAGGACCCTTTTTTTCTGTGAACCTTCATTGATGCGATGAATGACTGCACTGAAGCTATGCATCAGAGGTGCATCAGAGCCATTTGTGCAATCTAGCAGTACTCTGCTCCCACTAGCCAACAGAGGCAAGCATCAAATGGCTTGACAGATAAAACTTTGATTTGGAATGCATGGCCTTGAAAAAAATCTGGAAAAGCATTTGTATTCTGGTTTGCTGGAAAAAGATGTTGCACAGATCCACTGACAAGATCTAGCCATGTGGATACACAACATGAGCTACATCTGATGATCTGATGATGATTTTAGCTTCTTCTGAATGAGAAAGTACATTGAGCAGAACCATGTAATTATATGTGGGATTTTTCCATCAAGCACCTGTCCAGCAGTCAGTGAAGTAGGTTAATTACTCCATAGCCATGCCCTGCCTTTTTATGATCATAATTAACTATGAGCCTAAGGGCATGAGTTCCAAGGCTAGCATATGGATTATGGGGCTTCTGTGGGCAATGGGACATAAAAATATGATGAGATGAAAAAAAAATATCTATTTTTTATATGGTTTTCTATATTCAATTGTCAAAAACTGCTTTAAAAATTAATCATACAAATCATCAGTAAAGAAATCTCCAACAGCACAAACCATACTGTGAATTTGTAATAATAATGTAATAATAAAGCATATACATTCATACATTAGAAATCTTTATTTTTTTTATTCAAGTATTAAGCTATGCTTCAATTTTTTCATCCAAAAAAAATGTATATATTAAAAAATAATAAGAAAAAACTTCAGCCAAGCAGACACTATGAAAACAACCTGTTTTCCCTTTATTGATTCCATTTAATCTTATTTAAAAACAAAGCAGTACTTGCCAAGGATTGATGTGTTATTCTAGTGGTTCAGATCTGCTTTGACCAGTAGCACCTCTGTGAACCAGGAGAGTTTCACATCTTTTGAAATATTGTCGCATACAATACATTTTCTAGATTATCCTCAGACAAAGTACCTAAACTTATATTCATTACTGGAGTCATAAATACTTCAACAGGGCTCTCATAGGTATAAGTAACTTAATAATCTAGCAGTTTGGAGGCAGCTGATGACATTTTAACCTAATTTGACCTTGAGAATGTCACTTGTGCAGTAATGGCTGCCATTTTTCTGGATTTGCACCGTAAGATTCCTTAGACAAAAAAAAAAAAAAGATTCTATTGAATACAGTACTGATTCATTACACTTTATCACACAGCACACACATATACACTGTTTACTTTGTATTTGTGCTTTCCTGAGATATTTATTGCTGCCTAGCACATCTATTGTGAAGACTGAAGGTTGTGTTTGCTTGTATGAAAGAAAATTGTCTATACGTTCAAAATATTTGTCATTGTGTTATGTCCAAGGTTGTTTATGGGGAAAGAGAAATATATTGTGTGCACAGAACAACTGCGGTCATGGCATTCTAAAATGACCTCAATAGCTTTGTGTATTCGGAGACTACAAAAATGAAAAAAAAGAAAAGCACAAAAACAGATTAATAGCAGACAAATAGCATCTTCCAACTACATTAACATCTTAAGCGAATGGGAAAAAATGTAATTTTTGTAGTGTTATAAAAATTTTATAACAAGCATAAATATTTTATTCATTGAATTGATTACACAGCTATATATAATTAATTAATCTAATGGCTGCATAATACTGTTAATGATGTGCAAACCATTTAACATTTAGACTACATTTGGACTGCATACCACTGATGGACATTGACAAGGTAGTTTTACTTTTTGCAACACTTTTTAAGTAACGGTACTTTATCTGAGAAATTTTGTTTTGGTTCACATTATTTGTTTTACTGCACTATATTTTATTGCCTATCATTGATACTTTTTGTTCAAGTACATTTACAAAAACATGCTGTGCCTTAAGTTCTGTTAAATGAGAACCTGTCACATAAGAACCATAAATTTCAAAAGTTTCCCTGTTCCACTGTGTGCTTACAACTGTAGAAAACATTCTCTCATTTGCAGGGGAATGAAACATTGAAAGGAAGCTACCATGTTTACTTGTACTTAATTAAATTGTAAAACAAGTACTTTTGCCTGAGTAATATTTAAGTGGGGTGTTTGTACTTTTATTCCCATATAGGAATGCTTTTTAATCTGTCTCTGGTTAATGTGCAGTCAGAATTCCTTAAAATATGAGCTTTATGATGTGTTATTATCCATTCTCATTGCTATTATTATTACTCTTACTGTATACTTTCTGCATACAGCTTTTGCGAGACAACTGATGGTGAAACTAAAACATGTTAGTCTTAGTAAAACCAAAACCTTTCTTTTCTTTCAGGTGGCTTCTCACAATAAAAAATGACCATCAAAGTTATTGTGACTGAAGTTAATTTGTAATATTAAACTGACTTCGAAGCCGGGCTGGTAGAAGATTTAATTGGCTGCTTCACATTTAAGTTTAGAGACCAAGAATTTGATTACAAACTGCAACCTAGTCTGAATGTCTTGAAAACAACTAAGAAAATCATTCTATGCTTCCAGCCTCAATAATCAAATTAAAATGATAATGCAAGCACAGGAGATATAGAACTGCTTTTTATTTCGACTCCATGACCATGACCATGACCTGAGGTTTTTTATAACTAAAAGTTCTCTGTGGATTCTGAATACAAGATGAGTGGTTTGTTGCGTATTGTTTAAAAATGTAGATTCATTAAATCATAAAATAAAAAAGGTTTGATCTGTTTATTAAAAAAGTGTTTTTCAGCCTGCATTTAAATCAACTGCTTATTACTTTACAGTAATAACTGGATGATGGATACGTTATAAGTAATTTTAAAGATTAGTTGTTATGTTTTACACCACCTATATAGTATTGCACTGGGGGTCATTAATGAAAAAACACAGAAGGAAACTTAAAGGCACATCCACATGCTGATTAGACTGATCGTTTGAATGACTGTAATAATAATAACAGTCATATCGCTTTGTGTTACAAATATGAACCGCAGTAAAATAAATTGTGCATGCTGTATTAGTTAGTAGTCATCTGTGAATTTTATTGAAAATGATACATTTTTGCTACTGGTGCCACCCACACTGCAAGTAAGGTTCAAATAATATATACATTTTTAAATTTTTTTTTATTATTTTTCACCCAAAATCTGTATATCATAAATAGGAAGGGGGAGGTACATGCCATTTTTCTCTCTAGCATATTATACCAAGGTATGCTTATGGTCATAATTATGTAATTAATATTGCCATTAAATGGTCTTTTTGTTTTTAATCAACAGTATTTGCATGCCCAGAAATTAAATGACAATTGTGCTGGACTTATTATTGCTCCTCACTTTTAATACATACAATATAACACACAAAAATAAAAACAACAACAAAAATGCATACAAAAACAAAAGAGCTTGAATCTCACAAAACCAAGAAACCCAACTGCTCAGCAATTCTTTGAATAATGCTCACATTTAAAAAGCAACCGGTCGTGTTTATTAGTCTTTTAGTAATGCTGTGTATAAATGTTTGTGTAAACAAAAAATTGACAACATTTTAGTACGTGTATTTTCTTTGTATTAATGTCTATATGTTCATAAATGCTAATAACCAATCTGGCAATAAACACATGGCCGATTTTCATTTGGTGATGAGTTTCTCAAATGAAAACGTGAACACTATTTATACTAAATAAATTATTTTTGCTTCGCTAATAAAATATTTATTAGGCTAACAGCAACTAGAAAAAAATATATTCTGTTACCCATTGTTATTTTTAATTATTATCAATTTTTTAAATCAACTTGTCTCAATGGCTCTTGACCACACATCATTTGAACCCTTTACAACAGCAGGTTGGAAAAGAAAAAAAGACATGCATCAGCAGGAGGTGATGGTCCAAAGCAAAAAAAAGGAAAATGTGTGGGACATACCTTGAAGTGCAGCAGATTGTTTTTACTATAACCTTCACTAATATTGCCGACCTTAGGTCTAGTGGTTAGGATGCGGCGCTCTTACCGCTGCGGCCTGGGTTGGATCCCCGGTCAGGGAGCGAACCCCAGCCATTACGGTTGCATAAGACAGTGCACTCTTAGTGCCAGTCCCAATAAATGGGAAGGGTTGTGTTAGGAACGGCATCCTGCGTAAAACGTGTAAAATCATACATGCGGATCATGAATACCGATGATCCGCTGTGGCGACCCCTAATGGGAGAAGCTGAAAGAAAGTTAGTTAGTTAGTAAATATGAGCAAAAAAGGATGTAAAAAATCTTTCTGAACTTATTTGAAGAATTCTAACAGTTATAACATTACAACAATTATAATTTTTTAACAATGAATATAACATATACAGTATGCTTTCTTTCCAACCCCGTCTGACATGAAAGGAAGTCTTAACACAGCATCTGGCAGTCAAGCCATGCTCTGTAGCATTATCTCAAAGGGAAACATTGTGATGGAAAAACTTGATAACCTGCCCCAGGCTGTGTGTATCTTCAGTATGGACTGACCTATACATTGCACTTAAATTACCCCAGGTACACAAACAACACTGTTTTTCACTGAATTTCATTCAGCAGCTGCTGTCAAGCTTAGATGTTAAAAGGAAAGTTTCTAACCCTGACAAATCAGCAGGCCATGTAAGGCAGAAAAGATTTTTTCAGGTCAGGCAAATCTTATGCAAACAAATAACTTTTGTTCAGGTTTATTTTAGAACATTTGATGATATTGACTGATATATAGAATAATTCAGCTTTCTATTTAATGGTCTTTTGCAGACACCTCTTCCAAATCGACTCACAATTAGTTTATATTTTATTCACTGGGTAAAGGTTAAGGGCCTTGCTCAGAGCTCCAAAAGCAGTATATTGGTGATGACCTCACAACCTTCCAATCTAAAGCTCAACACCTTAATCACTGAGCCATCATTTCCTTGATATGCATGATATGAAAATGGGAATACTGAGTGTCACATAGTCTCATTGTCTGTATGAGTCCTGATGTTCAACTTGATATTCAAGATATACCTTTTTAGTGGAAATCTACTTTAGTTTAGGAAAACTGCTGTAGGAAAATAATCATTTACTGATATTATACAATAGGAATTGTACATATGCTGTAAAAATATTTATATATATTTTTATATCTTATATTTTTATTTTTCCTTAACATGCACCCTAAAGGACTTTTGAAAATAGCTATTCAAAATAGTTAAATAAAAATCAATGTAGAAGCTTATTTGCTGAATATATAGACCTAATGATAATAAGATACCATAATTGCTTACATAATCATATTATATGTTCTATGGTTTGGACATGTTCAAAGGAGGGACATGGGGTATATCAATAGGAGAATGCTGAGGATGGAGCCACCAGGAGGGAGGAAAAGAGGAAGACCAAGGAGGATTTTTATGGATGTGGTGAGGGAAGACATGCAGGTAGTTGGTTTGAAAGAGGCAGATGTAGAGGACAGGGGGGGTATGGAGAAGGATGATCCGCTGTGGCAACCCCTAATGGGAGAAGCCTGTTACTCGTCTAACAATCTGAATTTTAAGTTATTTCAAAATAATGTATTCAACTTATTCTTACATATAAATGGTATATATGCTAGGCAAACTTGCTACAATTGCTAATCATACAAAAATGCTCATTCTTGCAATTACAGTATTTAATCAGCCAGCCATGTCAGCAGCGCAATACATAAAATCATGCAGACACAAAGTATAGTTCTTCATGGCAGATTGGCTGTTTTGAATATTTTGGAAAATCCTGATATCAGTTGACTTTTACATTAAACAATCTCTATCTCAATCTCAATCTAGAATGGTGCAAGAAAACAAGCAAACAAAAACCCCCGTAAAAACTTCAAGCAAATGGGCAAGAGCAACTAGCCAGATTTTCTTTAGTTCTTTGGTAAACTGAATTGTAATTGCCTTAAAAAAATATATATAACATAAAAAAATTATATATTTTTTTTTAATTTTTAGAATCTCATTATTACATTTTTCAAGCTGACTGATATAGAAGTATTGCTTCCATTAGTAATACATTAGCCAATTAAAGAACATTGCCTAATTTTTTTTTCTATTAAAGATAAGACAATGTGAGCCCAGGCTGAGCCCAGTTAAAAATAATGCTGACATTTGGCATTATAATTGTATTATAAAAAAAAAAAAGAAGCAGAAGAAAATCAAACGTGACCTCTACCTAATTAAACAGTTTGGCCGTTTTTGTGGCTCCATGATGAATCAGAAAAAGTTTTTAACTGTACTTTTCTATATAGAGCCTTTTCAGCTAAGGTAACTGACGCAATATGAACTTAATTATCATAGTTTATTTATTTACTTTTTTTTTTTTATTCTGCTGAATTTTTTTTTGTCTTTGATCAGCCATTTATCAGAATATTTACATATCTACTAATAAAGCTGCATTTATTTATTCCTAAATTTTATTCAAAACTTTTAAAACATGGAAATGAAAAAATCTAGTTTATTCACCCTTACATCAATAGTTTTTTTAAATCATTATATAATCATTAATTGGTTATTATTATCAGTCCATTACTTACCATTCAAGGACATAGTGCTTGATGATTTAACCCGGAATTAACAGAAATTAATGGCTTGTTATACTAATATGAACATACTGTATAAATGCATATTTGCAAACCTGCCCTTATTATGACTGAGGCCCCACACTGATTTTTACTCTAATCTGTTAATGATGCTGGGGTCATCCACTTTCCATGAATTATTCCTAATCACACACCAACCCAAACCGAAAATGCAAAAAAATATTTATTATTAGGTGTTTAGAATAGATAGGTTTATACTACTACTACTACTAATAATAATAATAAAATAATAATAATAATAACAACTACAATACAATACTATTATAATTATATTAATTATAATAATGTAGTAGAATGCATAAAATGTAGAAAAGCTTCCATACATTATACAGAAGCATTTTAGAAAATCAATTACATTATCTTTGACAGTGTTTGCAGAATTAAGAGGAATGTGTGTAAACTACATACAACTAACTGCAGATAAAAACTTAATCCCATTTTATTTTCTGATTTCATTGTGCCTCTAAGCAAGTAGTCACGTTTTACACATCATGCTGATGGTCAACACTTGTTGTGGGGGATGCAATTTGCTAGTTGAACTCTGGAGCAATGAAAAAGTTCATGTGGCTTGATGAGTTCAGATTGATAATATTATTAAGTGGTCAGAAGGAAAGTGCATGAACCATTAAAGCCCCAGTCATGCATAGTTCCTACTGTGCAAGTCTCTGGAGGTGGTCTTATACTCTGGGGACCCTTCAATTGGTCAGATCTCATTTAAGTAACAAGTTTTGCTTTAATTAGTCTGCTGAATACCTGAAGATACTAAATGACCAGAATATTCCATCAATGGATTTTGTTCTTTCCTGAATTTTTTTATTTATTTTTTGGCAAAATAGTGCCATAAAAGCTGTGCACAGTAATTAAAGCTAAAAGCAGTGCAATGAAATGAAATATTTATGTGATTTTTTGTTTTTTTGGCAAGCAGTGTGCAATTTCCATAATAAATCAAAGTGATCTATTTCCCAGGCTTTGAGTACATGACATTAGTACATTGCACACAGTGTGAACTAAAAAATATTGTAAAGAAGATTTATGCCATGTTCTTTCTGGTGTCAGATGGACCAAATATATACTGTAGTTACATATACAGAGCTGGCCATATACTCGACATAAAGATCACTTGTTGAGAGTTCACTTTGTTAGAGGTTTGAGAATTTCTTGATGGCAAATTTCTACATTTATAGATGATGACAGGTAATTTCTGCATGGTGTCAGAAAATGACATACTAAAAGGGTTTGAGATTAATTTTAGCTCAATTACTGTAGCTTTCTTCATTTAATGTTTTAGACTGGCAGTCATATTCACCGCAGACAGCATGGAGAGAATGTTCATGAGCCCCATTAGACCCAACGATGAGGTTTGTAACTACTGATGTGAATCTCACAAATGAGACCTTAACTTTTTTTAACTTTCCATGCAGCCACCTAATTGGCCAGTCACTGATCTTTGACATGATTGGCTAAAATTTGACTGGTGTTCTTGCACAGCTCTGTGATGAGTGAGTAGGTTGTGATAATAAGGCAGAAAGCAGGTGAGGTCTATTCGGCTCTGATTAGAAATGCTTCTGATATGCTGCCACACTCTGATATAAAATAAACTCTTTAATGAGAAGCCAGAACACATGAAAAGACATGAAATGAGGAACAGGAGGCGTGGAAGATTTTTGCACTCGTTTGCGGTTCAGCCCAGGATTTGATCCTGCTGAGAAGGCAGATCAGGATTTGAATGAGAAAAACAGTCTCATGCTCCAAGCCATTGTCTCCTCATTTTTTTGCTGTCATTTTAATACAGAAGCCATTAAACCTTGCGAAAACAATAAACAAAACACACATTTCTTGTTTTTTGTTTAATTAAATGTTGTTGTTTTTTTTGTCAACCTCTATCAAAGGCTTTAAATAAAATAGCTAGCTAAAGAAATAGCTAGTTAAAGCAATGCAATTTGCCTTATTTATCAGGCTGGATACAGATAGATTTGTTTGGAAATCATTATTTCACGCATATAATAAAGACACCTGGTATTGATAAATGTCTTGTATATTGGGAGAAATTCCCAAATAAATGTTTCAATTTACACAAAAGATCACTGTGTCAAATTATAATCATATGCAGTATGCTATCATATGTTGCATACTGCATTTGAGAAGTTTCAATTAGCATGGAATTTTACTTATATAGACAAGATCAAATTTTAGAACGAGACCAGCATGATATTATGAGAAGTCACTGGTGCCATTCCTGTGCATGTCCAAGTTTTGTCTCTGCATGTATTTCTTGCTCCTGAAATGTGTCAAATAGGCTTAAGTGACCAATCTGGTATGTCTCAATGTGCAATGAACTGCATACTTTCCAGTGTGCTGTGTGCCATCAGTCAGCGTGTTCCTGAATACTTCAGCACATACAGTAGCACATCACCTTCAGCCTTAGAGAAAACCCTAGTGAGGACACCGTTGTCTTACAACAGCATCTATTTATGTTGCTATATTGCAAGGTTATATAAAGGGCATAAATGGGAGAAATTCAGCCATTCATTTAATTTACATAGCAATCCTTATTTTTACCTTATGTAATGTCTCGCATATTTTTCTTAGAGTTTCTTAGAATTGCAGCAATGTGCTCCACTGCACTAAGCATAGTGTTATAAGGCTTTTGCACGTCGCTCTGGATAAGGGCGTCTGCTAAATGCCGCAAATGTAAATGTAAACACTAAAATGTTTTTTTCACACATAGATGAAAAGTACTCCCACCTCTACCTCAGAGAAATAAAAAAATTGACCAGTTTATTTTAAATTTCTAATATGTTCTTTCCAAGGTGTTCTTTCTGGTGTTTTGAGGCAAGCAGCGATGGCGGGCCCTCGCACGTTTGTGTATCGCTATACGGTGCCTCCCAGAAAACAATGCACGGTGTGCAAGTGCATCTATTTTATGTTGTTACTGACCCATTTGGGGACTGTAGGTAAAAAAAACCCCACATTTTAGACAAACGAGGGTGCTAGTGAGCCACTTAAGAGACGCACCTTTGTCTGACCTTTTTGTCCACACTTAACAGCCGACAAATGTGATGTATGTGTCAAAGCATGCCCAAAGCCTTAAATATGCCTGAAATAAAAGTAAAATTTGACACGATGCCATGGCAACAGTGTTTGAGATATCAAAAATCTGTTCGCAATTTAGCATTTCCAATTTCTCTGGGTCATGTTGACCAAGTCTGATCTCAATTGAATGAATCCTTTAGAAGGAGTATTTAAAAGTTTACCGCATGCAGCTGTCAAAAAATCCACCTTTTGTGACTGACACTCTTCCTGGCGCCTGTTGGTGGCGCTATGTCTGAGATTAACAATAAGCACATTGATGCGATCAGAATCCTTGGCTGAACATACACACCGTGTATCATCCCAATAAGACATTTTTTGCTTTAGATATTAGACACTTCCTGTTTCTCCGAATTCGCCATAAATTTGTCGCCTCGCCATGGCAGCACCGTTCGAGATATCAAAAATCCCTTTGCAATTTAGCAAGTCCAATGTCTTGGCATCATGTTCACCACGTTTGATGTCAATCGCATGAACTCCCTAGGAGGAGTATTTAAAAGTTCACCGCATGCACTTATAAAACAAACCAAAATGGCCGACTTCCTGTTGGGCGGAGCTCATATTTTTGAGGGCGAAAGTTGTTTGGGTCAATGAGATCTATATGCGTGCCAACTCTTGTGCATGTGCGTACATGTTTGCCCGATCTGTGCACCAATATTTTTTTCGCATTATAGGAGGCGCTACAGAGCCCTACTGCCACGCCTATGTTCCAGTCTTTGGCCGGTCCTAATGGCAGATGACTTTGACGTCTGTGCCAAATTTCCAGTGTTTTCGAGCATGTTAAGGCACCCAAAGTGCATGCCAAGAGCTTAAATGTTTGTTTTTGCATTACGGTGCTCGGGCCCTAATTAACAAATTAGAAAACACTTACAAATCCAAAAACAAAATAACAAATGCAAAAACAAAATAACAAAACCCGAAAACAAAATAACAAATGCTAAAACACTTACCGACCATTGGACGAGACACCTGTCATTCAAGATATACAGGAAGTATAAAACCCTATAACTTCGTTTCTTGGTATAAAATTCTCAGTTTACTTTAAACAATTTTTTTATTTTGATGAGTGCACCTTTAAATATAAGAAAATAACAGAAGTAAACAGGAGCAAGGAGAAAATGGAATTAATTCCATTTTGACTTTACTAAAAGTGATAAACACGGCCCTCATGTTTAAACTCTGGCTTTTTAAATTTAATACCATGTTGATACAGTTACAATGATGTAAAAAAATAAAAAATCAGCATAACATTAATAAAAAAAAAAAAAAAAAAAGGTTTAA
The DNA here is from genome assembly GCF_014805685.1 of Silurus meridionalis. NCBI lineage: Eukaryota > Metazoa > Chordata > Actinopteri > Siluriformes > Siluridae > Silurus > Silurus meridionalis. The sequence goes on along the minus strand of NC_060896.1, from coordinate 21,311,485 downwards.
ACATTCTTAAGACTTGTGACTTGTGACCATAAACAGCTGCTATCTTAAAATATTAAAATCCACACCAGTAACTGCTTTTACACGTGTGTGCCTAATGGATGCCTAATGGATGTTCAGAAGCAGTTAAATAACCATGAGGCTAAATTCCATTTGAAAAACTGAATGCCATGAATCAAAACAAATAGGTCACTTTGACCTAAGAGACCAAAGATAGAGACGAGTTGCTAAAGGCAAACATATATGCCAGTCATGGCAGTCTGTGAACAAAGTTACATTAGCAAGAATCCCTGTTGCCATTAAAACATCCCGAAGAGGCAGTGGAAGCCCAGTGACACATGAAGAAAAGCTAAAACATCGAATCCTGACTAATGCTGAAAGACAGACAGAGAGCAGACGTCACCCAATCAGTAATTTATTATTAACTTGCTTTTCAACTCCATCTCCCATTATGCATTTGCACAGTTGTCACTCTGAAATCTGTCCTTACAAGAGATGTTGTCCAGTTGTTTGGATTCAGTAGAGACTGGTGAATAAGAAATGTATATTTTCAGTTTGAGCCTCCATTTATTTGATTTAATTTATACTATAGAAATAGTCTAATATTTGGAAAGGAATATTTTTCTTTCCTTCTTTCATTTGGTCATTCCTTTTTTTTTCTTCCTCCTTTTCTCTGCCTGACCACCTCAACATGTACTTGTACACATACTTGTCTGATCAATACTACTGTAAAAACTGAGTTTCAGTTACAATATCTTTTTGGCAGCCATCTAGCCATTTTCTTCTGAGCTCTTTCATCACCAAGTCTTTTGACCCACAAACCTATAACTTTTTCACACACCTTTCTGTGTAATCACTAGAGACAGTTGTGTACTAAATTCCTAGGATAATAGTTTATGAAATACTTAACCCAGCCATGGTAGCAAGATAATATAATATAATTAATTTCCATTTGGGACCACTGCAAAATTTAGTAGCTCTTCTAATATTCTGTTTGCTGGGGTAACTATTGGGTAACTAGCAGTTTTTATTCATTTTTGTCACAGGGACACTAAAGTAATCTGAGTTGCAGATAAAGAAATCAAAAAGAAATCTTGAATACAGAAACCATTAAATCATATTTGGACCACATACTACACAAGAGTAAACATTTGTATACCAATATTGACTCAATCTGATGCTCTACAGAATCTGAGGCTTAAAAAACAACGTTGGAAATGTACAGTAATACTAATGTAACCTAAAAACTGAGACTTCATCCAAACTAAAACCAAGAAAACAGACCCAGTATTACCAAAAATGGTTGTGTCATTTTCCTTGATAAATATTTGCCTGCATCTTTTGCATTTTGATCAGAGATTTACTGAAGCCATCTGTGAAGGCTGAATCCTTGTGAGTTTATCACTTATAATATGCTTGTTTTTTCTGATGCTTGCTTTAATGCTGTTATTCTGATCCAGGTCATGGTGAAAAGTTTGTTCTAAGACTAGGCAAGTGGAGTTTCATATTTTTATGCCATTTTATCAGTTTTCCAAGATGGTGGGAGAATTTCAGACCTTTAAAACACCATTGGCCAGATTCAATTTGTGATCTGATGCAATTGCAATGTGCTAATTATGCAAACAAGAACCAAGAAGGTATCTGAATCTGGGGGGAACACAGACATTAATAGACATTCTGAATCTTCTAAATCGGGGGTCACCAACCCTTTTGAATCTGAGAGCTACTTCTTGGGTACTGATTAATGTGAAGGGCTACCAGTGTCACGGTGTGAGCGAAACAAAAGGCAGAAGCCGGAGTACAGCTCGCTCGGGTTTTAATGGCATGCGTGAGATAGAGATACACACGCACACACACACACACACACGCGCACATACACACACGGCAGTCCTTAGGTTGAGAGAGATAGTCCGAGTAGCGCATTGGGAGAAGCGTAGCTGACCTGAGATGCACAGGGAGGGGAAGCGCAGCCGGTACGGGATTCTGGGGTACGGGATTCTGGAGTCCGGATGAAACGGATGAAAGAAGTCCTGTATGTAAACTGGAATGCCAAAACATGCAGTACGGGAAGTCCAACATAAACAATAACGAACGGCGAGTGAATGTGAGTGAGGGGTCTATGTAGGAGCGGGGTGGAGTGATGATGAGCTTCAGGTGTGCCTCGTTAAACCTGGAGCTTCAGAGAGAGTGGAGGCATGAGTGATGATGAGCTCCAGGTGTGTGTGGTTAAACCTGGAGCTCTATGGAGAGTGGAGGCATAGAGAGCCACCAAAGGGGGCGTGGCAGGTGGTTCCCTGACAACCAGTTTGATACACAGTTTTTAGTTTGATCTGAAATAACAAATTTGCTCAATTTACCTTTTATTATATGCTATTATTAATAATTAATGATATTTTTCTATGTGAATACACTGATCATGTTAATGATTTCTCATAATAATTATCAACAATGATTTATTAAAGTAGGAAACAGCTATTTTTAGAAAAGACCCGCAGACTACTCATGTGGTCCATGTGGGCACCACATGGAGGGGTTGGTGACCCCTGTTCTAAACCTTATTCCTTGACCAAGCTGATCTACAACCCCAATTCAAAAATTGTTGGGACACTGTGTATCACAAAACTTGACCAACTGGTCTCCTCAGTTCCCAGATGTACAGTATATGGACAGAAGACGAGATGTTACACGATGTTACACATGGCCCTGTCCCAACTGTTTTAAAAGTCTGTTGCAGTCATCTTAAAATGTTATAACAGTTTATATGAACAGTTTATACAATTGATAGGTTTTAAGAATAGAATATGGATTTTTGAGATTTGCAAATAATTGCATTATTTTTTATTTACATTTTGCACAGTCACAATTTTTTTTGGAAAAGGGGTGGTACAAATGTTCAGGTTAAAAAGCACCAATCACTACATAGCACATCGAATTGTTTTGCATTATTCAGTGCTAGCATTACAATCAATTCTGTTTGCTTAAACCTTAATCCAACAATAATATCCATTGAATATAATCTGAAACAAAAACAGAATAAACATTTAATTAATAATAAAAAAGGTGTGATAATTAAAAGTAGTTTAATGTAGTCATTAAACAGTATCTGTCTCCTAACACCATTCTTGTTCTTTTTCTTCTTCCTCTTCTTCTTCTTAATCTTCTTCTTCTTCTTTTGGCTTCTCCCATTAGGTGTTGCCATAGCGGATCATTCGTCTCCATACCCACCCGTCCACTACATCTGCCTCTTTTAACCCAACTACCTGCATATCTTCCCTTACCACACCCATAAACCTCCTCTTTGGCCTTCCTCTTTTCCTTCCTCCTGGTGGCTCCATCCTCAGCATTCTCCTACCGATATACACAATGTCCCTTCTCTACAGATGTCCAAACAATCTCAATCGTTCCTCCCTCACCTTGTACCCAAAACTTCCTACATGTGCTGTCCCTCTAATAAACTCATTTGTAATCCTGGCCATCCTCATTACTATCAATGAAAACCTCAACATCTTCAGCTCTGCTACCTCCAGCTCCACCTGTTGTCTTTTACTCAATGCCACTGCCTCTAAACCATACAACGTAGCAGGTCCCACCAAAGTCCTATAAACTTTGCCTTTCACTCTCGCAGATACCCTTCTATCACAAATCACTCATGCTATCACTCTTCTCCTCCCACTTTATCCTGCCTGCATGCTTTTCTTCACTTCTCTAACACACTCTCCATTACTTTACACTGTTCACCCCAGGTACCTAAACTCCTACACCTTCACCACTTCTTCTTCCTGCAATCGCACCACTCCATTGCTCTCCTTCTCATTCACACACATGTACTATGTCTTACTCCTACTGACTTTCATTCCCCTTCTCTCCAGCGCATACCTCCACCTCTCCAGGCTCTTCTCAACCTGCTCACGACTCACACCACAAATCACAATATCATCCGCAAACATCATAGTCCATGAAGACTCCTGTCTGACCTTGTCAGTCAACCTGTCCATCACCACTGCAAACAGAAAGGGCTCAGAGCCAATCCTTGATGCAGTCCAAACTCCATCTTGAACCAATCTGTTGTTCCTACTGCACAGTTCACTGCTGTCCTCATACATGTCCTCATGTCCTCCACCCCCTAACATACATAGTTTACATACAATAGCATGTTTTGTTTATTCATTCTTTACTCATTCTTCACTGCCTAAGCAACATAAATCACTGCTCAATATGTGACTCTAGGCTGCCTAGTGAGAGTATGTTACTGTATCAATGCATAGCCCAACAGCAGGGATCAAGCAATAATCTGCAATGTCACCATATACACCGCATGCACACAACCCAAGCCTAATACCATTACCAAAAAGCACTTTTTTCCACATTCCCTGTTTATTTCACCCTCCATTGAGCCCTGTGTGCAGCGCTTTAAAGCAGATTTATCTACAGACAAGGGGTCTTCGTTGACGGTTTTGAAAACAAGCGCATCTGCCCATCTTAAGACCTTGAAGTTTTTTTCCTCCCCGTGCCTTCTGTGGTGGCTGAATAATAAACATTGACGCAGTGCAGATGTCTGTTACAATTGGAAAATGAAACAATGCAGGGCAGGAACAATAAAACCAAATGATAAAGCAAAAAAATGAGGATGTACTATTTGGATACAATAAAAAGCAGGTAAAACACCAAGGGTTGTCTTGTTTTAGTGCAGCTACTTGGCACAGCATTAAATAACCATTTATGTACTTTATTTATTCTTTTGGGTTGACAGAAAAATGTATAGAAATAAAAAATGTTCGTCATCCTAATCCAATTGGATTTGGCACATCAAACATCAAACCAGGTCTTTTCTCTAATCTGTCTCTGTATTACGTAGATATAAACTCTCTGCTTGTCATCTCCTTTTTCCTGCTATGTGCGGCATTTGTTTGCAGAGGTCTTCCGCTTGTCTTTTGCCCCCCCCCCGAGCACTTTGTTTCTAATTCCACCTTCTGGCATGGATGAGAGAACACGTAAGCTCCTGCAGATTTTAGAATAAAGAAAAGAGAAAATAGAAACAGAAGAAACTTAGTGGAAATCCTGTGTTGACAGAATTGAAGTCCTCAGTTGAACTTAATGCAGACTTTGTGTGACAGAGGAGAATAAAGTCTAAGGATGAGTAGGTTTCAATGGTGACTGTACCTTGAGCTGTGCTCTAATTGGCACCTACTCTTTTTCATTCTTGTGACCTGTAGGATCAGACGTTCACACTAGAAAGTGACTAAACTACTGTAACATATGTTGTTTTATTTTATTAGCTTTAAAAATATAAATGGCTAATAATACGAACACTAACACATACATTATGTCATTATAATTCAGACAACTAAGAATGTTTTCATTAATAAAAGCAGTAAAGACAATTACCTACAGTATCTACCTTTCACTTGCCTACCTACCTATATTCTATATGACCAACACTATGTGAACACCTTACAATCAAAGCTAGATATTACTCCAAACTGTTATCCTGTAGTGTAAAAAAGTGAACTGGAAAGCTGATTCTGCACCAGGTCATCTCACCTGGCATCTGTGTCTGACCTTACTAATGGCCAAAATCGCCAAAGCCGTACTCTGTAAAAGGCTATTCAGGTTTGCTAGCTTCAAAAATATTGCAAATGTGCAATATTCTAATTATTGTATTTAAAATGGCAATTTATGCTGGGTGGGATACCAGTCCATCTTAGGACACGCTGTACAAGTACATCCACATATCTTAGCCAGTCAATTTGTCTGCATGTTTTTTTATGGACTGTGGAAATAAACAAGAAAACTGTACATTGACCATTGTAAGATTCTGGCAGTGTCATTAATCAATATCAATGATATATGATTCTGAACAATTACTTCACTTGAATCTATAAGGACAGTCTATAGGACAGTTCTCTATATAGAACAGTCAGTTGTATTTAATATATTCTGACTACCTGTTGACATGCAATATACCACATTTAAGCTTTTTTGACGCATTTCATTTGGATATTGTGAAATGCAGGCACACAATCAGATTTAGATTATATTATATATTGTATTAATTGTATTAAGTGCTGAAATGCCATTTTAATGACCCTCTTTTTGAAACAGATACAGTATTCTGTGGGCTTTAGGCAGCAAAGGTTGTGGATGTCATTGTCAGTGCAGCTGAATAATGGCAACAAAACCAAAATGGAACAATGTTTCAACTCTTTTTCGTGTTCAGTGAAAGGTTTGAAAGATGGGTTTTGTGGGCTGTCTCAAAAGAACAATTCTGAGTGTAGTTTTATCCCAGCAAGTGCCACAGCCATCCAATTCTACCTCAGAGTTGAATAACCTGTACAGAACTTTCATATACACAGTATTTTGATTTTATTTAAAATGAAAAAAAGTTGCAATTGCCCTCTTGATGTTTCTTGTTTAGACAATTTAGAATAATCAGGTGTGAACTAAAATAACCAGGCAATCTAAGAAATGTGATATAAACAGTTTTCCCATCTCAAAGACGTAGCCTCAGTCCAGCTCCAAATGATCTTTAGTATGACTTTACCTCTGAATTTACCCACCAGTAGGAAGTCAAACACATTCTTCTTGTAATATGGGTTGCAGAAATATGAGAAGCTATACAGCAGATGCCAAGAATGTCAGATAACAAACTTAAGCAGACATCCAGAAAAAATATTGCTGTAGCTGAATTCACTCCCCTTACTTACCATTTACTTTCTATAGCATTAAATAAAGGGTTGTAGAATCGTAGGCATTTGGCTGAATTCAAACAAAAATTTGTTCACTGTGAATTTGCACAATGCTACTAAATGGCTGCACCTTAATCGGTTCAGCCTATGGACAATATATCTTTAAGCAAACCAAATGCAAGTGTGAAGCAGGTGAGAAATTGCACAATGGCAACAAAATAGATTAACCAAAACTGAGCATCTTAGCTGAGGATGCAAACCAAGTGGTTTTGAGATCTTGCTGGTGGTAGCCACAAAGACACCAAGCTGATTACAGGAACAGTACATGTGGGTGATGTGATATAAGAAGAGAATTGCAGGTGCTTCAGAACATTAGGTTTAGCACAAAGAGCACTGTGGTGAGTCGGAAATAGGAACCTATACAGCCTTTGTTTGGCCAAACCGATTGGCACCAAATAATAATGGAACAAATGGAGAGAGGTACAGTATTGAATGTTTGCAGCCAAAAGTGAAGCATGGTGGAGGTTTCTTGCAAATATATCTTTAAGCAAACCAAATGCAAGTGTGAAGCAGGTGAGAAATTGCACAATGGCAACAAAACCAAAATGGAACAATGTTTCAACTCTTTTTCGTGTTCAGTGAAAGGTTTGAAAGATGGGTTTTGTGGGCTGTCTCAAAAGAACAATTCTGAGTGTAGTTTTATCCCAGCAAGTGCCACAGCCATCCAATTCTACCTCAGAGTTGAATAACCTGTACAGAACTTTCATATACACAGTATTTTGATTTTATTTAAAATGAAAAAAAGTTGCAATTGCCCTCTTGATGTTTCTTGTTTAGACAATTTAGAATAATCAGGTGTGAACTAAAATAACCAGGCAATCTAAGAAATGTGATATAAACAGTTTTCCCATCTCAAAGACGTAGCCTCAGTCCAGCTCCAAATGATCTTTAGTATGACTTTACCTCTGAATTTACCCACCAGTAGGAAGTCAAACACATTCTTCTTGTAATATGGGTTGCAGAAATATGAGAAGCTATACAGCAGATGCCAAGAATGTCAGATAACAAACTTAAGCAGACATCCAGAAAAAATATTGCTGTAGCTGAATTCACTCCCCTTACTTACCATTTACTTTCTATAGCATTAAATAAAGGGTTGTAGAATCGTAGGCATTTGGCTGAATTCAAACAAAAATTTGTTCACTGTGAATTTGCACAATGCTACTAAATGGCTGCACCTTAATCGGTTCAGCCTATGGACAATATATCTTTAAGCAAACCAAATGCAAGTGTGAAGCAGGTGAGAAATTGCACAATGGCAACAAAATAGATTAACCAAAACTGAGCATCTTAGCTGAGGATGCAAACCAAGTGGTTTTGAGATCTTGCTGGTGGTAGCCACAAAGACACCAAGCTGATTACAGGAACAGTACATGTGGGTGATGTGATATAAGAAGAGAATTGCAGGTGCTTCAGAACATTAGGTTTAGCACAAAGAGCACTGTGGTGAGTCGGGAAATAGGAACCTATACAGCCTTTGTTTGGCCAAACCGATTGGCACCAAATAATAATGGAACAAATGGAGAGAGGTACAGTATTGAATGTTTGCAGCCAAAAGTGAAGCATGGTGGAGGTTTCTTGCAAATATTTCTGTAAATAAAGTTGAAGATTTGGTTAGGTGTCCTCAATCAGAGGCAGATACTCATCAATCATGCAATACAATCAGAAATCTGGCCCCAGATTTATTCTGTAGCAGGACAATGACCACAAACATACATAGAGTCCTGTAAGTAATAGTTTTAGCCCCCACAGAGCTCTGATCATCCCATCATAAAGTCTGTCTGGTATTACATAAAGACACAGAATGATTTGGTGCTGCCTACATCTACAGTAGATCTGTGGTTAGTTTTCCAGGATATTTGAAACAACCTACCTGCTGAGTTCCTTCAAAAACTGTGTGATAGGTTGTGTGTAGGAGGCTTAAAAACGCCTCCCTGATGGTTTTGCAGGATATATAGAAAGATTTAAGATGTTTTGCAGACAGAGGAGAGTCACATTAAATATTGATTTAATTTGGATTGCCCGTCTGTTCGTGGACTTTACATTTTGTCAGATGATCAAAACAAACGATCAACACTCCAATTTTTGAAAGCATTTTTAGTTTACACTTGCCTAAAACTTTTCAACTGTACTGTACTTGCATTAAAAAAACATACATTTAAAACAATAATTGTAATTGATTGCTGTAGACAAACATTAAATAAACAATACACAAGGTACACTACCTAAATAAAATAAATACGTTGACACTATTTCATCTTTAGACAATGAAAAGCTATACTGCATTATCAAGTATGTCTGTGATCACAACACTATTAATATTAATACTGCTTAACATAAACACGTGTTGCATCACTCTCGCCGTTGTCTCAAAATACATTAATAGCTGGAGGAATTAATTTCCAATCCTCCACTGATTGGATCATCTTCTCCACTAGCATTCATGCATGACTTAACCGGCAGTGGCTGTGCATTAGTGATTTCTCTGCCAACCTGATTCATTAGCCAATGGAGAAGAGGAAACATAGCATCACCTAGCATAGGGAGCAGAACATTTATACCTGTGAAATTATTCTGTCCATTCAGGTCTCTTCTGTGAAGGTAATACAGTGGAACCCGCTTATCTCGACCTCGCTTATCTCGACAACCCTATTAAGTCGACGTTTTTGAAGTGGAACCGCCAAATTCTCGCTTTGTCTTAACATTTTTTATTGGTTATGTCGATTCTTTTATGTCGCCAAACCCTGATATCTCGAGCACAAGGGGGGAAAAATTTGCCATTTAACGTCGGTTATCTCGGTGCAGACGCAGAAGAACTCGCAGAAGTGGCGGAAAAATCAAGGCTTACAACTGCTACAGGTGTTGTATTGTATACTGGTGAATCTCTGCTGTTAGTTAGTGCACATATGCCTTTTGTTGTTAAATGTTATGCGATGAACGGGAGGCGAAAGCCGGGCTTGGCGGCGCGGAACTTGGGATGAGCAGCAAAAGCATAGAATGAACACCGGCAGGATCGTGGGGAATCCGCGGTGCGCTTTGGGAAGAAAAGCGCAGCCGTTGAGAGAGTGCCGGTGGGAAGGCATGTACCGGGATACACATGAGCGATAACAACGACCGCCGTGAACCAACATATACCAACAATAACGGACAGTGAGAGTGTGGAAGTTTAAATAGGAGCTGGTGATGATGCTAAACGAGCACCATATGTGCGCCATTGAAGCCGGGAGCTTCAGAGAAAGCGGCCGAGAAAGCACCTGACACGCTGAAGGGGGCCGAAGGGGGCATGGCAGGTGGATTCCTGACAGATAAACATGTACTGTATGTATTTTTATAGCATGCCTTCATCAAACAAATTGCGGCAACGCTGTTGTGTAAAAAAACCCTTCAAAAACACGTGCATGCACATTCTCATTTATTAACGTACATCATGTACATAAAGAAATTTCAAGCACGGTAATATATTGCCGCCATTTTGATTTTCGTTTTTCTCGATCATTGGTTATCTCGATGCTTTTTGGTGACCCCCTAGGACATCGACATAACCGGGTTCCACTGTATATCCAAACACTATCATATCATGGATGTTGAATGCTCATGTCTGCCCCACCAAATGCACCTGCCACCTTTAGAAAGCCCTAATTTTATACAATTGGTCTTAATACAAAACTTGGTAGTGAACTAGAAAGAGAGCAACTTGCAATTTTCATTGGGATTTCGACAGTCTACAATCAACCAAGTAGATAAATATACAGAAATCACACTAATTCAAAGAATTAAAAAAAAGTAAAAAAAAAAAAAAAATGAAGAACAAATCAATATTATGAATATTAGACATATAAATAGAATGATCAGAAATTCACAAAGTTAGAATTTTCTGTTTTGGCATGATTGGCAGCTATAAACAGCATAAAATATGTGTATATGTGTCATCTGTATACAGTAATGTTATTCTGAACTTAGATTTGGATAGATTTCTTTATTCATTCATTTTTGCACATGGAAACTAATAGGTGCAATTTTTATGAAGGGTCTCATAAATGTGGGTTTAAACACTAGTTTAAATTGAAGCATGTGTCTGGGTATAGAATGCTTCATAAAAGCTTTTGGTATAAATTAGCCTTTTTTAGCAAACTGAGTTTTTGTTCTTTATTTTTATGGCTATAATAAGTGTGTCTGTTCTGTTTAATTTGCAAGGCCTATTAGTAAGTGACCTATTGTAATATAAATAATGAACAGTGTGAAATAGGACAAGACGTATAATGCTGTGCCTGAGGAGATGTGGTCTTTATATTTACTGGTTTCATAATCGCTTTAATGGCTGTAACTAAAAAACTGTCTTGTCTCTGTGTCTGTGCTAAGAGGGGGGCCTTGGCAGGCGGTAGAGCATTTACATTTTTAGACTAAAATGGATTTAAAGTTCCCACTGTGTTGCCGGTTTTTGAATGTCACACACCTTTTGCCTCCGTCCCCCCACATCAGCAGAGCACATCAACTTATTGCTTAATAAATAGCTACAGAAAGATTAGGACAACAAAGAAATCAATGTGGCACAGTTAACCAATAAAATACATTTGCATTCACACAAATATCAAACTTTACTTATATATCCTTGCAAAACATGTAATAACTAACAACCCATAAGCATTGCAAAACATTCTGCGTTATACCTTTCATGGAAAAGATACTGCAATAAAAATATTTCTCCAATAAAAGTGGTCCTTTCAGACTATCACTTGAGTAAATGTATAGAAGTATTTGCCTACAGATGTACTTAAGTATCCAAAACTATGATTTATTATGGCTTTAATGTCTTAAAAATCTTTTATCACAAGACTCTTGCTTAACCAACTAGGTCTTTGTAAAAAATATCTAACAATCTTTAAATAAATTGATAATAATACATTTAACACTGATTGATATCTAATAAATTATCAGAAAACCCAAAACCTACTTTCAACAACTAAAAAAATTAGCAAGTCATTTGTTCCTCTGAAACTGTTCTGCTTGCTGTTGAACTGACGCTGAACTGTATGTTAGTGCTAAGTAGATAACACCAACTGGCAATGGCGGTTCTAGCTTGAATGATGCATCTACCCATTTATTAGTTTCAGCTTATAAAAAAAGCTTCTCTCTGCTACCATCACTGGATAAAACATATACTTTTGGATTCATTTCTGAGAGATAATTTTCATGTATAAATATTACCCTAAATGCATTTATTGCACAATTAAATTTACACATCATTGTGCACAATTTATCAAATTCTCAGCACCAAGAACAATCCTAGGCTCATTGTAGCAATAAGATACATACAACATCTATATCATTATATTTCTTTTAAATTAGCATTTTAAGCTGCACTGAAGATTTCCCCTTACTGAACTCAGTTTAGGACCTTTTTTGTGACAATCACAGAAAACTTTTATACCAACAACTCAATTAAAGGTAACCAAATCAATGTGTTAGTTTAACTCAGTTAGTTTAATCCAACTAGACTAGTTAGGTTGTAATTGTTTTGTTGCAAGCTAGACATATTATTATAAACCACATACTATAAATTATAATTTTATGCAAGCTCAATTAAATATTGTTGCTCTATGCGTAAAAGCATGGAAGGCAACACAGCATAAAAAGTGATATACAGTTTTTAGCCAATTTTATTAAATCCATTAGCCTTTACTATTCTCATAACGAGATGAGTGATAGAGCTGCATACACACCTTTATCTTTTGCACGTTTTCCCCCTAATTCTTTCCTCTTTTTTCTGAATTGGGACGTCACCCATCCCCTGCCTCGCCTTTCTGAGTGTATTAGTGTTCCTGGAAATAATGTTACTCCCATAATTTTTCTCTACATAAATCCTATTTTATGGAACAATTCTGATACAAGAGTTAGAAATAAAAATGTTTTTCTTTCTACATTGTTTTTAACAGGAATATAATTGGAATTTTCTCTATTTTTGATAAATATAGTAACTTTTTGTTTTATGAACAATTGGTCTGTTTATAACGTCCCCTTACATTTTAACAAATATAATGCTGTGCTAAAAGCGATTTCATTAGGTCTAATTCAACTTCCATTAAAAAAAATTCCATTTAAGCTTTTGCAAAAGTGATATTAGGGAACCTGATTTGTACTTAGATGGAATAAGTAAACATAACAAAAAATTTTATAATAAACATATTCAACACATTTTTCCAGAATATAAGGCACAATTTTCCTAAAGGTAAATTTTACTGGGCACCTTTCATTGATTTAATAGATTGGGAACATCAAAAAATAGTTCATGCAGTTTTTGCGGTACTGAAGATGAAACACTGATCAATTAATTTTTTTTAATGTAAAAAAACATATAACTTCTGGAATAGCTTATATCTTTATATAGGTAATCACCTTGATACTTTTAGTCCCTTTCACTTAAAATATATAATTTGTTATTATAAAGGAAGTTTTTTATTCATAAACAAAAACTCTCAAAATCGCAACCTTCCTTTTCACATTTCTTAATTGAAATAGACTTATTTATTAAAACTTTTATATTGGTTAATAAACAAGAAAAGTGATAAAATTCTAAAATTTTACGATAATTACATCTGTAAAGTTACAGCTGTATAAGTCTTTCCTCTGTAGTTGGACGTGATTAATTTTTTTTAATCTTTCTTTCTTTCTTTCTTTCTTTCTTTCTTTCTTTCTTTCTTTCTTTCTTTCTTTCTTTCTTTCTTATGTATTTGTGTCTATTGTTTAATTTAGCATGTAAGCTATTATTGTTGTTATTATTGTTATTAGTATTGTTAGCATTTTCCTGTATAGTTACTGTTTGGTAAATTTGTTAATGTTACTTGTTTAAAGCATAGTGTATGAGTGAGGGAACTTCTCCGACCAGGTTCACTGACCGTAGCATGATATAATAATTTACATGAAAGTGCAAATGAGTGGTTAAAAAAAAAAAATAATTATAAAATAAAATAAAATAAATAAACAAATAAACAAACAAACAAACAAACAAATAAATAAATAAATAAAAGATTGTTTTTGTTTTTGCGGTGATGTCCCGTGCCACCCCCCTGGGAAGATGCCGCTGTGGGCAGCTGCCCAAGTCGCCCTAAGTCCGCTACTGCCAAGTGCCGATTAAAACAAGTCAAGTTTTTATTAATTTACAAATACAAAGGAACCATGCAATAACTGTTTGGGTCAAGATAAGAAGAATGCTATCAAGTTATTTAAAGTAGTGTGCAAATAGAACAAAAAACATCTGCATGTTCAGAAGATGACTGTAATTATTTGCCCCTATTATGACTAAGTATCAGCTGATTCTAAAAATGTTTTTTGTTCGAAGATCAGGCACAGATATTAATGCAATATTATTTTATGATGGCCTATATATTTTTTAAATGATTACATACACGAGTAATATATGATTCTATAAAACAAATTATATAAAATAAAATGAGAATATAAAATATTTATTATTTTGTAGATCTGTTTTATTTGCATAAATAGCAAGCAAAACATAGCACATTAGGGTTCTTTCTTTACAAAGCTACTGTTGGATTGAAATAAATCTATATAAAGATTGAACATTTTTGTCACTATAATTTTTATCAATTGAAAAACTTTTTAATTTTGCTAAGTTTGCAGTTCCTTTCATTCCAAATTTTTTGTCTTTACCCACAATGTACAGTATAAAGTGTGACTTATGACCACAAAACTAAAAACTAGCAAAAACAGCAAATTCTCAAATGTATTCATTTTAATGTTTTGCAATAAGCAAATAAACTAACAGATGTGAATGTACCCCGAAGCGCTATTAATCACTAAATATTATAAATCTTGTTCTGTATGTGCTAAGATGTTAAAATATACATACATGAAACCATAATTAATTCTGGAATGATTGCATGTTGTTGTTCTTCCTTTTTATTTTTTTTTAAGTGGAGTAAAACTCTTTTTATGGGCTCAGGGCTAAAGAAAAGAGTCTCTCTCTGTATTTCTTCTTTGCTCACATCCTCTAATAGCATGAGACATCACACCATTATTCAACTCAGCATGTCTGTGATTAGCTATTCAGTTTGATGGGACGGAGCTGAGTTCCAACATTTGCACAAAAGGTTGTATTATGTTAGGTTAGATTTCTACAGTATTTAAAAGGTACTATCTTAATTAATTTTAATATAAGCTGTTTTTTCAAAACATTTTCTTTTTATTTATTCTAGTTTCCTTATGATGCATATAACAATGTTGGAATTTCTTTACAAATGATACAATAACTATTATTTTAAAACAACAATAGTGATGAAATTAATAATAATAATAAAAATAATAATAATAGCAAATCATTAAAATTTATAATCCATGCACCAATACTGACAGTAATAAACATCTCTAGGTTACGTATGTAACCCTAGTTCACTGAGGGAACGAGAACACCCGAGTGTTCACGCTCTGAAATAATGTGTGTAATCAGTCAAAAATTGGACGCTGTCTGTCTCCGGTGGGGTGATGTCACGACCAGAAAGTATAAAACGCATATCGAGGTAGAAGGAAGCCCTGCAGGAATGCCGGAGTTGTGGCGTAGAGGCACAGTGTCTCGTTCCTTTAGGGAACTAGAGTTACATACATAATCTAGAGGCGTTTGCTTTGGGAACGAGTGTCTAATCATGCCAAAGTCCGTGCCTAGTGTGTGTCTGTCGAACACAGCTAGAGGAGGACTGAGGGGCCAGGAGTGGCACTGCAGTCTAGGTTATAGAACCGCACGAAGGTCAGCGGGGTGGCCAACCCGCAGTGTTACCAATGTCTTGTTTGGGTTCTCCAGAGGACCAAGATTTTGAGACAGCCACACTCTAGGTGGAGTGAGTTCTGACCCCGAAGGGAGTGGGGAGACCAGAGGACTCATAAGAAGATGTGAAAGCATCAACAATCCACCTGCTCATTGTCTGCTTATTAGCAGTGAGGCCTCTCTTGGGAGGGCTGTAGCAGACAAGCAGCTGATTAGTCTTTCTTCAAAGACCCGTCCTGTGGACGTAGGTGTCCAGTGCGCGCTGATTCAGCTTCTCCTGGTCTGGGGGCTGGAACAGAGGAGGATAAAATGCCTGTAATCTTATGGGTCACGGGATGACCAAGGGCACCTTGCAGATGTAACCCATACAGGGGCACAGGAAGGCACTAGCCATACCTGCGGTAAATTACATAAAGGAGAGGGCCACAGAAAGGGCCTGCAGGTCCCCTAATCTCTTGATAGAGCAGATGGCTAACAAGAATGCGGTCTTGATTTAAAAGTGCCTTCAAGGCTAGAGGCTTGAAGGGGTGCTCAGACAGAGCCCCCAAAACGATGGCAAGGTCCCACAATGGCACTCTAGGTCATACCTAGACCTCATCTCGGCCTCATGGAGAGAGCTCTGGAGTGGAGAATAGTCTCTACCACCTCGGTGGAGAGACCAAAACCTTGGAGCTGTGCCCCCTCAGGGGCCACAGCCCCAGCCTCCACAGCTCCGGAAAGGGGTTAAATATGGCCCCCCCAAGCTGAGAAAGGAAATCCCTCCTCAGAGGAATCTCCACAAACCATGGTTTGCTTGGCCACCGTGGAGCTACCAGGAGGAGACGGACTTCGTCCGGGCAAACTCTCTCCAAAACTCCTGGAAGCTGAGCTACGGGGAGAAAGGTGTACAGACGTAGCCTCGACCACTCTTGACCCATGGCGTCAAGGGTAAGGGAGAACCAGAGGGGACAGGGTGACGTCTCTCGAGATATAAACTGCTTTCAAAAAGAGGAGTTTCCCCTTGGCCCAAAAGAGGATCTGGTGCGCCAGCCTGCACAGGGGCAATCCTTGATTGTTGATGTAGGAGATCACCACAGTATTGTCTTTACAGACCAACATGTAGTGACCTCTCCCCACCACGTGAGGGACGCATCCATCATTAACATTAAGGGATGACCAGGGACTCCCAGCACGAGGCCTAAAGATTGGAAGTGGGGATCTCTCCAAAAAAAAATCTAAGGCACGTAGGCATCGCCGCATGGCCTTGATGGTGCAGAGGGGGTTGCCTCTCCGTGAGAACCCACGGGGTCCTGAGCCATCACTGAAGGGGTCTCCTGTACAGCAGGCCAAGTGGAATCACACTGGATGCAGCTGCCATAAGTCCTAGCAGTTTCTGGAACTGCTTGACAGTGAGAGGCTGCCCTTCTCTGACCTTCCTGATGGCCGTAAGGATGGCCACAGTGCGGGCAGGGGAAAGCTGCGCGTGCAAAGTAGTTGAATCCCATATGATAGGTGGTTCTCTGTAATGGAGAAAGCACACTCTTCCCGGGTTTAAGCCGAAACCCCAATGCCTTCATGTGGGCGAGAACGACATCTCGATACCAGGTCGCCAACTGCTCTGATTGAGCTAGGATCAACCGATCATCGGTGTAGTTGAGGATGCAGATGCCCTGAGACACACATTTTGTGAAAGTACAGGGTGAAAGGGCAAGGCCAAACGGAAGAACCCGGTATTGGTAAGCTTTGGTCCCGAAAGCAAACCTCAGGAACTGCCTGAGAGCAGGTAGGATGGATGCATGAAAGTATGCATCCTTTAGTTCTACCGTGACAAACCAGTCCTCGGATCTGATTTGAAGCACGACCTGCTTGAGGGTCAGCATCTTGAACCTGAGTCTCATGAGAGAGTGGTTCAGCTGACATAGATCTAAGATAGGACGCAACCCTCCGTCCTTTTGGAAAGTATGATGTACCGGCTGTAGAACCCAGACTCTTGCTCTAAAGGAGGGACCACTTTGATGGAATCCTTCTTCAGGAGAGTGTTTTCTTCTTGTTCCATGACCAGAGCCTGCTGTCTTCCCACCAGGGTGGGAAGAATCCCGTGGAGATGGGGCGGAGTAGACCCAAACTGAATCTAGTTCAGACGGCTCTATGGGTGATGAGATCTCCTGGACCACAGCGATGCTGGGTGGAGACCAAGGAGAGAGCTTGCTGGAGCTGACCATGCCCTGAAGCACAGAGTGTGGCAGGATTAATGGACCAGGTGCCTGAGGGGGGCCGGGGCAGGCACTGGATACTGCGGTGCAACAGGCCCCTTCATGGCCGGATCCCCAGAATGTCTTATGTCAGGACCTTTTTTCACCGTGGCCCTCTTATTGAAGATGACAGTCCTCAGATCTGTCACTTAATGGGGCTTCACCCTGCTGGTGACAACCAGCGTCCAATTTTTGACTGATAACACACATTATTTCAGAGCATGAACACTCAGATGTGTTCCCAAAGCGTTTGGACGCAGCTCGAGGTCCTGAAAGGGAACTATGTTGGCTTTGTGCCCATATTGACTCACTTGAAATGCCGGGTAGTAAAGATATCATTAGTATAGATTGTTACGTTCAACATTGCTCAGTACCAGTCAGAAGAACATATTGATGCCAATTTTCCTGCAGTAAGTATCATGTATCCATATCCGTACCACCATAGACATATTGTTCAAACAAGTCAATTTATAAAAATACTGACCTGTGTTGCAATAAAAATACAGAACAGGTTGTACTTTATTACATTGGGATATCAAATACACTTTGCTTACCCCAGTTGTGTGTGATCTATTTTAGAGTTTTGGTAACAGCTTCACAATGGCACTTCACTACACCACTTTATTAGGGTTGTTGACCCTTAAGAAGACTAATGTATGAGATGATGCATACATAAACAAATTGGCAATTTAAAATACTTTGGCTCTAACCAGGATGAAGCAGTTACTGAAGATTAATAAATAAATTACATAACCTTTCTTTGTCTGAGCTGTATTAAAGTAAAAACTACAATGCACACCTCAAATCTAAGGTCTATCTGTTTTTGATATGAAGACAATGGAATACACATATGTCTCTGTTTATTTATTTTTATATTTCTTCTGGTTCTTTAATCATGACACTTTTTAACCTCTTTAGTTAATTTCTAGAGTAAATCTCTAAAAAGATTTTTTTTCAAGATTTTCAAGATGCAAAAATTTTTTTTTTTTTTGCATGTATCACAGTGCTCAGTACTGTTACAGCCCTTTAAGTAGTTTCTTCAGTTTGACCCAATGAAACTGGGTCTGACTGTAGTCAGACAGTTAATGAGTCCTGGTTAGTTGGTAATAGATAAAAGAAATTCACACTGTTTTATGAGCAAATTCTAGTATTTGAATTCATTTTGGCTGCATCACAACTAAATATGTTTTTGAATCACAACAACCAACTCATTACAATACAAAAAAAAAAAAAAAACCCCAGCATGTAGACTTTTGAATCTCACAGAAACACCACAGTATTAAACTAAAGTTTTATTATGCAGCGATAATTGGAGAAAACTATGTATTGTGGTACAATAATACACTCCCCTGGAGTTGCCTGTGGCTTATTGAAAGCCTCACAGCTGTGAATTGAAAAAAAAGAGAATGCTGAAAATTTGAGAGAACTGAGAGGGTCAAATTCATTTAGCAATTTGGAAATAAAAAGACACATTTCAAAGCATAGTTGTCAGTTATAATAACCCTAATCATATAACAGAGCTGCTCAGTTCGCAGGTATCAATGGGCGAATGCGTTTTTGAAGCCATGGCCCGTTATTTAAACTATTGGATATGTTCTTCCTAGGTGCACACTGTCACCACATGTCATGTGAATACTTGCACTCCCAACTCTTTTCATCACAACAGGACTTCATAATGTTTGAGAGACACTTTGGCTAAAACTGCTTTTTATCTCTTCTGTACTTTTTAATAATTTATATTTTGCATGTTTCCTACTGAGTTCATTAATGCACCTTGCAAGAAAAGGAAATTAACGTTATAAAGAAAATACTGTCACACCCTACCCATTTTATCCTTACAAAGGTGTTAAGCAGATTTGTAAACACAGAAACTAACTGCTTCAAATTGCATAATTCACATTTTTCACAATCAGTGCATAATAAATACCTGCAAATAAAATACATTTAGGGTTCTTTTTGTACTTTGCAGTTGCAGGCTGTTCTACCAATTTTAAAAAGGTTCTATAAAACTAGCTGGGATTTTCTGTTAGGAGAAAAGGTTTTCTTTGAGTAGAAAAGATTTCACTGAGAGAACCCTTAAGAAGACTAATGTATGAGATGATGCATACATAAACAAATTGGCAATTTAAAATACTTTGGCTCTAACCAGGATGAAGCAGTTACTGAAGATTAATAAATAAATTACATAACCTTTCTTTGTCTGAGCTGTATTAAAGTAAAAACTACAATGCACACCTCAAATCTAAGGTCTATCTGTTTTTGATATGAAGACAATGGAATACACATATGTCTCTGTTTATTTATTTTTATATTTCTTCTGGTTCTTTAATCATGACACTTTTTAACCTCTTTAGTTAATTTCTAGAGTAAATCTCTAAAAAGATTTTTTTTCAAGATTTTCAAGATGCAAAAATTTTTTTTTTTTTTGCATGTATCACAGTGCTCAGTACTGTTACAGCCCTTTAAGTAGTTTCTTCAGTTTGACCCAATGAAACTGGGTCTGACTGTAGTCAGACAGTTAATGAGTCCTGGTTAGTTGGTAATAGATAAAAGAAATTCACACTGTTTTATGAGCAAATTCTAGTATTTGAATTCATTTTGGCTGCATCACAACTAAATATGTTTTTGAATCACAACAACCAACTCATTACAATACAAAAAAAAAAAAAAAACCCCAGCATGTAGACTTTTGAATCTCACAGAAACACCACAGTATTAAACTAAAGTTTTATTATGCAGCGATAATTGGAGAAAACTATGTATTGTGGTACAATAATACACTCCCTGAGTTGCCTGTGGCTTATTGAAAGCCTCACAGCTGTGAATTGAAAAAAGAGAATGCTGAAAATTTGAGAGAACTGAGAGGGTCAAATTCATTTAGCAATTTGGAAATAAAAAGACACATTTCAAAGCATAGTTGTCAGTTATAATAACCCTAATCATATAACAGAGCTGCTCAGTTCGCAGGTATCAATGGGCGAATGCGTTTTTGAAGCCATGGCCCGTTATTTAAACTATTGGATATGTTCTTCCTAGGTGCACACTGTCACCACATGTCATGTGAATACTTGCACTCCCAACTCTTTTCATCACAACAGGACTTCATAATGTTTGAGAGACACTTTGGCTAAAACTGCTTTTTATCTCTTCTGTACTTTTTAATAATTTATATTTTGCATGTTTCCTACTGAGTTCATTAATGCACCTTGCAAGAAAAGGAAATTAACGTTATAAAGAAAATACTGTCACACCCTACCCATTTTATCCTTACAAAGGTGTTAAGCAGATTTGTAAACACAGAAACTAACTGCTTCAAATTGCATAATTCACATTTTTCACAATCAGTGCATAATAAATACCTGCAAATAAAATACATTTAGGGTTCTTTTTGTACTTTGCAGTTGCAGGCTGTTCTACCAATTTTAAAAAGGTTCTATAAAACTAGCTGGGATTTTCTGTTAGGAGAAAAAGGTTTTCTTTGAGTAGAAAAGATTTCACTGAGAGAACCCTTAAGCATCTTGTATTTTTAATGTCGCAAAAAAAAAAAAAAAAAAACAATTCAAAAGCCATGAAAGAGTGCTGCAGTTTTTTTGCCCTGCAATGCTGATGCACTAAATAAAAATGCTAAATTACAGCAAAGTCAGTTGTTTCTGTGAAGTCTTAAACAAGCATGGTTCCTGTTACATGTGTTTGTGTATATGAGACATTACAACAATTACAAAGTCCTACTATAAGTTATGGGTTTCCAAACCTTGTTTTTTTTTTTTTTTTTTAAATTGTCATTTGCATTTTACTGCATGTTGTACTCTGTATTTTTGATTAGATTTAATTTGATCTTTAAACCTTGCTATTTTTAGTTTTCTTCACTATTTAACATCACATGGTAAATCCATGTTCAATCAATGTTTTAGCACCTGCAAAGTATGTTCTGACATGTCCAAGTGCTTTAATGTGTCCCTGGTGGTCTAGTGGTTAGGATGCTGCGCTCTCACCGCTGCGGCCCGGGTTCGATCCCCGGGCAGGGAACCGACCCCAGCCGCTCTTAGTGCAGTTCCCAAGCACAGATAAATGGGGAGGGTTGCGTTAGGAAGGGCATCCAGCGTAAAAACGTGCCAAATCAAACATGCGGATGATTTGCTGTGGTGACCCCTGATGGGAGAAGCCGAAAGGAAAAAAAAAAAGTAACTAGGAGGCAAATTTACAGAGAGAAGTTTAAAGTCATCATTTAAATTGTGTACCATTTCATGATAATAGCACTAAAATCCTTTATATGTAATAATATTCATAATACTCGTTTCTAAAACAAAATAATTAAACAAAATAGTAGATTTCTTTCCCATCGCCATTTGGGAAGCCCCGTATGCCATAGTACAGTGTGTAATTTATTGTCACTATGTATTTATTTACACTAGTCCTTTTTATAATTGAGTACAATGAATTACATATCATTGTTTTATTTTATATTTCATGTTGTTGCAAATTATGTATGCAATTATATTAATTACATTATTATTATTATGTTATGCTACAAATATTTCATATTTCCAAAAGAAATCAATAATAGCAATGACAAGAATCAGATGTTCTGACACATCTTGTGGTTAGTGAAGGACCATTAGACTAAAGATTTTAGCTGCTTTTGCAATTGTGATTCACCTTCTCCTGCAATCTCCTGATAATCACATTAAAGCACCTAAAAATTGGAGACATTCATGCTTTGTCCTTCCAGTAGCTAATTGATTATATAATTTGTACAGTATAAAATTTCCTGACTTTTGCAGTTAAAACATTTAAAATATCTTCAGTTGTTCAACTTATCCTGCCTGAAAAGTTATCATGTCACATAAACTATGCTTAGACTTTTTGTTATTTTGTCTGTGTTCATATTTTTAAGCTGATTCTGTGCACTGTGATATAATAAAATTACCTTCCTCAACTTTTCATGACCCAGCAAGTGTTACCTATAACTTTTTTACAGAATTCAGATGCAGAAAAGTTTTTTTGTTTTAACTTTGAAAGACTGTGTTGGCCTATGCCAGTGTGCTGTGAACACATTTACAGCCATAAACCAGGCTGTGTGATCCATTCAGAAGCAATGAAACCAATGGGAGCTACATTGCAATGGGAGACTGCCCACAGCAGCAATTTGTAGGGTCATTTCAAACTGAAGTGATGAAAATCATGTTCTTTCAAAGGGCTTTTCAGATAGTCATTTTCCAAGGGGCACATCGCTCCCAAGTACTCTTGTAATCACTTCTAAATATCTCAGAAGATTTACAAAATCAGAGGGAGTAAATTTTGTTTCATCTTGGAAAATTGTTCAGTACTTAGTTTAATTGTAACTTATAGCATTATGGGGGGATCCTGTTCTTACTGTAAAAGGAGAAGCCTTTGGAGGAACTTGGGAATAGGCAGGATTAGCTTTTGGTGTACCACAAAAATCATTCCAGTGAGGTTAGATGGCACAGATAAGTTCAGGAATAGAGAAAGTAAGTCATGTAGTGTACTACACAGTGTACAATTATTACATGCTTCGAGCACAGTCCATAAAAAAGGAATAATAAAAAAAAAAAAAAAAAACTGATTAAGATCTAGAAATAACAACCTGCTCATCACTATGTCTTCAACATCAAATGTCTTCTGCTTATTGAAGACAGAATGATAAGGAAAAGATAAATAGATATCTTTTTGAAATGTGACATTTTCATTGTGTAACTGCCTGTCCTGTAATAAAGCATCCATTTTTGATGAACTAAAAAAAAGGGCATTTCAGAAGCATCTGAGAAACACTAACACCCCGGCTTACAGCTTTCCTAAACTAATTTCATGCTTCACTCTTCCCTTTGATCCTGTTTGATTGTCTATATTTGATCTTTTCCCTTAGACTTGTGTTTAATGATGCAAACATAAGCAACTTGCATTTCCCAATACAGATGCACTGAAATGTAATATTAGGAATTGAAAACATCTTGAATATAGAGGAATATATCGAATGTTTTTTATTAAGAATATTTATTATGCTTAAAATGTATAATATTATCAAGCATATGTCTAGAATTTTTATTTCTAGACTTTCCAAACTTTTGTGCTACTTCTTCATTTAGAAGTGAATGCTTAAAATAAGCATAAGATCTGCAGATAGAACAAGCTAATGTCCAGAAACTACAGAAAAACATCATGCAGTAAATGTAACCAGTTTGTTTTATTCCAAACTTATAATTAGAATTAATATTTAATGTCACCAAAGTTCAATGTATTTTTAAATTAATAAGGTTTTTGTTTGATCAAAAGAAGTTGATGCATAATGCATGGAGAAATGCATGCACCTGTTAGCTCCTATAGATTTTATAAAAGGGGTAAAAAGAGAAAAAGCATAAGAATACAGCAACACATGAACTCAGGAGCAGGATTTCTGAGAAAGACAGAGGAGAGAACGTGTGAACACGTTGCAGAAGTTGCAGGTAGACTGTTCTTTATGCTGTGCACTAATTGGCACCTGCTGTCTAGTGTAAGTCTCAGTCTAGTGACCTTTGGGATCAAACACACACACACACACACACACACACACACACACACACACACACACACACACAAACAAAATTGTTTTCATCAGTTACAAAAAAAAAAATTCATGTTCAAATTTTTACTAATCAAATTTTTTTCTTTTTAAACCTATAAAAACACACATCACATAGAGTGTAGTGTCACCACTCATGTCAGGCTTTAGTCATTCATTTTGCATTTCTTAAATATGCTTCTCACCTACACATTAAAATATGATATCAATAAAATGAATAATTGTTAACACTATATATATATATATATATATATATATATATATATATATATATATATATATATATATATATATATATATATATATATATATTCCAGTTGAATATGCCTAGACCATACATCATGCTTGAGAATTGTGAGTAGGAAAAACTATGGGTTCTCTGGTAGACAAGAAACTAACTAAAAAGTTTGCTACTGCAAAGAGTAAAAGATTAAAGAGTAAAATAAGTCCTAATGTTTTGTTTACCTTGACTATGAGTTCATATGAGGTTTGCTTACGTAGATAGTAAAGACTTAGGGACTGAGCAAGAAAAAAGAACCTAGGCATCATCAGGCGTCATGCATTAATTCACAGTGGATGCATTCTCCATTCTAGTTTAGTAAACATGTCAATGGTGGGCAGATGCAGGACCACTTTGATTTCTTTCCCAGGAACAAAAAATATAGGTGGATGAGTTATAAACCCATCTTCCAGTTAAAACATGGCAGCTGGTGTATTTTCTTGCCTATGCATTTGATAAGTTGACTGCTTCTTTGCTGATTACTTTTACACATAAACACTTGGAAGAAGAATGGAAAGAATAGAAAAACTAATAGATATTGTTTTTGGACCTGCTAAAAGCCAAGGTGTTCAGTAGTTGCTTATTAGTTTCACACGGAAAAGAGAGAGAGAGAGAGAGAGAGAGAATGATAGAAATAGGGAAAAAATTACAAAGAGACAAGGAGGAAAAATAGATGGAAAAGATGGGAAGAAAATGAGCCAAAAAGGAGGGAAAGTGCAAGGCAAAAAATAGAGAGATACAATAAGTGCAGAGAGAGAAAGAGAGAGAGAGAGAAAAGCAAAGGGTGAAATAGAAATAAAAGAAGCAGCCAACTCTGAATCCTCAGTGCTCATTATGAGTTGAGCACTTGTTCACTTTCTTTTTAAGAACGAATCGGAGAAGTAGAGAAAGAAATAGAGTAAAAAAAAAACTCTGACATTTTCTGTCTCTTTGGGCTGCTAGATGTGTAATCGGTTGTGTGAAGAGCTGAGTCTGATTTTGCACTATGATGTAAGTTCAGCTCAGGGTCATACCGTATTTCCTGGAATATAAGAGGCTTAACTGCCCTGAAGCATGCACTTTTATCCAGCAAAGTTACAATACCTCAGTTATTTATCATTTTTGCATTAGCCTAACGAACATTTGCTGGGTGTGTTGGTGGTTTATACATGCTGCGTATGCTTTATACCTGTTACCTCAGCAGTTACAACAGCTAGTTTATACATGAAAGCAGAATATTCACAGTACATTTTGAATGATGCTTTTAGCACAATGCTTTGTCTTGTGTTTTTCAAACCAGTTTTAGGAAAATATACAAATTATGGTTGAAATTGTTTAAAATGCATTGCTAATAATTATGCCAGTGGTCAAGGAAAATAGCCCTTGAGATGACATTAAGAAGAATCATTGAGAGGGCCATAGACAAAATTCCTATTAGAGCATGGATGATTTTGCAGTCATTTTGCCAGGTCCACACTGGTTATCATAGTAAAAAGAACATACTATCTTCAATATATTCTACACATTTATAATACTGTCCTTCTGGTAATATGTAACATTTTGAATTCATTATGCTTATAGCATAAATGTGTTTAACATGTGGTGAATTATAGCACAAAAACATACTCGTAATGATGAAGTAATTTGGCAAAGCAGATCTATTAATTTGACTGGACCCCTGATGGCTTTAACCTTTATGTAATGAAACGCTTAATCCAGGTAAGCACGGATATTCTTAACCCTTTACATCTCTTTCCTTTTTTTAAAAAAACCCATCATTGTCCACTATCACCATGATACCAGATAATCACATGCAATCATAAAATGTTAAGAGATTAAAGAAACAATGCTAATATCTTCGAAAATTATGTGCAATAATATCAGTGTAATAATAATAATAATAATAATAATAATAATAATAATAATAATAATAATAATAACAATAATAATGACAATAATAATAACAATATTTGTAATAATTATTACAGTACACTAACTTGTGTAACGATCATTATGGTCTGACTTCTCCACCATATTTTTTTACTGCTGCTACACATATTTTACTTAATAAATAATTAAATATGTATATTTATTTAAATTGTCTTTGTATTTAAAAAAAAAAAAAAGGATTTTACTTTAATCTTTGCTGTGAGCAAGAGAAACCAAAAAATTTTGCTAGGGGATTAATAAAATATTCTGATTCTGACAAAAATAAATAACTAATTATTTATAGCAATGACAACAGTAACAATAATAATAATAATAATGATGATGATGATGATGATGATGATGATGATGATGATAATAATAATAATAATAATAATAATAATAATAATAATACTAATACCAATAATATTATTAATAATAATTGGTTGGTCTCTGTTTCTTGACTGTGGTGAGTCAGGTAGAGGCAGGGGCATTGGAACGCTGATTGAGGTGACTAGTTAACTGCCTTGTTCACCAGCTACACATAGTAATATCTTTGCTTATAAATTTCTTTCTATAGCTGTACATTACAGTACAAAGTCAAAAAATGCAATTGTGTAAACAGCCAGGTGATCTTTAGGCAGTCCAGGTATGGCTATCCTCACCAACAAGTGATTTTCAAGGGATTGCAAACTCTGAATAGAAGTATGGTCAGAATAGATCAGGCAAGAGCAGAAGAATGCAGGATCACTCATATCTCAGCATACAAAGAGGAAAAGCCCAGATTATTAAGTCCTTTCATGTAATGTTTAAAGTGAAGTTACCTTGTGAACAAAGTGCAGTCAGGAACTCCAGCAATACTACCTATGACAGCATAACTAAAACGGAAAACCAGAAGGCAGCATAAAAAATAAAAAAAAACACAACAGAAGGCTTGACTAGACAAATATGTTTTCAGTCTAGACTTAAGCCCTGAGACTGTGTCTATGTCCCAGGCACTAATTGGAAAGCTGTTCCATAAATAAACAGTTCAATAATTACCGCTCTTGTAAACAAATCACAATGTCAAAGGCAAGCACAAATCATTAAGCTGTTATTCAAATGCAACATATACACATACCTATTTCAAATATTGATAATTATATATATATGGCAATTAAATTCATGTTTTAAAAAAAGTCTAAATATGCTTACAGTTAAAGAGTAAGGTAATGCCTTGTATAGGGTTTATGCAGCACTGTTTCTTTGCTATTGGCTACTGCATGTAAAATTAAATATAGTTAATCATTTTTAATGATGTCATTTATGATGCTCAGTGTCATTCATGAGATAAAATATACAATATGGTTAGTAAAGATATAAAAACAGGACTAAATTTAAATAATATACTGTAAAGCACATTGTTAAAAATTCTTCTTTCTAGCAGTATTGAGAATTAAAGAATATGGTAATAGCATTGAGATATAATAATAATATGACTGAGCATTTTTAAAAGACACTCTTTCTTTCTTCAATAGAAGTACATGTTTCCAACAAGTTTATTTGTAAAAATTAAACAAAGTATATGTCAGGCTGATTTACAATCCTGCCCCTGCCTCCACATGCAGTACATTCAGAAAGTAATTAGACCACTTTCACGATTCTCAGTTTTGTTATGTTGCAGACTGATTGTACAATCATTACTTTTTTTTTCATTAATCTACACTCAGTACTCCGAAATGACAAAATGAAAGCAGAATTCTAGAAATGTTTGCAAATGTACCAAAACTGAAATATCACATGTAAGTATTCATACTAATACACTTAGTACTCAGTATTTAAACCATTTGCTCAGGTGTTTTCCAATTCTCCTCACAGACCTCACAGCTGACAATGTATAATGGCGCAAAAACCAAGCCCTAATCTAGGGAAGGCTACATAAAATTCTGCTACACTGAAGTCTCCCAAGAGCACATAATTGCCTCTATAATTTTCCATAATGGAAGAAGTTTGGGACAACCATGACTCTCCCAAGAGCTGGTCACCTGCAATCAGGGAGAAGGGCCTCAAGAAAAGACCACAAGGACAACCACTGCTGCAGCCCACCACTGATCTGAGCTTAATTGCAGAATGGCTGGACGGAATCCTCTCCCCATTGCAAAACAAAATCAAAGCCCGCTTGGAGTTTGCCAAAAAGCACCTGAAGGACTGTCACACTGTGAGGAACAAGATTCTCTGGTCTGATGAAAGTGAGATTAAACTGTTTGCACTCAATTTAAAACGTTATGTCTGGAGGAAACCAGGCACCGCTCATCACCTGCCAATACCATCCCAACAGTGCAGCATGGTGATGGCAGGATCATGCTGTGCGGATGTTTTTCACAGAAATTTCCGTTTTAAGTTTGTCATTATAATGTGCTAAATGTTGATTAATAAGAAAAAAAATTAATTGATGATTAAAATGATTAAAGTATCAGAATGCAACATACAATTGCGTTGCATCCCTATTGCATCACCACTACAACACCACTTATAGTGAGAACACTCACAAAAAACAAACACCCTGCAAAAAACTTAAGTGAACTATTGGAGAGACTTTTACTTCAACTTCACTACATTTCAAAGTCATATATCATATTTTTTACTCAACTACATTTCATGAAATCAGTCGTTCCTTTTTATTTAGACAAAAATGTTATTATTACTAATAATTTTAGAATTGTATTAATAGTGTAGGGAGTGAGTGTGTGGTGGGAGTGTGACACGAGAGAGAGAATGCGAGAGAGAGAGAGAGAGAGAGAGAGAGAGAGAGAGAATGAGAATATCTATAGTAAATCATAGTAATTTGGATACTTAAGTACATTTGAAGGCAAATACTTTTACTCAAGTGATAGTTTAAAGGAGGCAATTTTGCTGGAGTAATATTTTGCCTACCGCAGGTTGGTAGACTCTTAGCTCAAATGATTGCTGTAAAAAGCTTCATAAATCAGGCAACAAAACACTGAATAATACTTCACAGTGTGACAACAGAAACACAGAGGTATTTAAACACACAATAATTAAAGAGTAAGCAGCAACAACTGAGAACAAATAGGATACATGAGGGGAAAAAACTATTACATAATATGGGTGGAGGCAAGACATAAACTGTAACAAAACACACATGGCACATCATAAACAAAATATAAAACCCTGAAGCATCGCAGTCTGATATGCATGGCACAAACTTTGGCATGCAGCCCTTAACATGGTGGGAATATTCTCGACAGAAAAGTGTGTTTTATTTATCATCAAAGAGAACCAGCACAGTCTATAAGAGTACTTTGGATAATTAATGCTTCTAGTTATAACCATTTAAACACAACAGCATTCTAAAAGAAATAAAGGTTCTTGCCTGCCCCCAAATAGGATCTTTACACCTTAAAATTGTTCTTCTTGACTATCCACAATATATGTAATGTAATAATACACAAATGTATTATTTTAGGGTTTCAGCTGTTTAACAGTCTTCTTCTTCTTCTTCTTTTCTTCTTCTTCTTCTTCTTCTTCCTCTTTTGGCTGCTCCCTTTAGGTCCCCACAGCAGATCAATTGTCTTGATTTTACCCTGTCCTCTACATCTGCCTCTTTCAAACCAACTACCTGCATGTGTTCTCTCACCAAATCCATAAACCTCTTTCTTGGCCTTCCTCTCTACTTTCTTTTTGGTGGCTCTATCCTCAGCATTCTCCTACCAATATACCGCATGTTCCTCCTCTGCACATGTCCAAACCATCTCAATCCCGCCTCCCTCACGTTGTCTTCAAAATGTCCTTTATGCACTGTGCCTCTAACAAAGTCATTTCTAATCCTGTTCATCCTTTTAGTCAATGCCACTGTCTCCAAACCATCGCAGGTCTCACCACAGTCCTATAAACTTTCCCTTTCACTCTTGCAGATACCCTTCTATCACAAATCACTGCTGCCACTCTTCTCCACCCACTCCACCCTGCCTGCATTTTTTTCTTCACTTCTCTAAAACACACTCTCCATTACTTTGCACTGTTGACCCCACGTACCTAAACTCCTCCACCTTTATCACCTCTTCTCTCTGCAACCGCACCACTCCACTGCCCTCCCTCTTATTCACCCACACTTCTCCAAGTTTCTCTCCTACTTCTCCAAGCTCTTCTCAACCTACTCCCTACACTCACCACAAATCACAATATCATTCACAAAAAACATAGTCCATAGAGACTTCAGTTTGACCTCGACCGTCAACCTGTCCACTACTGCTAGCAGTAAAGAACTTAGAGCCGATCCTTGATGCAATCACACCTCCACTTTGAACCAGTCTGTTGTTCCTACTGTACACTTCACTGCTGTCACACTGTCCTCATGCATGTCCTGCAACCCATACATAATTCTCTGACACACCTGACTTCCTCATACAATACCACAACTCTTCTCTCGGCACCCTGTCGTACGCTTTCTCTAAATCCACAAACACACAATTAAACTCCTTGTGACCTTCTCTATACTTCTCCATCAACAAAGGAAATATTCTCAAAGGAAATATTGCATCTGTAGTGCTCTACATAAAGTGATCTACAGCCTTTATTGTTATAACTTGTAGCACTTCCTTCTCAGCTCGGTCTCTATGCCTCACCAATCAGGAAAATCCACTACCTTACAAATAATTTCCTTCTTTCTTAGTGTCCAACTTCTTATACAGCTCCTCATATGACATTTCTTTACCTGTTGCTGCATCTCCTTGTACTCCTGCCTACTTTTCTCATCTCTCTGTCAATCCCAATTCTGTTTCACCAACCTCTTTCTCCTTATGCATTTCCTCTACTTTCTCTTTCCACCACCATGTCTGTTTGTCTTTCTTTTCCTTTCCAGATGTCAAACCAAGTACCTTCCTAGCTGTCTTCCTTATCACATCTACAGTAGTTTCCCGATCATCCAGCACCTCTTCACCACCACCGAGCTCCTGACCTCTTCCTTGAACCTTACACTACAGTTTTCCTCCTTCAGTTTTCACCATCTTATCATTTTTCAGTCCCCACTCTCCTCCTCATCTTCTTCACCACCAAAGCCTCCCTACAGACCACCATCTGATACTGTCAAGCTACACTTCCAAGCCAACACCTCACAATCTCCAATCTCCTTCAGTTTGCATAACCTGCATAGTATATAGTCCACGTGTCCACCTTCCTCCACTCTTATATGTCACCCTATGCTTATCTTTCTTTTTAAAATAAGTGTTTACCACTGCCATTTCCATCATTTTAGTAAAATATCTGCCATTCCACATTCTTCTGTTTTATTCATTCCACATTCTTCTGTTTAAGGCCATGCCTACCCATCACCTCTTCATCAGCTCTGTTTCCTTCACCAACATGCCCATTGAAGTCTGCCCAAACACCAATCTTTCATTCCTAAATACACTCTCCACCACTTCATTTAACTCACTCCAGAATTTTTCTTTCTCCTCCATCTCACAACCCACTTGCAAAGCATATGCACTGATGACTTTTATCATCATTTATCTGACAGGTTTAAAACAATAATTCCTATTCATGTTGCTGTATGCAATACACTGTAATGGGCAACAAGTGAGACCAGCTGGACAGTAACCCCCCCCCAGAAAATAACAACAAAGAAAACTGGAAAAGGTAGGAATGTAAATAATGGTGTACCACCCACTGACCTATTAGTTTTGACGTTACATTGGATTCGCTGGATCATTTCTTCACTTCTTTAAACAAGATATTATAACTGAGTGGATTAATGCTGGTTTTCAGATTTTGCTTTTCTTAACTCTTTGTTTCCAATTCCATCCAATGAAAAATATGAATACAAAATACAGCCTTTATTGTTATAACTTGTAGCACTTCCTTCTCAGCTCGGTCTCTATGCCTCACCAATCAGGAAAATCCACTACCTTACAAATAATTTCCTTCTTTCTTAGTGTCCAACTTCTTATACAGCTCCTCATATGACATTTCTTTACCTGTTGCTGCATCTCCTTGTACTCCTGCCTACTTTTCTCATCTCTCTGTCAATCCCAATTCTGTTTCACCAACCTCTTTCTCCTTATGCATTTCCTCTACTTTCTCTTTCCACCACCATGTCTGTTTGTCTTTCTTTTCCTTTCCAGATGTCAAACCAAGTACCTTCCTAGCTGTCTTCCTTATCACATCTACAGTAGTTTCCCGATCATCCAGCACCTCTTCACCACCACCGAGCTCCTGACCTCTTCCTTGAACCTTACACTACAGTTTTCCTCCTTCAGTTTTCACCATCTTATCATTTTTTCAGTCCCCACTCTCCTCCTCATCTTCTTCACCACCAAAGCCTCCCTACAGACCACCATCTGATACTGTCAAGCTACACTTCCAAGCCAACACCTCACAATCTCCAATCTCCTTCAGTTTGCATAACCTGCATAGTATATAGTCCACGTGTCCACCTTCCTCCACTCTTATATGTCACCCTATGCTTATCTTTCTTTTTAAAATAAGTGTTTACCACTGCCATTTCCATCATTTTAGTAAAATATCTGCCATTCCACATTCTTCTGTTTTATTCATTCCACATTCTTCTGTTTAAGGCCATGCCTACCCATCACCTCTTCATCAGCTCTGTTTCCTTCACCAACATGCCCATTGAAGTCTGCCCAAACACCAATCTTTCATTCCTAAATACACTCTCCACCACTTCATTTAACTCACTCCAGAATTTTTCTTTCTCCTCCATCTCACAACCCACTTGCAAAGCATATGCACTGATGACTTTTATCATCATTTATCTGACAGGTTTAAAACAATAATTCCTATTCATGTTGCTGTATGCAATACACTGTAATGGGCAACAAGTGAGACCAGCTGGACAGTAACCCCCCCCCAGAAAATAACAACAAAGAAAACTGGAAAAGGTAGGAATGTAAATAATGGTGTACCACCCACTGACCTATTAGTTTTGACGTTACATTGGATTCGCTGGATCATTTCTTCACTTCTTTAAACAAGATATTATAACTGAGTGGATTAATGCTGGTTTTCAGATTTTGCTTTTCTTAACTCTTTGTTTCCAATTCCATCCAATGAAAAAATATGAATACAAAATACAGCCTGTATAGGAAATGTTTGAATATTTTATTTATAGCTGGTTATAGGTAGTTGTGTGCTTTACAAAACCACATGACACACTCCAACTTAACAAAGCTGAATAATGTGTAAAGGACATTTGACATTTTATGTCTTGCAACTTTTCCTATTTAACAGAACTTCTAATAAAGTCACTTATATTTTGCTCATGCATTTGCTCTTAATGGCTGTTCAGTTACATGATGTACAGCAGTGAAGATCTTGATATGATTATGTAAGGATGGTCAGATCTATTCATGGTACCAGACCCCAAGAACTGCCATGCAACTTCATGAGACCAGACCCCGAGAACTACCATGCAACAAAACAATAAACCTTCTAATCTGAAGAGAGGATCTCTTTGATCTGAGGAGAGAAAGCCATTTGTTCAGCTGCCCAGTCACCCATCCTTGAGCCCCCCTCTTCCCTCCTGGGGAGATGGCCAGATCATGGAAAGGTGACTGAGAAGGTCCCAGAATTTAAGCTACTTTACTTGCATAATGTAATAATTACAATTTAGTAATGTATACATTTTACCTTTACATGTTTAGTATCATTTTAAAGGTCTTGGTGTGATTGGAAATATGATCTCAGTCTCATATCAGTAAAACAGAACTCAGGTTTGGGGAAATTCTCTCCTACTGACATAAGTGTTGCCCCGGAGAACATCCTGACCAGGTGGTCTGGGTGACAATTAGGTTTTAGGTCACATCCTTTCCCAAGAAAGGGTGTGCAAAGCTTTATTACTTTGAATTTACCAATGTTTACGATGGTTTGGGTATTTAAGGAAATTTGACGAAACACTCAGGGAAGCATTCGATAGTCAGAACTTCCCACACAGTCTCTGTGTGTCTCTTGCCAGGTATAGTGAACAATTATTTAGTAAACTACATTGATAAATTATTTGATTTAATGTTGATCATGTTATGTAACGTTCTTCTATTATTTGTTTTAAATGTAACATTTGTTTATTGACCAGGATAGTACAAACTGAAGGCTCATGAACGGATGGAGCATAGAGCACAACGTCTGAGACCTTCTGATTTCTGACTATCTCTGACTTTAGCAAGTTATAATTAAGTGACTAAATACAGTATTCTTTATGCATGAGCAAGCATTGGCGGCCTACTTAAAGAATATTAGTTTACCGTTATATACTCTGACTAAGGGACAGTCTGGCGAGTTTGTGTCCGTGAGCATGTGTAGCGGCTATCACTGACTTAGCAAGTTATGACCAAGTAACTAAATCAATGAATATTAGTTTACTGTTATATCCTCTGACTAAGATTCGGATTGGCCAATGTGCCTCCGTGAGCAGGTATAGTTAGCCGAGCACAAAGTTCTAAGCGATTCCAGAACCATAATAAATGATTAATTGAAAAGACGGAATGCTTAGAATAATTTACTAAAATTAAAGAAGTACAACCAATAAGTTGATCATCTTAAATTAGAGCTATTCAAGTTAAATCTTTATCATAAATTGGAGTCAGATTAGAGGTTAAAATTGGATTAATATAACAATATACAATCTATTTAAGTAATCTTTTACAGCCGCACTAGAAGGACTAACCCGCAGCATACCTTCACCCATACCAGTGGATTCCGTCATTGGGCCATTGGGTGGGCACCCTACAATTAGACTCCAGTTTAGTTCTCATGCAAATAAAAAGATTAGGACAACCTAGTCAACACCTGCCCCAACAATGTTTTGAGTCAATCATCCACTTTATGTTCCTGACCAAAACTGATTTTGATCCCAAGTCAAGGGTGTGGTTTAGTTTGGTAGTGCAGATCAGGTTGTGGACGTGCTGTTTGAGTCCATGCTCGTGCCTGCATCCTCCCACAGTGTAGCCAACTATACAATGGCTTTGAAGAATGTGACAAGGTGGAGTATGTTATGGGATGCCAGATGAAGTGGTTTGAGTAAGCATCATGGTGCAGTCATGAGATTGTGTGAGATCTGTGGTGCAGAGCTTTGCTGCTGTTGCTGTTGTTTAAAAGACAAGGAATAGATCAGCATAGCCACAAAAATTTAAAGCTGTTCACTTCACTTATTTTGCCATTTCTTTTCTGTGAGGGTGAGGAGCTGCAGTGATAATCTCCCACTGCCTGAGCTCCTTTTTCCTTACCCCACCCAGGGAATATGTAATGTTCTGCATTCCACAACAGTGGTGATGTCAGTTTAGCACATGGATGGCAGTAATGTAAGGAGCACCAGTTAGTGCATCTGGTTACCAGCTAGGAGGGTAAAAGATACTAAATAAATTATTCTTTAATAAAATTTTAATGTTAATTATACCTTTTTTTTATTGTGTCTGTGTGAATGTATCAACAGAAAACCTACTTTTTTGTCCAAGTGCATGTTGGAGAAGAAAAATTCATTCTCTGCTTTAATATCCCTCACCATAGCAGTGTGTATGTAGTACGAATAATATCATGGGTATCACAGAGACAGTGATGTGTAACCATAAGGCACACTAATGAAGGCCATATGCTTCTTCCGATAGATTAATGAAGCTTGAAGAGGATGTCCATTACTAGGCCGAAGTCTTCAACATTAGCCTTCAAATGCAGATAGATGGCAGGCATGTGCCAAAAAAAAAAAAAACATGACTAGCAAGATGAAAAGTATTCACTCATATTTACAGGGAACACATGGAGAGGAAATGTCTCATAGACTGCACCCAAGGAAGTCATCATTGGGATGTAATGATGCATAATAATATTTTTGATGTTACCGCTATTAATATTATGCAATTTTTTTTTTTTTTCACTTCACATATACCACAGCATGACTAAATTCTAAAAATCAGAATCTGGTTTTAACATAAACGATAGGCCTATAATATTTGCTCTTGTCACAATACTTTATTGTTCCTATAGTAACAGCTCATACATAAGGAATTCTATTACAGATGCTCCACTGCAATCTAAAACTGATATATATATATATATATATATATATATATATATATATATATATATATATATATATATATATATATACGAGGACATTTTAACGAGCTCTTTTCTTTTCTCTCATTCTTATAGAGTTAAGATCATGTACAATCGAGGTAATCTATACATGTATGTCAAATTCATTGCTAAATAAAATACAATTACAAACAAAATCAAATCACTACAATGAGTCACAATGACATAACTATGAAAGTTAACTATTAAAGGTGTACATGTGATGGTGTGTCATGTTTTATTCAGCTAATTTTAAAATATTAGACAAACCTTTGCTTAAACAAAAAAAAAAAAAGTAGATACATTCATCAATCATAAATCATTCCTTCTGTAGAGTTAACATGTCACAAAAGGACATGCCACTGTACCTAATTATCTGCTTGATTAATTTTTCAAACAAAAGACAAAATGGCTTTGTTTTTTCTTTGAATACAAAGAGCAAATTTGCAGACAAACTACTATTAAAATGTCACTGCAAAAGAAAGAGCAGCACTGAACTAGATAACAAGTCATAACCTTTGCATCATGAGCAGCACAATAAGTTTAACATCATTTGCATTGCATGATAAATGCCTTTTGTGTCTAATTGCTAATTCTTCGTTTCAAAATCTAAAATGATGGAGTATATGCGTACTATGTAATTGTGTCATGATATTATGTCACTAAGACCTAATCAGAAATCAACTGTTGTTTCATATTATTATTATTATTATTATTATTATTATTATTATTATTATTATTATTATAATTCACGTATTTAGTGTTATATATCATAAATATTTAACACTCTTCTTGTGTCACGCTGTGGACACTGGTGAAGTGTATGATTAGGGTAAAGGAAAAGCTGTAGCAACATGGCTGGGAAATACAGGAAAGACAGGATTAAAATTTGCATTTTTATTTTTTTTCCGTGCAAGTGGAGGGAGAGTAAGGTTGGCTGGCTTGTGGGGCGATAGGTAGTGCTGAGGCTGCTGACCAGAAATAGGGTCACAGGCAATTAAGAAATTCAGTGGATTTCTAAGTAGTTTAAGTATTTTTTGTTGCTTTTTCTGCCCTTTCTATATTTTAAATAAAACTATATATTTTTTTGTTATTATGTTAGTATTTTCCTTGACTACCTGTTGGGTTTCTGTTGTTTTTAAATCGCAGTTGAAAACTTTTTTATTTATACAAGCTTTTAACACGTAGCCCTGTTTCAACTGCTTTTTGACATATATATTGTGCTCTTATATATATATATATATATACAGTACAGACCAAAAGTTTGGACACACCTTCTCATTCAAAGAGTTTTCTTTATTTTCATGACTATGAAAATTGTAGAGTCACACTGAAGGCATCAAAACTATGAATTAACACATGTGGAATTATATACATAACAAAAAAGTGTGAAACAACTGAAAATATGTCATATTGTAGGTTCTTCAAAGTAGCCACCTTTTGCTTAGATTACTGCTTTGCACACTCTTGGCATTCTCTTGATGCCTACTTTGAAGAACCTACAATATGACATATTTTCAGTTCACTTTTTTGTTATGTATAAAATTGTATAAAATGTGTTAATTCATAGTTTTGATGCCTTCAGTGTGACTCACAATTTTCATAGTCATGAAAATAAAGAAAACTCTTTGAATGAGATAGTCTTTGGTCTGTACTGTATATATATATATATACAGTACAGACCAAAGTTTGGACACACAAGGTGTATAATTTTTTTATATATATATTTTTTATATATATATATTTTTTTTTATATTTCTTATATTTTATTGTCTACTGTGTAGTTATATTTTTATATTTTTTATATATTTCTTATATTTTATTGTCTACTGTCTATTTTTATTTATTTGTTGTTATTTTTTTACTGGAAAGTGCCCCTTTTGGTTGCTGTAAGGCGCTATATAAATAAAATCTGACTTGACTTGCCTTTCTACCAATAGGAGAAAGGACAAGTATTTAATTTTAGTATCATGCAACCAGTATTATCAATTTTGGTAATTGTTTTTTTGGTTTGTCTTAGAAACATCAGCCTGTCTCATTCTGAATTGCATGATGTCATGTGTTCTGTGATTTCATGCAATTCGAAAATATTAATAACAATTTTACAACTTGTAACAAAAGTAGTGTCATATCTGAAGCAGAGCTTCAAAGTTATATTAAGGTTTGCTTATACTGAAACCATAGACACAAAAATAGTTACTTCATACAGTATATTCAATTTATTATCCTTTCACTCAATTTCCATAACCACTATATCCTGGGTCAGGTTCACAAAGGATCTAGGGTCTTTTTCAGAAACACACACTAGAAATACAAGGCAACTTGGATAGGGCACCAATCAGCTACAGGACACATTCAGAAACAGTTTCTGGGAGAAAACTAGAGAAGCTGGAGAAAAACCTAGACACTGAGAAAATATATGAAATTCCACATAGTCACAAATCTGAGTTCAAGTGAAGTGAATGGTGGAGCTGTGCTACCTGTAGTGCTACCATGCTGCCCTACACAAAATAATGCCCGAACAAAAATAGAAACTGACACACTAGTATACACCAGTAGTGCTTGAATGAGCTGAAAAGCATAATGTCTTCAGGAACTAGACACTCAAAAGCTTGCATTCAATACAAATAAATAAATAAATAAATGCATACATACATAAAATGAATTACATAAATACTTATTTCATTCACTTAATACAGGACTCTATTAAGTGAATGAAATAAGTATTTGAAAGCAAACTGTAAAAGAGATACGCTTAAACCAGTTAAAAAAAAAGAATGAATGAATCTTTCATAAATAAATAAACAAATAAATAAAAACAATTTTTTAAACATTATGCTTTTGTTGTATCCTATCACCTGAGAAACTAACATCAGACACTAAATCTGTAAAATCAACAATTGCCCTCCCTGCACTTATCTCACTATAACAGCAGAAGAGAAAATGTCCCAAGTGTCAGCACTGATGTTCAGGACAAACACACTCTTTACACACCATTGATAAGACCATGTTGACTGACACAAGGAATGATAAACAAAGATTAAACCGATACTCCTGGATCTACTGTAGCATGTTTGCAGGCCTGCGAAATCACTGTGGTTTTCTGCATAAAACAGGACGTTGATTTAACACGTGTCATGTTTTCTTTTGAAAGCTTGTGAACATATGGTTGCAGTTATTTGATGTTGTAAAGGGCAAATTTTTTATGGACGAAATAACCATTTAACCTTTTGTCTATTCATCTTGCCACATACTGTATATAGAGTAATAATTACATATGTTACTCTACTGTTATTATTATTTGTCATGTAAGTAAGAGCAGGAAGCAAATGCGAGTGCAGAAAGTATAATTACAGTGCAATAGAACGAAACAAAGAAACAAGGATAAAAAACAAAAAAACCCACTAAATAACATGAAGCATAAACACAAAAAAACATAATCTGGATCTGAAGCACAACTATGTTAAACAATAAAAATAATCATGGATATCAGTAAACTGTAGAAATATACAGTATACAACTGCTTATTATTGTGAATGTGACAGGTGATGGAGCAGTTGTGGGAAATATAGTGTAGTCTGTGTCCACAATCCTAACAAAGCCCAACTTTGTTTTCATGTGTCTGTCACCAACATTGCGTTTAGCCAATGTACATTAGTTAGTACAGACAGACTTAATGTCTACAGTTTTTTCGCTTTATGATTACCTAATTATAAGCTTTAATATAACAATAAAATTGCAGTCCAGCAAACAGTTACACTGATAGTATCTTAAACTGTAGTCTAATCTGGTAATGAAAAATGGATAGTGAAAGTCAGAGCTTTGTTTCAGAGATTTGTGTAAGTTTAGAGAAGCGTGAAAAAAGCAACACACACTGCAGATAGCTAAGCGCAAATCATCCACTCTAGCAAGTTGAAACACTCAACCAAGGTCTGTTGTTCCCTGAGGGAACTCGAGCTGTGTCGGAACGCTTTGGGAACGCGACTGCATAATAAATAATGAGTTTAATCAGTCAAAATTAAAGGCAGGCTGTCACCGGCAGGTTGACATCACAACCAGGAAGTATAAAACGCACATAGAGGGAAGCCGGATTCAGCTTCTGTTTGTTCATGAAGCGCTTTGTGTAAATTTAATGTTTTGTCTGTCTGTCTGTCAAAAGATTAAAACCAATTAACCACCATTAAAGTTTATGCGTCTGCCATTTCAGCATATCGCGCCTCATGCCAGGGCATTCACTGGACAAAGACCCACTCCTGGCATGTTTTTTTTTTCTCTTGGATGCTGAGGCCTCCGGTGCGTCCAAGAGTGCCTGGGTGGGACCTTTCCATAGTGTTGGAGGCTCTCTTTGAGCCCCCCTTCGAGCCTTTGGCCGAGATTTCATGGAAGCACTTGCCCGTTAAGACCGCGGTCTTGCTAGCTATCTGCTCTCTGAGGTAAGTAGGTGATTTACAGGCCGTTCGGTGGCCCCTTCTTTCCCGGAGTTCACTCCAGGCATGGCCAGTGCCCTCCTGCACCCTATAGTGGGTAACTTCCCTGAGGTGCCCTTGGTCATCTCACAACCTGTCAGGCTCCAGGCATTCAAGAGAGGCCTTCCTGCTAATAAGCAGTGGTGTGGCCTGGAGTGTGGCAGCCTCCAAGGCTTGGTCCTCTGGAGTGTCCGTCCAAGACCTCTGTGACGCTGCGGGCTGGTCCACCCCACTCACCTTTGCCAGGTTTTACAACCTTGACCTCTGTGCCACTCCTGGCACCTCTGTCTGTTGACCTAGCTGTGCTTATTCACACTAGTCAGGATGGTATTGGACTCTCGTTCCCAAAGCGTACCGATGCAGCTCGAGTTCCTGAAAGGGAAGGTCTCAAGGTTACATATATAACCTAGTACCCTGAGGGAACGAGATGCTGCGTCTCATTTCCTCGAGGATCTAGGGTTACATACATAACCTAGAGACGTTTCCAAATTAAAGCCAGAGGCCACAGTTGCTTTGAAGAGTTTGAGAGTGTTAACATTGCATGTCTAGTGGCGATTGTAGGTTTACTTCAATATCCTCAAAATGACAAACATGTGTAGATTAAATTAAGTAGAAATTATGATTGATCTAATTGGGAAGTCTTTCCTTGGAATGCAAGGCATTGAACGAAAATCAAAGAAAGTACAGAAGCTGAATGAGATGGTAGACTGATGTACAGGAATTTTTAAAGGAAGCATTGGTGATAGAATATTTGTACTAAACAAGGACATTAGGTGAAAGCATTACACCATGCATACCCCGCATGATGCTTTGATTCCTTATACAAAATCAGATTCAGGGATTACATTTACCAAGCATTAACACAATAGCTGCAAATTTGGGGTTGTAATATTTGCCATTTTGCCATTCATATGCACCAAAGATCTTTATCCTTTATCCTGACCAGGTCATGACTTATCCAAAGACTATATTTTAGTAACACTTGATGTAAGGCATTAAGATTCAAACAGATTGGGATGCCAATACATCACAGCACACCATACATACACTTAGATAGCGGATGTGGCATTACCATTCTGAATGCTTGTATATTCATGGCCTAACAGAGGAAGCCTGAGAAACCTGGAATCACAGGGAGAACATCCACACAAAAAAGTAACCTGCAGATGATAGCACCGCAGACCCTGGAGCAGTAAAATGGGAATGCTACCCCTGATCCTGTAGATGTTATACGCCATGCTGTAAGGCTTTTACAAATTTTATATGTAATATGTCCATAAGAGTGCCTACAACAAAATGGCATGGTGTCGTTTTTTCTAAAATAGTTGAAAGAGCCCCTAACTGCAACTTGAGTTTTACTTTTGTCAGCAAGAAGGCATTGCTGATGAGGCATTTATGAAGCATTTGATCACTAGTAATATGAAGCATTTGATCACTGGGTATTGGAGGAATTTGGTGACTGACAACAGCTGGAAACTAGACCCCTCAAACACTTAAAGCATGCCACCACAGTTTTATTAATATGTATATACTTCATGTACAAGCACATACAATCAATCTCTAACAGACAATTTAGTTTGACATTTTTGCTGAGCTTTTTTCAGATGCAAGAAGCCTGCCAGTGTTGTACATGGGTTTGTACGTAGTAATGCAACCCTCTATAAAGGCTTCATGTTATAACTTCTTCATCAGTCCAACCTAGTCATGGTAAGAGCAAACAGTGAGCATGCAAGGTGCTATATTGGCTAGGCATGAGTGGCGAAATTGAAAGTGCAGAGTTGTGAAGCACGCAGAGAGAATGACTGAATAATTTTGATAACTTGGACTATGTTTGAGGTGAGTGTTCAAAGGGGGGTATTAATATCTCTTTTGAAATTAGATTCTGATGAGTTTAACAGAAATGCAGATGACTAAATAAAGTGTCTAACTTAAAAGGAAAAGTTGTGCAAATGCAACTCTGGTCTAAACAGATCGTTCTGACGCATATTGTACCTCTTGAATTGAAACTTGCATGAGTAGCGGAATGCATTGGAAATCTATTTTTTTTATTTTGGGCAATGCATTTAGTTCCACATGTATTCTTGTTCCCGTTTTCTGACCTTTCAACAGTGACTAATTGCTTCTGGTTAGCTGATGAAAACAAGGTTCACTCTTTCTCTATTCAACTGTCTTTGCAGATCTTACTTTAAAAAAAAAAATCCATCTCAAAAAAACATTTTCTATTTTTGTTTTTGATTATCATTTTAGATATATATAAAAAAAAATAAAAAATTAAAAAATTAAAAAAATTAAAAAAAAAACACAAGCCCTGACATTGAGTGATGCATGGTGCTCTCACATATGACAGTGCTGTGTAATCCAGTAAGATCAGCATTGCTAAATAAGATCGACGAATGTACCTAATCTGAAAGGCAGAAGTGGGGTGGAGAGGAGAATTGTAAAACGCCCATTTATAGGCACATCCTAAAAATTTTAAAGTTGTACTTAAGTGCATTAAATAATTTAAATAATAAAGTCCATAATAAAGCCCATTTACAGCTAATCAGTATTAAACTATTCAAAGTGGGGCATTATCCTTAATAATGACAGGAGCTTCTTGCTTAATTCAAGCCCAAATTAAGACTTGGTTATGTTTCCATTTGGACAGGATTCAGATTTCTTTGAAATGTCAGTTTACTCACCTCCTTAATATTAGCAGTTAAACGTGTTTGGATGTGGAGGCCAAAACCAGTAGGAGCTGTTGGATACCAACTTTTTTTTTTTTTTTTTTTAAACTCAGATCAAACTGGTCATATTTATAATCCAGTTAATGTCATTATGATCTAGTTACATGTGTGAACATTGCAAAATTTTGGCCCAGTGAAGTGCTTTTTCATGCCACTTTACCAACTTTAGTTCTACTACCAGGAGAATTGAGAAAACCCTCATTTTAACTCTGGATCATAATTCCATCCAGTAAAATCAGAAATTTGTCTGGCTTTTTGTCTTTTTTTTTTTGGAATTACTAAAAAAGGTTTTTAGAATCTAAATACCTTTCTGCCTTAATAAT
This sequence comes from Silurus meridionalis, assembly GCF_014805685.1. Taxonomy (NCBI): domain Eukaryota; kingdom Metazoa; phylum Chordata; class Actinopteri; order Siluriformes; family Siluridae; genus Silurus; species Silurus meridionalis. The sequence goes on along the minus strand of NC_060896.1, from coordinate 21,267,375 downwards.
ATATGCTATACACTGACAGTTAAAATATTTTTAAAAGCTTGTTTAAAGGACAGTTACCACTAAAGACAGAATGTAATGTAATGGAATGATAATTAAACAAATATTAAGTGCTTCACCAAAAATAATTATTTGTATTCATTGCTCTATTAACTGGGCCTCTAATTGTGCTATGACAGTAGACACATTTAGATGGTAAAGAAGTGAAAGTTTATAGAAAATTTTTTATTTATAAGACAAATGTATAAAACAAATGCATAATTAGAGTGGTCAATATTTCAGCCTCCTACAATTAAATACAAATAATTTCCAATGTAATTATTAGGCGGGAGTGAACGAGGCGGAAGCCGAGTCACCAGCAAACAAAGTTTAATGAGACACACTGTCGTAGAGCGAACACACAGGGTCCAACTGAGACAATAACGGACGCTGGAGTGGGATGCGTGACGTGCTTATGTGCTGTGTGCGTGTAACGAGGGACAGGTGTGTGGAATCAGTATGATGGCGAGGAGCTCCGGACGGGCGGGGCGCGCACATGAGAAGAAGCAGGGTGCTCCCTGACAGTAATAGACACACAACATTTATAAAAATTATTATTTTAATATAATATATTTATAAAATATATTACTTTAATAAAAGTGTATAATACTTTAATAAAAAATGTCTAAAGTGTATTGTCTATAGTGAATTTACTTTTTGGTTGATAAAAAGTTGGTTGGCAGTGTACAATGTGTCAGGGACTTTCAGAGATTTTTTAATAATAATAAAAAAAAATGCAATCACATATAATGAGTTGGATCAGAACAGAGATGAGCCACCTATTCTCATGAGCCATTCAGTCAAATATTTAAAAATACGTCAACTGGGAATGTGAATTACTTAGACTTGGCCATAGACTTTTACTATTTTTTTTTTTTTACCTCATCATAGGAACACCTACAACCCATTCCATCATTTTTGTGGTTTACATATTAAATTATGAATTATGATTCAGGTTACCATATATCCATTTCCTAAACAGGGTTGTGTGAGGGTCTGGAGCATATCCCAGAGAACTTGGGTCACAAGGCAGGGGACACCCTGGACAGACACATTAATTTGACATACATCTCAGGCTGTTTGGAAATGCTTATTAGCCTATAACCCAAACCTCAATGGTACAAGGCAAATGATTTCCAACAACTTGATATGCATTACCTACATTATACTGGGATGTCATTGCTCATCCGGTGCCTTGCTTTATAGTTTTAGTTGTAAATTATATAGTTTTATTGTGTTTTGTTTGTGTAAAATACCTTGTTTATGTTATGACAGGAGTGATTATGAGCTGACAATTCAAAACATTTCAATTAAATAACAAAAAGCAATAAATTATTTAATACAGTTAATTAACAAAATTACTAATAATTTGGCAGTAGAATAAAACATATACTAAAGAAAAAAGTTAACAAAAAACTGAAATGAAAAAATAAAAAAAAAGAATAAATTACAAAAAAAAGAGAGGTGGTAAATAGAGCTATTTCATCTTTAGAAGCAACACTTGTCTTTGAGTTAACCTATCTTTAAGATATACAGTACTTTGTAGTGTTGTTACTTATTGGAACATGAGCACATAGGTTGACTAATGCTTTCAGACCCCCACTGTGAACAAATGGGACACAATTAGGCAAACTTTCAATTTCAGACATGAGTTCTGTCTAGGATCATTTGTACCAATGCAAGTAAAGCACCTAATTTTCATTTAACATTTTTCAAAGAGCTTTTCATATTTTTTTTTATTGAAGTGTAACTGGTTGCAAATGGAGCACTAAACTCTTGCTGGCGTCACTACACATTTCATGTACCATGAAGAGCTTTCAAATAGTTGCCTTTTGCACAGGGCTCATTGACTATCAAAAAGTGCTTTATACCCACAGAGAAAAGTAATCATATATGGTACACTTTTGCAGTATCGACATTTAACATAGCTCTCTTGTCTCACATGGTTGAATAGAGTCGAGAACTGCTATTATTCTGTTGCACAAAAATAAAAATGCAGAAGAGTAACTGACTCCAGGGTTTGCTGAAATTGTAGGCTGCTACTATACAACTGTGCTGTAGCGCATTAGTTACAGTTAGACAATAGTGAGATTTAGTATTTAAGTCTCAGTTTAAATTACACTGTTAAAAAAATCTTATTTAAATTCATTAGGTGGGGAACTATTTGGTGTTTTACCAGAAAATATATAATAAATGTAAAGTATAATTTAAGGCTTCTAAAGTATCTATGATATCAACCATTCATGCTAGCTTTACAAACTGAGTAAAACAATTAAGTATAAATGGCATTTCAGAAGGTAATATTAAGAATGCTTTACTCAATACAGTAATATAGAACAGGATGTTGTGCTGAATAGAGAACTAAATTGGTATCTGATAAAGAATCCTATGCTGAAACCCTACTCTGATAAAAAAAGATGTCTATGAAGTGACACTTGTCTCCCACACTAGCTGAAAAACATCAGCTTCTCCAAGCTGTACTGTATGATTTCAATCTGAGAATACTGTCACCCCTCACAAAGTGTCTATCAATAGCAAAGCTTACATGTAGACATTTTCGAAGAGAGATTTTTTGAGATATATATAAAAAAAACTCTCTATGTTACTTATTGATGCTGCATGTGAAAATGTATAAAACATCTTGAATTTTGGAAACAAGACAAATCAGCATCCGTACATTATTCCTATGCAGATAAAATAATTTTATACTCTATCTAAAAGTGGATACTATTATACCAAAAACTTTAGACCAGTACTCCTGTTTATTGATCTATGCAATGCAGCTTTAGGTCAGCTTGGTTCACCTCTAGAATCACCATTCTCCACCTTCCCCTGAACAACACCTAGCAGCCCAAGTTACTCCGCTTACATCATTTTACCAGACACATTTCATGCCTGATGGTAGACTAGAGGAAACATATGTTCTACAAAGATCACATTTTTACAACTCACAGCTTCATTATAGATGCTTTTGTAAAACCTTTACAAAACTGTTGTACTCAATTTATTTGCCTGTTGTTGTTGTTGTTGTTGTTGTTGTTGTTTGTAATGCGACTTAGTGGTTCAATTAATTTAACATTAGTGGGAGAGAGATAGAGCTGCTATTTCTCAGACAGCCTGTGAAATTGATTAAGGTAATGACCAGGCAGATCAGTTCACTTTTGTTTATTCAGATTCTACCATTTCATAGACGCATCCTGTTTGAATGTTTAGTATTTTACTTTTCGACTTTTAAATGCATGCACTATTCTATTTTATTCTATTGATTGATCTCACATGAATATTTGCACAGTAAAGCCTATTGTGTGTAGAGTTGTGTTTTAGCGTAAGCAGCATAAAACAGCTAATTGCTACTTTGTGTTGTTATTTGTGCATGTTTAATGTATCTCTAAAAAAAATATTTAATTCTGCATGCGTCTTTTGCTATAATTCTGCAGTCATGGAGCTGTCTAATGCAGATGGCCAACTTGAGTGGTGTAAAACAGCTAACAAGTGTTACAGTTTTGCATCATTTTATAACATGCTTGTATTTCCACATTTAGAAAAAAATTCTTCTCACAGCTCAGCTAAAAAATCTCCAGGTCTGACTGAATAAGCTTAGACCATATCAATCTGGATAGATACAGTAGATAGATAGATGTAACATCACTGTAAATTGTCATTGCACAGAACAGGTACCTAGAAACCAAATATAATTTAGCATCTACCAGACGTTTAATATAGTAGCACTGTGAAAATAAACAATGTACATGTTGAATATGTAACAATATATAAAGTACATGAATATCACGAATATGGGTATAGAATGTGTGCAGTAGCAGTGAGATGTTTTACCTTATTATAACTGTTATATTATAATATCCGCTTATAACAGGAGAAATCGAAAAGGTATAAAATGCACTATGTGCAATTCATAAATATATGTAAGAAATATGTACATTGTATATATTACCAGCTTATCCATGGATAATACTTCATGTTATACTTCAACTACTCCTGGGTCACCACATCTGCTCACTGGTCTGCAAATGATTTGACACAGGATTTACACTGGCTACCCTTTCCTAATGCATGCCTCCCATTTTATCTGGGCTTAGGACCAGCAATGAGCTTGCATGAGCAATGCACCGGCTTGTGTGACCCCCCAGAGAATTGGTTGATTTACTGTCTAGGAAAAAAAAAAAACATGGATGTATACATTGCTAGTTCACCAGAGATTTAGACAATATATCCACAATTTTATACTGTAGATATAATACATGATTTACAATATGGAATATGTAAGTATGGTTACATGCAGTAAGAGCTCTAACTGTTTACTGTAGAGTTCAGCAAGGTGATTGTTGTGGAGAAGAAGCTGGCCCTGATCCTGTGGTTCTGATGTGGATAGAAGAAGTCCCCTGATGATGTTGCATGATCTACTGTTATAAAGATGTTAAATGGCTGAAAGTTGAGCACAATGATGTGCTTAGACCTTCAAAGATCTTTTTCTTTCAGGCACCATGGAGCTGCCATATCAAACTGTGATTGAGTCAGGGTGAGATCAATGGAGCAGTAACAGAAACTTGTAATATCTGGGGTGACAGACTGCTTTCCCCAGTCTGCTGAGGGAAGTAAAGATGCTGCTCCTTCCTATTCTGAATGGTGTTATAGTTTTCCTTAGACATCCAGAAACAGGAAGCTAGAGACATACTTTCCTTCAGTGATATTGCTGTAGATTGGGTAGTGTCTGTTTTAAGGTATTCAGAAGTCCACAATGACCTTTTTTGTTGTTCTTGGAGTTGCGGGGTGAGGTTGTCTGTGGAGTACCATGCAACCAGGCTTTGGATCTTCTCCCTGGAGACCTTGGGTATTTTGATAAGATTGAACTGAATAGCCTTCTATTTGCAGCAACTAATATTGTAGAAAGACTTATACAGACTGTGTTAACAATTGCTTCATTTTGCTGCAGACCCCTAAGCTTTCCTTTTGCCTTAGCCTAATTTTCAAATGTGCTCAGTTCCAATTGCAGGAAAGCAATCAAACTGAGTTACCTGAGCTTTCCTTTATCAGTGCAGCATGGGAAATTGATTCATTTACAGATGAAATATGACCAAACACAAAGCATAATACAGTATGAACATTATTTCCATACATCTGAAGTTATTATTATTATTATTATTATTATTATTATTATTATTATTAAGTATATAATTAATAGTAATACAAACAAAACACAAAATATGGGATTTCACACCCAAACAATATCATACAACCTGCAGTAATGGCCACCATCTTTGCTTTTGGGTCTAAAGGAACACAAGATAGTTTCTCTGAGGACACTGCAATAAAGAACAACACTTTGCTTAATGGATTATTTGCAATGCTACACTGGTTGTAGGAAAGGCAGTGAACAGAGTGTAAGGCTTCCATCTGGTCTGTCTCTGCTGACTGGTCCAGTGGGTACAGAATGAAAGATTTTGGTTAGGAGAAGACAGGCTTGGAGATTCAGTCTCAAATGTTGATACACCCTTGAAGGTAATGGATGCCTCCACGAAAGGCTGAATTGCAACAATCAACATTAGTGAGTCTACACTAGTCACAAACTTCTGCCTATTCAAATGCTGCTTCAAAACAACACTAACGAAAAATCACAATCTAAATCTCACCAAAAGTACTTTAAGAATATGTGTCCTATGGTTTTTGTAACTAGGCAATCAACTTTAAGCATGCCTTACACCGATGGTGGTTAGAATTTTCACATTCACAATGAGACACTGTGGTACATAATCTCTACATTTTTTTAAATATGCCCTATTGCAAATGAGAAACACTGGGCAAAATGTACTTCAAGACTGATAAAGTATTCCCATTCTCAATTATTGATAATAAGACTGGACTAAATAAAAAATAAAAATAAAAAAAATACCATTACCAGAATAAATAAATTCCTGTAGTCAGCAAAATTGCAGCTTTGTGATCATTAGACTTTCTGGAAATACAATTATTACTAGCAAACAAGTAAATTGAAGCTTTCTTCTGGAACCTTCTGTCCTAGAATGTCCCTAAGTGGCTATATATAAATATTTAAATGGAATTTTAAAATAATAACAGTGAAAACCAAGAATTATTGGTAAATTTGATGTTTTTGCACATGAGGAATGGATAGGCAGATATCAGAATATCTGAAATATTTATGACAGGGACGCTGTACTAATTCTAACATTGGGTTTATAATAAATTTGAACATTGATATTTATTTATCATAGATGATATTATTTATTGGTAGAATAACAGTTTTTTTTAACTGTTAGTAGAAACTCAACATTATGTTTCTAAATCACATTTATCAAAGTTTAATAAGAAGTTTTCTTTTACTGTTAAAGCCTTGTTTTTATACATTTATATTACATATATTTACATTTGAACATTTGAACATTTTGAAGGTTTACATTTTGAGTTTACAAATGTTTACCCTAAATGTGTCTTTTGTAGTTCTGACTAAAAACATTTTGTTAATTACACAGTTGTACATATGATAGACAATGCGTAGACAGACATTACCCCACTTCTATATTAAGCATTAACTTCATAACTTACAGATATCTCATATCTCTTAAATATTCAGCTACAGTATTTGCTCTGTTATTCCTTTCTCTACTTAGCTGTTAATATGTCTTGTTTCAAAATAACAACCATTGTTAAACACTCATCTCCTTAAAAAGGTCTACTGGTCCCTTTCTATATGTTGGAGGAAATAAAATTTACAATTATTAATTTTATTGTGATATTTAAAATGTGTTTTAACCAGAGACAAATTTGACAAGTAAAAAAAAAAGGGTACACTCCAGATTAATTACATAAGACCCATGTATATGTATTTGCTCTGAATTAAAAAAGTACTATATAATGTACAACTTTATAACTTTATATCATGTACACTGTTTGGTGTTAGAAAAGTATTTATAATTTAAACAATTTATTGTTTTGTTTAAAGTGAACTGCTTAAATGTAGAAAAATGCACTTAATGCACTTAATAAACACCAAAGAATATAATCTCAACTCAATTAGTGTCCTAATGTCCCTCTTTTGCACACTGCACTGTATAATACACAGTGGGTTTACTGGCGGCGCTAGTGTTTTGCGTATTAGTCCTACACTGTCTTGTCTTGCACTGTTTGCACCAGGCTGCACACGATGCACTTTCTGTGGCGAGGACAACTTACTTAGTCCTTAGCTCTGTGTTTTCTGTTATGTAGCTTTATGTTCTTTTATGTAGCACCAGGGTTCTGAAGGAACGTTGTCTCATTTCACTGTGTACTGTGTCAGTTATATATGGTTGAAATGACAATAAAAGATTATTGACTTAACTTGACTTGACTTTACTTGACTTGACTTAACTTGACTAGTTCAGCCATTTCTTTTCAAATCCCTTTATAGCATTAGAACATACTTTGAGTGGCTGGGTCCTGGGTCACTGTTCCTTTGTCAACAATGATGAAATTGATATTTGTATGCATTTAGCTGATGTTATTTTGTACAGTATTAACATTTAAAATCAGTGTTATATACTAAAGGGAACTAATAGTAAATATCATTTATTAACAATTTCCGCATTTTCTCTGTCATGTTTCTTCTTTATTTTTTATAGGTGGTCTTCTTCTCAAAAGCCACAGAATTTATATTTCATAGCATTTATCCCTCACACCTGATTTGCCAAACTCCAGTTTTTGTGGATGCTCACCTCATCTATACTGTAAGAGTGAAAAATGTATTTAAAAAGATTCATTCATTTATAGTCATTTAGAATCACACGCAAATCTTTTGTCAATATGTTAACACGTATTTTTTAATATTTTATGAACTTGCATTAGTATAGCATTACTACAGGTGCTTTCTTGTCCGCCTCCAAACGTATGCCCATTAAATAAATCATCATAAATAGGTTTCTGGAACTTCTTCAGTGTGATCCTGTTTTTGTTTTCTTGTTTACAAACCTGTTAAGTACACAATGGTGGCTTAGAATAGTAAAAATCAAAATGGCAAAAATGAACATTTGTAAAATTATTGGAACACACACACACACACACACACAAACATTATATGAACTAATCACTGCATTGCATGCTACTAGACATTTTGATTATCATTAAAAAATGCATGTGTACAGGGTATTTTCACAGTGCATTAGGACCCTACATGCACTAAGTTTTTTTTTTTATTGTTTATGTTAGACTGCACTTTCTGGCAGTCATCTTGAACTGAAACTGAGCAGTGTGTTATTTATAAATAAGTCCTTTGGTAAATATTAGTAGATGTGACTTTCTGATATACATATTTGGCTCTATGTCAACATATGTTATAAACTAAATAATCAAATAAGGGTTTTTTTAGAGGAAAATAAATAAATGAAGTTACTATTTTTCTTTAAAAAATATGAGAATCTATTAAAATTTTTTTAAGTGTGCACATTTTTGTACTGATAGACTAATGAAGTTCACTGTTTAGCACTGTGAATACAAATAAATGAGGGCAGACACAATTATAAATATTTTGTCCTCTGTTTATGTGAATTAATGATATTTTGATTCTACATGATTATAGTGCACTCAACAGACAAATATGGATGGGTAAGTACCCTGTTTAATCACTTTTTAAAAAGTAATCCTGCTCCATTAAAAATAGTCAATTGCATCATCAAACATCAACCAATATTCCCTTGTCACCATACTGGTTGAAAATGTGCCATGTATATAGTGCTTGTGCATGTTATCATCAGAAATGTTTGCTGATTTAATATCTGATGCTTATTTGCCTTTGTACACAGTCTCAGTCATTACCCATTCATGTAGAGAGGAGCTGGACTTGCATGACTGAAATAGCAGCCTGGAGGCCTTGTCCACATGTTTACTAAATGAACTGGTTTTAACAGTCTTTGTTTTATTCGCCAGTCACACTGTTGTAGTGTGAATCTAAACAATACTATTGGTTTATTTAATTTTATTTACAAATATTATATTACCTTAGAAAAAAGGAACATATCTCACAATATCTCAAGACCAGGGGTGCACACACTTTCAGCATGCGAGCTACTTATAAAATGACCTAGTCAAAATGCATAAAAATGCATAAATAACTGTCTATTTTTTAATATCATGCGATCTTCCCACATAACCTTTGGGATCGACTGGTAGATTGCGATCGAAGTATTGGGCACCCCAGCTCTAGAAATATCCTGAGCCATGAATTATATTGACAGCACAAGAAAAAAAATGTTTGTTGGTTTAACTCACCGATAAAATCTTTAAAAGTAATTTACTTTCTTTTCATCCTTATGATATGGTCACATTTTGAGCAACTTTACAATGCTTGCCCAAGCTATTTCCTTTGACGCCATGTAAAGAGACTTTGTCTGCTCAACTCTGTTCAACAAAACAGTCGAGAAGTGGGTTTGTTTGTAGCATTTTTTTATATTAAGACTAATAAAGACAATTATAATTTATTTTATTTTCTTTTTCTTTTTGACAGTTTATAATTTATTTACACTTTTTTTTAATTGTTACTGTTAACATCTAGACCACTTAATTATTAGTTATTATGAAGCTTGTCATTCATCAGATATACTGACGTTTATATATATATATATATATATATATATATATATATATATATATATATATATATATATACACAGTGCCCTCCACAATTATTGGCACCCCTGTTTAAGATGTGGTCGTGGACTTCAAAAAATTCTCCTTTTTTTTAAAACAACATAGAACCCAAATGCAAAAAAAGAGAAAAATCCAACCTTTTATTTAAGTACATTACTTTGGTGGTAAAAAAATCACACATTTAGAAAAAAAAAAAAAACTTGAAATCATGTGTGCCACAATTATTGGCACCCCTGATGTTAATACTTTGTACAACCTCCTTTTGCCAACAAGACAGCACTTAATCTCCTCCTATAACATTTCACAAGATTGGAGAACACAGAGAGAGGATTTTGACCATTCTTCTTTGCACAATCTTTCTAGATCATCCAGTGTCCTGGGTCCTCTCTTATGCACTCTTCTCTTTAGCTCGCCCCACAGGTTTTCGATTGGGTTGAGGTCTGGGGACTGAGATGGCCATGGGAGGACCTTGAGTTTGTGACTGCTGAACCACTTTTGTGTAGATTTTGCCACATGTTTTGGATCATTATCCTGCTGAAAGACCCAATGACGACCCATCTTCAGCTTTCTGGCAGAGGCCATCAGGTTTTTATTTAAAATATCCTGGTACTTCAAAGCGTTCATAATGCCATGCACCCTAACAAGGTTCCCAGGGCCTTTGGAAGAGAAACAGGCCCACAGCATCACAGATCCTCCACCATACTTCACGGTGGGCATGAGGTGCTTTTCGGCATACTCATCTTTTGTTTTACGCCAGACCCACTTAGAGTGTTTGTTGCCAAAAAGCTCAATCTTAGTCTCATCTGACCAAAGCACACGATCCCAGTTGAAGTCCCAGTACCGCTTAGCAAACTCCAGGCGTTTACGTTTGTGAGTGTTAGTGAGAAAAGGCTTTTTCTTGCATGCCTCCCAAACAGCTTGTTGGCATGTAGAGGCGTCTGATGGTTGTTTTGGAGACTCTGTGACCCCAAGATGCCACTCTTTGATGCAATTCTGTGACGGTGAGCTTGGGAAATTTTTTTACTTCTCTTACCATCCTCCTCACTGTGCGTTGTGGCAAGATAAACTTGGGACCTCTTCCAGCCTTGTTTGTCACTGTTCCAGTTGTTTTAAACTTCTTAATGATTCCTCTGACTGTAGATACCGGCAAGTTAAGGCGAGTGGCTATTTTCTTGTAGCCATTGCCTGACTTATGAAGGTCGACACATCTGCCTTACTTGAATGGTGTGTTCTCTTGTCTTTGCCATGTTGACAAATGGGTAAGAGAATTAGGCCTCTGTGTCACGTCATATTTATACCCCAGGAAACAGGAAATCATGAATTACTAATTAAAAGTCCCTAGATACCCTGACCAACCTTAGCAACTACAGAAAAATATATAAAAAAAAAAACAATTAAATTTTTCAGAGGAATTGTTAAGGGGGCCAATAATTGTGGGACACATGATTTCAAGTTTTTTTTTTCTAAATGTATGATTTTTTTTACCACCAAAGTTATGTACTTAAATGAAAGGTTGGATTTTCTCTTTTTGCATTTGGGTTCTATGTTGTTTTAAAAAAAGGAGAATTTTTAGAAGTCCACGACCACATCTTAAACAGGGGTGCCAATAATTGTGGAGGGCACTGTATATATATATATATATATATATATATATATATATATATATATATATATATATATATATATATAATAGAAATGAAACATGGATATATTTTAGAGTAGTCAATGTGCAGCTTGTATAGCAGTATGGATTTACTGTCCTCTAAAAATATCTCAACATACAGCCATAATTGTCAAAATTCTCTGACTACAATGACTACACCCTAAGTAAACATGTCAAACCTGCATCCAAAATGTCAATATTTTGTGTGAGCACCATTGTTATCCTACACTGCCTTAATCTTCCTGGGCATGGAATTCACCAGAGCTGCACAGGTTATTGCTGGTATCCTCTTCTACTCCTCCATAATGAGGAGCTGGTAGATGTTACACACATTGTGCTTCTCCACCTTCTACTTGAGGATGCCCCACAGGTGCTCAATAGCGTTCAGGTCTGGAGACATACTTGGCCATTCAATCACCTTTATCTTCACCTTTAGCAAGGCACCTGATGTCTTGGTGTGTTTTTGGGGTCGTTTCCATGCTAGAAAACTGTTCCTGCCCAGTTTCTGTAGGAAGGGCATCATGTTCTGCTTCTGCTTCACAGTACATGTTGAAATCCATTTTTCCTTTAATGAACCGCAGCGCCCCAGTACCAGCAGCACTCATGCAGCCCCAGACCATGATGCTACCACCACCATGTTTGACTGTATGCAAGACACAACTTTCTGGGTACTCCTTGAAGGGCACTGCCACACATGCTGGACACCAACTGAGCCAAACAAGTTTATCTTAAACTCATCAGACAACTTGACATGGTTCCAGTAATTCATGCTCTTGGATAGCTTGTCTTCATCCAACTTCAGAAGCAGCTTTCTTCTGGGATGACGATCATGCAAACCGACTTGTCACAGTGTGCGGCGTATGGTCTGAGTACTGACAAACAGTTTAATTTCTATAGTACTGTCCCTTGAGAAGAACTAAAATTGTTGCCAAAATGTGAGAAGTGTACTCACTTTTGTGAGATACTATATATATATATATATATATTTACTTTGCTCCCAGAAGGAGTTCAAGGCTGGATTATGCATTAGTATGTAACAGGGTTTCATACTTCTATTTCAGGAATAAAAAACTATTGTTATCTATAATACAGGATGTAATAAAATAAAATAAAAAAAAGCACAAGTAAAATACATTTACATTTAAAAAGTGCTCTGGTACCTGGGGTTTAAATTATTTATTACTACACAATAATCAGCTGGACAGTTTTTTTCTGCCAGACTATGTCATATGACTAGCTGATGAAGAGGTGGTTGAGAGAAGCAGGACATTGTCTAAGGGTGGGAGCTATTGAAAATATGTAATAAAAAATACAAAAGGTGCACTTGTATACACAGTAATACAGTATGTATATACCACAGGAACTGCATGATTTTGGAAGTATAGGCAAAACAAAACAATATTTCCAATCTGGCAGCAAGAGGTATGTACTAAAAAAATGCACATTAAACCATGCTAATAGAATATATGAAATCTCTTCCAGGCAATGCCCTGTGGTGCACTAGACTTATTTAATTTCCATCCAGGTGTAAAAAAGAGATTAAACTTTATGCAACCTTGCTGTAGAGCTACACTGCAGTATCATCTCCTGATAAATATTACCAATGACTTTTATTTCACCTGGTCTTCATAATAGCTTGACTGAAAGCTTTAAGCTTTTTACTCATAAATTCTAACTAAAACTCTTCTTCAGCTCTAAAAGCTCTTAAGCTCATTATTCAGCTTTAAACTATTTAAAGAGGGATAGAGTGACAGACAGAAAGCGAGATGTGAGAGAGATGTCATCGGTTTTATTTTATCTCTCAAAGATGACTTTCTTGATGATATCCAGGGTTGATTATTATTGAAAACTGCTTCATGGCTCATATTGATGTATTTATCTCATGTTTCTGTCAAATGTCAGTGGCCCAATTTATCTTTGAAAATAAACTTGGATTCTCTGCCCTTAGAAAGGTCTCCTTAATGATTCTTTGACTTTTTTTTTCAGAACTTTTTGCTTACTATGGAGTTTCACATTAGTTCCTTCAGAGTGAGCAAAAACATGAAGAACTGAATGTGCTACATGGAATTATGCAAGGTGAAACAATAATAAAACCTTACACATGCATATAAATAAACCCTTATACATTTTGCAGCTGTCTTGTCAGAAAAAAAGTCCCACACTGTCAGCTAAATGTTAATGTTAAACTGTAAAAAAGACACATTATTATGATGTGTATTTATGTATAATAATATAATAAGAACAATAATAAACTAAAATATATTCCTCATCAATCCCAATCTAGTAAAACAATGAATATCAATTTAAAAGTTAAAAGTTAATTAAGAACACCAGCACACTAGTATATTCATGTAATATCCATTCATGCAATTCAAGAATTCAAATAAGTTAATAATTCGAGTTTAGGAGCCAATGAACATTCAGTAAATGGTAATTATGTAAGTTGAAAAAACATTGTTGATAAGACAAATTTGAGGTAATTGATTGTCAAGCAACAACTCTTTACCAATTGTGTTGAGCAGAAAAGCATTTGAGTTCTCACCACATGCAAAAATTTCAGGCTATAGCAAATAACATTTGAAATCTATACAATATTAGGAAATGTATGTAATATTCACACACTGCTAGATCCATTGTTTGCTGTTTGTAGATTTTCTAAGTGTAAAAAGTCAAAAGTTTGTGGTAAATATCTTAAAAATAATAGAAAGTGTATTAAGTGAGTCATTCTAAAAAAGCCTTGCTCTTTGACTGTAGGTCTTCATTCATCCCTCTTTCTGAATGCAGCTGTGTATACACAGTGTGTGAATCTTTGTGGTCTTTTAAGAAATGTAAAAATAGGTGAAATGATAAAAGCACACTACACTTTGGAAAAGTGCTATGCATTGCACTTGGTGCGATTAAAAATCATGCTCGACTGAATGACATTTCACACTCAGAGCGATACTTTTTCTTCCAACTCTGAATAAGAGTTCACTCTTGGCTGATGCAGCCAGGGTTTAATATATCCTGCTAAATCATATTGTATAGAACACTCCTGTTCTATATTGATTCCTCAGAATATTTTCTTTTACCAAAATTAGTACCGTGTTTACATGATGTCCAAACGAAGTAACTCCAAAATAATACATTTTTTAATAAATAACAAATGAGTCACTGGTGCTGATAAATTAAAGAAAATTCTTAAGAAGTGTTTATATAAAAAATTGCCATTATAAATGTCTCAGGATTCACAGTCCTGCTTATAAGTTTCAATGCTATCCTTTTTTTTTACTTTCATATATACATACCGTATGTGTATCTACATTTTTGTTAAACATAGATAAATTAATTATTATTTGTTTTAAGGTTTATAGCTGCTACTACTTTATGCAAATTCTGTGTATTATTGTAAATTCCCCACGTTGGCCCCGATCAAGGGTCTGTATTTGGTCCATGAGCTGCACAATAATGATAATATTGTAATTATAACTGCTGCTGCAACACCACTGATGATTTGTTCCAACCTTTGACTCCATGGCATTTTGCTTCATGGAATTGTCACTGGTTCTTTCTACCAGGATGTAATGAAACCCTATGACACCAATGTAATTTAAATTCAAATGTTCTGTTAAATACCTTTCAATTACATTTGAAGTAGGTTAACACTCTCTCTCTCTCTCTCTCTCTCTCTCTCTCTCTCTCTCTCTCTCTCTCTTTTCTCTCTCTCTCTGTCTATCTCTCTTTCTTGCTCTCGTATTCGGTGCATGAGTTTGATTCTGCAGTGTAATAATGTTATTGTTGCACTGTACCTGTATGCTGATTGTGGTGATCACACCTAATATGTCTTCACATTTTTAGCTCTATTGGGACAGAATATTATTCTCTGGGCAACACTGGCAATACAATTTTTACATTACCATTGAGTTAAAAGTCTCAGATAGTGACAACAATCAAATAGAAACATGTTAAGCAAGTTTGTATGCAATTGTTTTTCTTATAAATCCAGATGTGGACTAACACATGGTCATATGTGTTATATTTTAATGATTTATTTATATTTTATAGTTATATTTTAATTATGTTTATATAATTATTATAATAATTGTTTACTTATGTTCAGCAATGTTCAGCTGCAGTATCTAACAAAAGTGAGTACACCTTCAGATTTACTGCTCTCTAAAAATAACTCTTCATACAGCCATTATTGTCAAAATAGCTAGCAAGAAAAGTGAGTACACCCTAAGTGAACATGTCAAAACTGTGTTTACATTGTTAATATTTAGTGTGAGCAGCATAGTTATCTCGTACTTCCGTAATCCTCCTGGTCATGGAATTGACCAGAGCTGAACAGGTTATCACTAAGATCCTTTTCCTCTCGTCTATAATGTCTTCCACTTCTCATATAATGACCCTATCTGGCAGCCTGGAAACACCTGCCCGACGTGTCTCACTGGCTTCTGTGCACTGTAGAGAAAGGCTCTGGTCATGGAACAAGAAGTAGAAACTCACTAGAGCAAGCAGGCCATCCAGGTGGTCCCTCCGTTTAACAGAGAGTCCGGGTTCTATAGCCGGTACTTTATAGTTTTCAAAAAGGATGGGGGGGCTGCGTCCCATTTCAGATCTACATCAGCTAAACCGCTCTCTAATGAGACTTAGGTTCAAGATGCTCACCCTGAAACAGGTCGTGTCCCAAATCAGGTCCGAGGACTGGTTTGTCACGATAGATCTGAAGGACGTGTATTTTATTTTTTTTTGTATCCATCCTCGCTTCACACAGGAAGTTCCTAAGATTTGATTTTGGGATTCGACCATTATGCGGGCACAGCTGTCTCACTGTGAAGCAGTTTAAAACACTGCTGAGTCTAAAGGCAGCTGCATCCATTGTGGTGCCACCTGGCCTCCTATACATGCGACCCCTACAGTGGTGGTTCAGGGACAGAGGGTTCTTCTGAAAGGGAAACCCACTCCGCACAATCAAGGTCATGTGGCGAGCCTTACGGGCCTTAGACATGTGGAGAGATCAGTTACAGGGCCCCATGTTGGAGGCTCACTGTTGTCGTATAGCGTTAACAACAGACACCTCCCTCACGGGTTGGGGCGGTCATGAGTGGCCACTCTGCCCAATGTCTATGGAAAGGGCCCCATCTTTCATGGCACATGAACTGCCAAAGGCTGAAAATACATGAGTTCAGGGTGTTATGTTCACTTTCACATTCCCAAAAAGTCTGTGCTATCTGCTGGACAGACAAGTCTGATCAATAAAGTCCTCACCTTATAACTTACAGGATCTCCTGCTGCTTAAAGGATCTCCTGCTAACATTTTGATGCATCATATGCACAACTTCAGAGATCTTCTGAAGTCTTTGCTCAATAGTCAGAGCAGCACAAGGGGTTCACACAAAATTTAGTGTGGTTTAATGCTAATGGTTATTAGTGTATGATGCTAAATATTAATTAGATAGTATAGCTATAGCATCATACTGTAACTTACATGGAGTCCCCTAGCATCTTCCAAGTTCTCAAAGGTAAAAAATAATATCAATGAGGTCTACAAAACTACATAAGAACAAGAGTGAAAATATATAATTATTTTAAAAAATGTAATAATTTGAGTACAAATTCTTTATATTGATCATGAATACTTTAAAATACTTACTAAATGTCATGCAACAATGTATAAAGATTAATGCACATTACAAATGCACCTATTCAACAGTAAGATATATAAGTTCAGTGCAACCAAGTGTCAGCCACCAGAACAGATTCAGTGTACATTGGCATAGGTTTAACCAGTCAATTACTGTTGTCTAGCTCAGATTAGAAAGCACATATACTGTAGTTACACATACAAATAGACAAGACCGATATTTTGTTCTATAAATGTCCCATAGGTGTTTAATTGGTTTGTTCCATCTGGCATCTTAAAGAGCCATAACATAAACTTTATATTATTCACTTAATTACCAAACTATTCCGTGACCCATTGTTCCCTGCAGATACATGCTTTGTCACTGTAGACTAGTCCATCTTAAGATACAAGAAATTACTGCACTGATGCATGAAGAAAGATTAGTGCAGGAAAAAGAAAGACAGATACACTTGACCAGCATTTAATAACATTATTTTGTAATCTGCTGTACTGCTATTTTGTATGGGAACAATGAAGTGAGAAAAATGAGTGATCTTTTTGACCTATATTCATTTGTTATTGAAGTTTTCATTACCCAAGTCATTTTTTTTCTGGTGCTATTAGCCTTGATTTGACCAGGAGGAAGCTAGGCCTTTTCTACCAAACTAGAACTGACTTGAACAATCTTCCGTTTGTATTACTCGGTTATCACATGTTTAGGTGAAAATCATTTTACATTGATTTGATCTTATCTATTTCTCTGTTGCAATAGTCTTTTGACTTTTCTTATCTATCAAACCAACAACGGCATGTTGTACCATTTTGTTCAATATCAGACTCATAATTTAGTACAACTGTAAAATACATTGTCTGTAAAAACAGTTTGCCATGTAATTCACAAATGCGGGTTAAGGTAGATTTCATCTACATCTTGATTTCTCCCATCAGGACAGCTACAGGGCTACTAAAGCCCTACAGATCTCGTATTCATGCTTTTATTAATGAAAAAAATATATATAAAAAATACTATATTATAACGTATACTTATAACGCATACAAAGCATTTCACAAATCAAAGTAACATTTGGAAAGTGCTAAAAAAAACAGCATGACTAACAGAACTAGCTAAAAGCTAGTTAAAATGTACATAGTACAAATGTACTTGATACATTTCAATTGCTGCCTTATAAATTGATGTATGAAGTATTACATTGCACCATTTATAACATTTCAATATACAAATGTATATTTTACAACACCCAGCCCCCCCGAACACAGATCATACCCTTTCCCAACACCACAAGGTGTTTCAGGCCTTGATCAGGAAAGTCCTCAGAGACATTCTCATCCCATCTAAGTTCTGTCTGTGATAATTTTGAGCATGTCAGAAAGGTTCTAACACACCCCCTTGATAACCATCTTTTTGTCAAACCTTAGAAAGGCTTATTGTGCCCTGAGTGCAGTCATTTGGATATTTACCCTGTTACAAACCAGATGAATCTCAGAAAAGGTCCAGGCATTCACCATCCTGCCCAGTCTTACTTCCCATGAAGAAGGTACAGCAGAAGGTATTTTTCTCAGTTTTTATTGTTCCTTTGTCAGCAACTTTAGCTCTACCTGTCCCACCCTCTGCCCTCACAGTAGGAAGTAATTCCAGGTTGCATTAGAACCTTGAAGCCAATACGTCAACAAACTTAAATGTAGCTTCCTTTAAGCCCTGTCCTGATCCTTCCTAAGCCTTTTGTGGTACTGGTGGATGCCTCAGACTTGGGATTTGGTTGAAAAGGAAAGGACAACAAACTACACACTTGTGCTTTTCACAAACAAGTCCCAGTATGAAAATATATTATGATGTCAAGAAACCATGAAATGTTTAATATTAAATTTTTACACAAAGAATAGAGACATTAGCTCGAAAGATTCAGCACCGATTTGAGGTATGAGGTATACAAATCATAAGAACCTGGAGTGCATTCAGCAGGCTAAGCAGGGATGTGGGGGACCCTGCTAACTGCCTATTTGTGCCTATATTTTTCCATTCCCAGGTTCTCCAGTGGGAACACTTCTCCAGAAATACCTACTACTTGTGCCCCTAAGTTCCTCTAGTGGAAGCTATAATATAAAGTTAATACCAATGTCCTGGTGATAGAATAAAAGCATGCAAAATCATTCCTTTGTGTAAGCTACCTACTTCCAAGGAAACGTCTGAATTGGTCACTAACTTTTGGTTTACCACAGGGCATTTATGTAATTTTTTGAGGCCCCCAGTGTTCAGACAAAGTCTAATGGCTGAACAGAAAGGTTGATCCAGGGTCTGGAGACAACCCTGGGTTACATGACTGCTAACAATTTATCATTATGGTCTTCTTTCCTCATTTGAGCTAATTATCAGCACAGGTTACATTTTTTTAAAAACTAACATATTTAGTTTTCCCTGTTTCCCTGTTTTTTAGCTTCTTACTTGGTGTGGATTGTGCATTGTCAGCCTTTGTGTGTTGCTCCCCTGTTTCTCCAGCCGTTTACAAGCCAAATATTTGTCCTTTTTTTTTTTTTTTTGTTTATGAAAAAACTTCTCTTTTTGAGAAGAATTTTGCATTACCTTTTTATTGGATTTTTTCCTATTGTATTTCATTTATTTTGTATTGAAACTTTCCCGTTTTCCCTTGTGGACTTTGAACAATGTTATTAACCTTTATTTCTTGTGTTTGCTTTTTCTCTTTTTATATTTTTTGGACTTAAAAAACAAACAAACTTGGATACTTGCAACCTTGAGACTGACTATGCACTTAGATTCACCCCCTCTACTGTCCCTGTCATCCCCCACAAGTCAAGGCTTTTACAATATCCTCTCATATCACCTTTTAGTCTCAAATCCTTCAGTGTATAAGAATGAGTTGGCCTTGCTTTTCCAAGACTTTCAAGACTGTCGTGACTGTATATGTGGAATATATAAGAATCAGAAGACTTTTTAAATCTGAATGGCTTTACACTTATTATAATCCTGCACTGATTAGATAGACAGAGTAAATATGATGCATAGAGAGAGATTATGATAATAAGGTGCGTAAAGATCTCTGGTAATAAACCAGAACTGTTTTGCAATTTCGCTTCAGCGAAACTATCCATGACATAATTACTGCCGTGTCTGAGTCAATTCCTACTGTAACACAAAGAGGGAGTTAATTTAGCTGTCAGTTTAACGCACATGCCTCTCCACCTCTCTCTCTTTCTCTCTCTGTTTTATTAGAACATTATGTGATGGCTTGCTTTTGTTTAAATAGATATGTACCAGGGGTGATCAAATGTATTTTTGATGATTTAATAAAGATTTTAATAGAATTATGTGTATGCCAGAGTTTTTAAATTAGGGGCTGCGGAGTTAAAACAGATGAGAAACTGATGAAAAGATAGTAAGAGATGTGTGTGTGTGTGTATATGTGTGTGTATATTGGGCCACCTGACTTTTCTAGCCATCTGTTCTTCCCCAAACTATTACCCTAAAGTTAGAGCCCCACAATTGTTTAAAATATCTTTGAATGTGGCAGCAAGTTTCCTCCACTTGAAATGACCTAAACCTGTTCCAGGATGACAATGTCATTGTGCACAATAAAAAAAAGCTAAAAGAAAATATGGTTTACATGGTTTGGAGTGGAAGACCTTGAGTGGTCTGGTATAGAGCTATGACCTCATCCCTGCTAATCACCTTTGGGATCATTCGCCTGACTTCCTCACCCTACATCAGTACCTTATTTCATTGATGCCCTTGTGGCTAGAAGAGCACGCACACACACACACACACACACACACACACACACACACACACACACACACACACACACATTTTTTCTCATGAAAGTTCTAACACACCTAAGATCCTCCCTAGTCATGCCTCAAGCATTAACACTTGCTGCAAAGGGAGCCTTATTTAACATTTGATTTCGATTCAAGGGTTAACAAAATGAGCACAACAGTTATAGTAAAAAACAAAACAAATTAGACACAGTTTGCCATAGCAGATTGCTGAATCCATTAAACCATTAAGACATGTTCACTGTGAAGGTGGTAGTCGTTTACCATAACCAGGATAAAGTTACTAAAGATATCGAAATAAATGTTGATTTAGACCTTGCATTGTTGTATCATTGCTACGAACTTTCAAAAATGGATGAATAAATTGAAGTCTATTTTTTCCACATTACTTTAAAGTTCCACGTTAAATAATTATTGATAATGTTTAATTATATGCACATTTAGTGCAGCTTTTAAAACATGAACATGCCTAGTGGTTAACAACATAATGAATGGGCATAATCAGAGTAGGTTTTGTAATTGCTGATTATACAGAGCTGAGGACTGCAGAGACTTCTTTTAGGCATCAATGTGCACAAATGCACAAACAAATAGTATACAAATGCATAATGTATAGTCAATAATATTGTTTTCCTTATATCAACTCAAGGAACCTGGGTTAGTTATGTGCTGTACACAAATTACATGCACACACCTAAAATCAAAACAAATACAGTATATGCATCATATTCACATATTAAAGACTGTCAGAATATAAGTCATAGCAATTTCCACCCTAGGCTGTGCTGTGCACAATGAGCAGGAACACAGTGAATGCTGGCAAACTGATCTGATTTTCCCCACAGATGCTCTTTAGATGCTGACCCTGCAGCATCAATGAATGCCTTCTGTTTATGGCTATTGTTTTAAAGAGTGTGTGTGAGAGAGAGAGAGAAAGAGAGAGAGAGAGAGAGAGAGAGAGAGAGAGAGAGAGAGAGAGAGAGAAGTTCCCAAGGCTCTCTCTCTCTCTTAGAGGCACTCTTCCATTCTTGGTCTGTGCTCATACTGTGAGTGAAGATAGACAATAAAAGCAGATAATCACAACAGCACAACAGAAGATGGCACTGGTGTATCACTCATTTAAATCAGCACTGAGACATCACAGAGAGAGAGAGAGAGAGAGAGAGAGAGAGAGAGAGAGAGAGAGAGAGAGAGAGATAAAGAGAAAGAGAGAGAAATATGGTTCTTTATGGTGTGATTTCTGTTAAGCTCTAAATTCTAAGCTGAGTCACACACATCAAAAGTCCTGTATCTGTTTAGCATGTGGTATAAGAAATTAGAAATTAGGGAGGTGATTCTCTCAGTCTATTATATTGAAATAACACAACATTTACAGAGCCTAAAACCAAACAAATAGGACCATGACTAAAATTGGTACACATTATTTTTCATAATTATTATTTTGTCATTAAATGACATATTTCAAGAAGCACCTGGAATAGTATGTTATAAAGCAACAATATGACAAAATAGACAGAGGTATACCCGCTAGTTACCCCATGTTCCAAAGAACGCAGACAGGTAGAAAAAAAGGCCGAAACACTGTATAATGTAGGCAGTGTTGCAACTAGTAAATCGGGTATACTTTCAATGTAACAAATATTTCAGAAATACTAATTACAATGTGAACTGCATTTCACACCTTGCAGTAAAGTTATATTTATATAACTAAATTAGAAGATTTCTCATAAACTGCAGTTCTCTCTACCATAACTGTTTTGGCATGACTCAGCAGCTCTCGCTAGCAAAAATGTGGAGGAATTCTGACAGGTCATCTCAAGTGAATAATTACAGTTATTAGAGCTTCAGGACAATTTTTTTCTTTCTATACTTGTTAAATATAAATCATTGCATATTAAAGTATTTGTTTTCTTGATAAATTAATTAAGTATACAGTTTTAATAATACTCCATAAATAAAGCATTAATACACCAACATAATACTTTCATATTGTAATGAACTACAATCACTCAAGTATTTTCCACGCTTGCATAATGACCAGTAAACAGTTTTACTGTTTCATCTTTATTATGCATTATAGCTCCAGAGTGACTAACAACTGCACATAGCAACAAAACAACACACAAAAAAAATACTATTGATATTAAAATACTGCAATTTGTTGCAACTCTTAATACCTCACACTACATTACAGTGTGTTCTTGGATATTTTTGTCCATAAAGCTTTATATATATATATATATATAGATAGATAGATATATAGATAGATAGATAGATAGATAGATAGATAGATAGATAGATAGATAGATAGATAGATAGATAGATAGATAAACATTAGCTTTGTTAGGAACACAATATATGCATAGCACAATGTTATACAACAGCATGCTTGCCGTTAGATTGCAATTGGATTGAAAATTCAAACTTCGATTTTTTTGAGATCACTCTGAGGTCAAAGGTCAGTTTTAAGGTCACATGTGGTAGAAGCTAAAATAGTATCTGTTTCTCCCACATAACAAAATGATCCAGCAGTGAAAGTAAGAGTTATGGCTGGATTTTTGAATCCAGTGACTCATCCATTGTTACAGCTATGAATAAACAAAGCAATTCTTTTAATTCCTACTTTCTATTCACTTTCACAGCAGTGAACTCTGCATTTTCTTCTTTGTCAAAAGGGTTTAATAATAGTGTTTAAAAAAAAAAAGTAAAAAAACTGTGGCACTGTCTAAATTATCCTTTTATAGCCTTGCATTCCTGTGTACTCCCATGGTGCAACAGACCTGCCCAGCTCATCAAACATAGTCTAGATTACAGTTGCCACCATGGTGCTAAATGCTCCATGCTTCATTATTAACTTATAATTAGAGGTGCAACTCAAGGGACTAAGGATAAGTTATAATGTGGTTTTACTTTTTTGCTTTTATTATACATATTTAATTCATTGTTCACATAATTCATCTGTTCACATTTAAAATAGTTACATTTATTTTCTGACATTAATCTACACTCTATACTTCATAATAACAAAGCAAAAACCTGGATTGTCATGATGAATTAGAAAGAAGAAAAAAAAAAATCACACTGACATAAGTACTCATTGTGTTTTAATTACGTTAAGACCGGTAACTGGTAAGACGTTAATCTGTAGAAGAATGAGGATGGAGCCACCAGGAAGGAGGAAAAGAAGAAGTCCAAAGAGGAGACATGCAGGTAGATGTAAAGGACAGAGAAGTATGGAGACAGATGATGCACTGTGGCGACCCCTAATGTGAGCAGCTGATAGAAGAAGAAGAAAGACCCTTAGCACAGGTGCATCCCATTTCCCTGGCTCATCTATGGGATGCTTATGCTTTTTCAATTGGAGTCCACTTGTGGCAAATTCAAATGATTGCACATGACTTGCATATGATTATGTCAAGGCACAGATTTTGGGAAGGCTACAAACAATCCTTGATTCATACAGCAGGTATCCATAATTATTAATAAAGGAAGTTTGGAACAGCCAGGAATGTTCCTGGCCCTTCCAACCCGGTTAATATTATTGATAGAAGGTGAAGATGATCACTCTCTGAGCTCCAGGGATCACATGTTAAGATATAGGAAAAACTTGCAGAAGTTTATCCATCACTGCAACAGTATTGATCTGGGGTTTATGGCAGAATGGCAAGTTGGAAGTCTCTGCTCAGTGCAAGACACATGAAAGGTTTTAATTGTAAAAAAAAAAGAAAGATATCCAATTCCATTCAAGTTTCTATGTGTCTCACATTGAGGAGATTTTTCCATCGTGCCTCTCAGGAATGGACAGTATTTATGATACATGTATTTCATATACGTATTTAAAATATAAAATAGGATTTGTAATTTGTATTTGATAGGGTTCAAATACCTAAGTGGTCTGTAGTTTTGTAGTTTTAAAATACTGTAATATACTTTATAAAAAGTCTGCATAATGACATTATAAAAATGTGGCCTCTGATTGTTACCTACTCATTAGTATGCCCAGATTTCTTGAAATCAGTACAGAAAATGTATCCATATGAAAGAAGGTGGGGAAGGTAAGAAACATGCAGGCTGCCAGCAATTAAAAAGGTGTCCAGTGATTGATAAATATTTGATTGCTGAATATTGTACCTTAATTGAAGTAGCTGTTCAGTAGGATCATGATTTTGCAAACCATTGAACGAATAACTATTGGTTACTTTAAAACTAACATTCATCTGGGAGATGTTGACAGAGAGATGTATGTGAATATTTGATCTGTTAACTGGTTGGATATGTCCGATTTATTGCACGACTCAGACAGAGAAAAGCTGTTGCTATCAAACTTTCTTTACTTAATCACCTGTCAATGTAATTGTGAAGGAAAAATCAAATAGGCCGATTGAATCAAGGTTTGCAAAGAAAATTAATGCTAGCTTGAAAAAGTATTTTTTAGTATTTTCAAAATACAAAAAAAAGCAGTTTATTTTGATACATGTTGTGGCTGCTGCATTTTGTAGTTTATTTTGATACACAAGGTTAAGTTATTTGGTATTTTATTTAAAAATACATTTGTAAGTATTGCCCAACCCTGCTGCCACTTTCAGAGTGAAACTACAATGCTTAATTTGATGTTGAATCAGCAGGTGAGAACAGTTTTTCTTATCAATGTGCCATTTCTGTCTGCAGCTTTCTTCTTCAGCACTACTTCTTGTCTATTCATTGACAGCATGGAGGTTGTAGAGTTCTCATGACCAAAGGACAAGGGTGGGCTGGTCTCCCAGCACACATTGAAATGTAATAAGGCCAGTACAGAAATAAATTGGCTGGCTCATTTTATTTTTATTTGTGCAGGGTTGAGATTAGAGAGTGTCAAGAAAATATAGTGCCCTCTCCTCTTTGAAATGTGTTGACTTCTACCAGAAATGGCATAGAATGTTAGCATAGTGGAGAATTAAAACAATCTTAAACAAATACTTTAATGCCTACCTTTGGTCACTGCAAATGTTTTGGCTTAACCTTTAGGTTAAACTCAAGGTTAGAAGGGGTCAATTCAGTGCTGGAAACATTGATGAATCAAAAGTCCAAAAAAGTTCAAGACCTGTAATAATTCCTTAGTGGTCATAGGTTGTAGCCATGATAGTACGAACTCCACAATGTATTCATCTGGGGTGTATATAAGGAATTAATTCTATAGTGTGTGTGGAACTCACATTTATCTAGCAGCATGAAATTGTTCTTGAGTACTTGCTATATTTGGCAGTGCTCCTGTCTGGAGGCTTCAATATGTCAGAATGTCATCAATATACATTATGACAAAATGTTTTAAAAAATTCTGTGGAATCACATTAATGAATTCTTATAACTAGCAATAAATAGTTCACACAATATTAATACTTTCTCATATTAACCAAACTTAGTAATGTGGCAATCTTCTCCAACGTTTCTAATTTAGATTTAGCTATTAGTTAATTTAAATTAGATGCAGGCAGATTTCTATGTCTGTTCTGAAAAAAACAAAACAAAAAACAAAATTTAAAACTCTGTAATCAAGGTAGATGTCAACCATATTTTCTTTTCTACAAGGTCCATTCTTTCTTGTTTGACTAAATCTGGGTGAACTAAATAGAGAATACTGTTTTTAAACATTGAGAAACCCTTATAGCACGCATACTTTCTTACCATGGTACCACTGATCTTACCAAGAGCAGAACAAAGTTCTTGAAATTTTGCTGGATTCATGTTGGTAAGCAAAGGCTTCTGATAAGACTGAGATTTTGCTCATCGGCCCAAAAACTAGTATACAGACGCTCCAGCATCTCAACCTGCATTTAGACGGATGTTCTGTAACCACTAGTTCAACGGTAAAAGACCTGGGTGTTATTTTAGACAGCGACCTGTCTTTTAAAAATCATATCAACCAAGTTACAAAAACAGCCTTCTTTCATCTTAGAAATATTTCTAAGTTAAGAAACATGTTGTCTATATCCGATGCAGAGAAGCTCGTCCATGCGTTCATGACCTCCAGAATAGACTACTGTAATGCATTACTAGGTGGATGTCCTGTCATTAATAAACAAGCTTCAGTTAGTCCAGAATGCAGCAGCCAGAGTTCTTACAAGGTCAAGAAAATATGATCACATAACCCCAATCTTATCGTCCCTACATTGGCTTCCTGTTAAGTTTCGAATAGACTACAAACTATTACTTCTCACTTATAAAGCACTAAATGGTTTGGCTCCCATGTATCTATCCAGTCTTTTAACACGCTACAATCCGCCACGCCCCTGAGATCTCAAAACTCTGGGCTTCTAGTAGTTCCTAGAATAGCAAAGTCCACTAAAGGTGGTAGAGCATTTTCACATTTAGCTCCTAAACTCTGGAATAGTCTTCCTGACAGTGTTCGGGGCTCAGACACACTCTCCCAGTTTAAGTGTAGATTAAAACATATCTTTTAGCAAAGCCTACACATAACACACATCATATATCATAACCTTGTGCTCCAGAACATTTGATCACATGCACATTATCAACTTGTGCTGTTAATATCATGAACAGCAGCTACGCTAATTCCTCTCCACTGCTTCTCTTTCTCTCCCCATCCCGAGACACCCTGAGGTTTGGCCAGCTCCAGTCACCTCCCACCTCGTGATGATTACGGACCTTGAAGAAGTAGATGCCGAACTCACAAACATCCCGAACCATCTAGAGACGTTCCAGTGCCATTTGGATCCCGCTACATGTGTGGAGTTTTGACATTGGACCTCCTGGAGTGTTTAAAGGCTCTGGCATGGAGAAGCTGATGCTGGATCTGTGGTGACCACAAATGCTGAGCTCATAAAACTCGGAGCTACTAACCATATAGACTGTTTAAGACTGCAGAAAGAACATCACTTAAAATCCTATACTCCAGTAATCATGTTAGTTCTCACTGTCCAGTGTTCTGTATTGTTGAAAGATTTATGATCAAACTCTTGATGTCACCCAGATGAGGATGGGTTCCCCTTTTGAGTCTGGTTCCTCTCAAGGTTTCTTCCTAATAACATCTAAGGGAGTTTTTCCTTGCCACAGTCGCTACGGCTTGCTCATCAGGGACAAATCAACACCATTCACCATCACTGTTGATTTGTGTAAAGCTGCTTTGAGACAATGTCTGTTGTGAAAAGCGCTATACAAATAAACTTGACTTGACTTGACTTGACTTGATAGAGAGTCCACAGTCCACATGGAAGAGAAATATATAAAGGTCAAACAAAGGCACCGGGGTAACCAGTCTATAAAGAAGATTCAATCATTTCCAACAATAAAACATTTAAAAACTTAAATTTGCAGAAAACAAAAAAAATTCAAGCAATCAAAAAAGGGCAGTGTGGGAGAGCTGATGGTTCGGGTAAAGGAACACAACTTAGGACATGAATGAAATGCATTTATTTCTTTATTTTAGTGCTTAGTGCCAGAGTTATAAGTTCGCAGGCACACACACCCTGCATGCGTGCTCCTCTTTTATGCTCCCCCCTGATCACTGCAAGAGAGAGACCAATAATTAGTCAGAATTCCCCTCAGGTGTGTCATTCCCACGCTTCCCTGCTCACCTGGTTGAAGGTGTATATCGGTGTATATCAAAGGGTATTCGTGTGCACACATTTCACCTTCACAGTATTCAAAGCCCCGCATCGCACAAGGCTTTGGTGGATGGTGGTCTGACCACAGCCCGAATCCACCAACGCCTGGTGTGTACCCCCTTGGATATGCACCGGTATGCGGTACGCTCCTGCTTGATCGGGGGCAGCCTGTGGTGCCTCGGGAATCTGGACCATCACCCCAGCTCAATTACGGGACATTGATTCGAGAAATGTGCCGGCTCCCTGCAGCGCCAACAGACTGGCCCAGGCTTCCGCTCCGAATCACCCACCTGCGGGACATGAGACACAGACATCTGGGTATCAGCAGTATGCGCAGCAGTAAAGGAAACGGGAAGGGGGGGCACGGGATGGAGGGGCTAATGGCTCGGGGCAACCAAGCCATCGGCTTCGGGGGGATTAGCCTCCGTCTCCATGGTAAGGGAGTGGGAGGAAAGAGGGAAGAGGCAGGTGAAATGAGAGAGAGAGAGAGAGAGAGAGAGAGAGAGAGAGAGAGAGAGAGAGAGAGATGAGAGTAGTTGCAGGGGATTCACCCGCCCCTGAATATGCCGCCAAGTTATCTTCCGCCAGCTGGACCGCTATATCCACCGATGACGGATGCTGGCATTAGACCCATTCCGCCATCCGTGCCAGAAGTCGTGCGATGAACTGCTCCAGCACTACATGATCCACAACCTCATCTGCGCTCCGGTTCTTGTCCAGTAGCCACCTTCAGCACGCATCGCGGAGCTGCTGGGCGAAGGTGAACGGTTGGCCGATTTCGCGGAATGTCAATGCACGGAACCGCTGTTGGTGCTGCTCCGGGTTTCGTCCCACTCGCTGTAGGATTGCACGCTTCAGGACGTCATACTCCAGCATGCAATTGGCCGGCAGTTGCTGAGCGGCGAGCTGGGCTTCCCCGGAAAGTAGCGGCAGAAAGCAGAGGGCTTGATTCAGGCCTCGCCATCGTTCTGCGAGCCCATCTTGTTTAGCAGAACGCTAGGCGCAGGTGTCAGGGTGGTGGCGGGAGTTTCTTTACGGCTCAGGGCGCTCCAGAATGCCACTTAGTCCTCCACCTGGTCTCGGACCACCTTCTGGAACCCCTGTTCCAGAAGCAGGGCTTGGTGCTGGGTCTGCTGTAGTTCAGCGAGCACCTTCACCAGCTCAGCCAATGGTGAGCACTCCATTATTGGTTTATCCTGTGTTCAACCCGGGTTTCGGCACCACTGTGGGAGAGCTAAAGGTTCGGGGAAAGGAACACAACTTAGGACAGGATCTGGTTTAAACGAAATGCTTCTTTTTCTTTATTTTAGTGCTCAGTGCCAGAGTTATAATTTCACAGGCACACACACCCTGCACGCATGCTCCTGCTCCTCTTTTATGCTCCACCCTGATCACTGCAAGAGAGAGAACATTAATTAGTCAGGTGTGTCATTCCTACGCTTCCCTGCTCCCGGCCTTCCCCTCCATTCACAAACCGGTGCTAGACCACGCCCCCGCTGCCACAGGCAGACTCAAAGAAAAAACAGACAAAACACAGAAAAGCAATCACACAGCAATGCCTTGAACATTACTTGAATGAGAATAAAAAGACAAGACTTTGTCAAAGGTGTGGTGTCCATTTGCTTTTTGTATTTTGAATTGGTTTTGGAGACTGGCAGTAACCTGTTGTGCTGTCTAAATTCTTTACTTTAACACTGCTTGATCCACAAACATAGGTGTAGATGTTGGCTTTGTCTAGACCCCCAAACCACATTGGATTTTACACCTTACACCCTCTTACACCCCTAATAAGATGAGGCTGGTTTCTGGGAGTCAGCAGTGAGCATTTTCCGATCAACAAAATGCCATGGTGGGGTGGAGGGAATAAATAGGCTGCAGGCATCACACAGTTGTAAAAGAGGAAACAAGTGTTCCATGAAATAGGCTATACACATAAATGCCATCAGCCTTCAATAGTGCAATAGCTCACATCCATTTAAATGGAGATAAGATTCAAATGCAAAATGGTGCAGAAAGTGAAAGTACAGACACAGTACAATGACAGTTAAGTGATAGCTATGTGAATCAAAAACACATTTCATCTGGTCTTTAATTTGCCTTAACACAGGCAGGCTTTGTGCATTGATCATAGAATCATGGGAACACTCTTTCATGTTTGCATAGATTGATTATATATATATATATATATATATATATATATATATATATATATATATATATATATATATATATATATACAGTGAGGAAAATAAGTATTTGAACACCCTGCTATTTTGCAAGTTCTCCCACTTAGAAATCATGGAGGAGTCTGAAATTGTCATCGTAGATGCATGTCCACTGTGAGAGACATAATCTAAAAAAAAAAATCCAGAAATCACAATGTATGATTTTTTAACTATTTATTTGTATGATACAGCTGCAAATAAGTATTTGAACACCTGAGAAAGTCAATGTTAATATTTGGTACAGTAGCCTTTGTTTGCAATTACAGAGGTCAAACGTTTCCTGTAGTTTTTCACTAGGTTTGCACACACTGCAGGAGGGATTTTGGCTTACTCCTCCACACAGATCTTCTCTAGATCAGTCAGGTTTCTGGCTTGTCGCTGAGAAACACAGAGTTTGAGCTCCCTCCAAAGATTCTCTATTGGGTTTAGGTCTGAAGACTGGCTAGGCCACGCCAGAACCTTGATATGCTTCTTACAGAGCCACTCCTTGGTTATCCTGGCTGTGTGCTCCGGGTCATTGTCATGTTGGAAGACTCAGCCTCGACCCATCTTCAATGCTCTAACTGAGGGAAGGAGGTTGTTCCCCAAAATCTCGCAATACATGGCCCCGGTCATCCTCTCCTTTAAACAGTGCAGTTGCCCTGTCCCATGTGCAGAAAAACACCCCAAAGATGATGCTACCACCCCATGCTTCACAGTAGGGATGGTGTTCTTGGGATGGTACTCATCATTCTTCTTCCTCCAAACACGTTTAGTGGAATTATGACCCAAAAGTTCTATTTTGGTCTCATCTGACCACATGACTTTTTCCCATGACTCCTTTGGATCATCCAAATGGTCATTGGCAAACTTAAGATGTGCCTGAACATGTGCTGGTTTAAGCAGGGGAACCTTCCGTGCCATGCATGATTTCAAACCATGACGCCTTAGTGTATTACCAACAGTAACCTTGGAAACGGTGGTCCCAGCTCTTTTCAGGTCATTGACCAGCTCCTCCTGTAGTTCTGGGCTGATTTCTCACCTTCCTTAGGATCATTGAGACCCCACGAGGTGAGATCTTGCATGGAGCCCCAGTCCGAGGGAGATTGACAGTCATGTTTAGCTTCTTCCATTTTCTAATGATTGCTCCAACAGTGGACCTTTTTTCACCAAGCTGCTTGGCAATTTCCCCGTAACCCTTTCCAGCCTTGTGGAGGTGTACAATTTTGTCTCTAGTGTCTTAGGACAGCTCTTTGGTCTTGGCCCTGTTAGTAGTTGGATTCTTACTGATTGTATGGGGTGGACAGGTGTCTTTATGCAGCTAACGACCTCAAACAGGTGCATCTAATTTAGGATAATAAATGTAGTGGAGGTGGACATTTTAAAGGCAGACTAACAGGTCTTTGAGGGTCCGAATTCTAGCTGATAGACAGGTGTTCAAATACTTATTTGCAGCTGTATCATACAAATAAATAGTTTTTAAATCATATATTGTGATTTCTGGATTTTTTTTTTTTTTAGATTATGTCTCTCACAGTGGACATGCACCTATGATGACAATTTCAGACCCCTCCATGATTTCTAAGTGGGAGAACTTGCAAAATAGCAGGGTGTTCAAATACTTATTTTCCTCACTGTATATACACACACAGTATCTCACAAAAGTGCGCATACCTCTGACATTTCAGCAACCAAATTTAGTATATCTTCTCAAGGAACAATACTATAGAAATTTAACTTTTAGAAACTTTTTAATATTTTAGAGTCAATGTGCAGCTTCTACAGCAGTAAAGATTTACTGTCCTCTAAAAAAAAGCTCAACATACATCCATACATTTCAAAATAGCTTGCAACAAAAGTGAGTACCACCTTAGTGATAACAGCTGTACATCACTTAAATTTGCAAGGCACATGTTTTATTCATCGTTTTCATGTTTTTGTCTGCTTGACAGACAAAAACATGTTTGTGTATCTTGTATTAGAACAATTTGGTGCTTTGAGTACAATTCTCTCATACTGACCACATGGCACCTCATGACAAATACCTCTCTAAAGATTTGAGAATTAGAATGGTTGCTTTCCACAAAGATGACCTAGGTTTTAAGAAGATCTGTAACACCATGACATTGAATTACAGTACAGTGGCCAGGGTCATACAGAGGTTTTCCACAGGGGTTCCACTCAGAACAGGCCTCGCAAGGGTCCATCAAAAAAGTTGAGTCTTAGTGCCGTGCCTCATTTGCAGAAGCTGGCTTTTTTTCAAGCTTTTCTTGAAAATGTATTTCTAAGTATGTCTGTGACTAAATCAATTTTTCTTCCTCTTTAGCATGAAAAATTCTAACTCTGATGTATTAATGTGTGCATAGCACTACAGACATGTTTTGCCTGTCGAACTTGGCTGTAACAGTTTCCCTCTAACCAACTAATAAGAGGACGGAAAAATGCTGACGCTATTCTGGGCCAGGTGAATTTGAAATCTAATTGGTTAAAGAAACAGACCCATTGGTAATATTCTCTATGGTAAAAGGCCGGCAGTACTGACTTTGAAAGCCCTGGGCAGATTAGATTGACATGGCACCACATAGAGGCTAAAATCTGATTGGACACAAAATCTAACATCCACATACATGTACTGGGAGCAGTGCAGCCAAGAGAAACTCTACGAAATAAAGGTAATAGACTGTTGGGAATAAAATAATAAAATTTCATGGAACAAATATTAGAATTTAGGTTGTAAATGTAGGTCAGTGCTTCTGATAGTGTTTAGGCCAGCAGAGAAGGTTTTGCTTGCCCTCCATGCCCACCACTTATATATCATGATGTATATATAGACCCTAGAGAGCTTTGGGAGCTTTCCACAATTTCAACTGGCGGGGTCAGATAACAACTTATAACATTTATAATAGGGGAGACTGCTTCACTAAAGAAGACTGTAGTTCATTGGCTATTTGTTTATTACAGCTACTTTTTATTCATAGTATTATTTAAGTTTTTTTTTTAAAAGAAAATAATGAAATTGGCCCTGGTGCATGCTTTAGGGTTACTTATATTTGCATACAAATAGACTTTCTCCTCAATAAAGTGGAGATGCACAGGAGAACTACACAGAACACTGCACTGTTTTCAAAACTGCCAATATCGAAGGGCTGTAAACGTCAACATTACTCTGGGTGAACTTGAGGATGTGTTTGTTGCAGTTAATCTCTAGAGCAAAAAATATGTATGTGCAAAAGCCAGGGAAGCTGTAGTTTATTTTCTTTTTTATCTGAAATTTGCACACTGAAATCAAATTGTGAAATGTAAAACATTTAAAAAGTGTGGTTACCCCAAGAATTTTAAAATTAAACTTTTGACACCACTATACTGTCTATAAAAGTCTGCTGATTTCTAAATTGTTTAACATGTATTGAATAGCATAACTGGATCCTGTTCTTTGCAGACAGACTGACCAGATAAGGCTAAAAGGTAGCCTAAATATAAACATTTACAAATTATTTGTAAAACTCTATTACAACTATAGCCATATGTGTAAATATTCAGCTAGACATAAAGCAGGTATACTCTACAAAAATGTGGTTTTAATATATATAAGCTACATTATTTCTCTAGAATCTGAATCCATTTCAGGAAATGTATAAATCAGTTTATCATAAGAAATGTATCTTCCTCATGATGGCTTGCTATTTTGGCACTAACACAGTTCTTCTTTATACAACAGCAATAGCAAACAGCAAAAGTTGTTAAATTTGTTTGGTTCTACAATGTTTGGTTCTACATTTTCTTTGCAGCAAATGTTAAATGTAATGTTTAATGATTTGCTTTACTAAAAACACTAAATTATTATTAGAGTACCTTGCATGTTTACACCCTGCACACTTTTCAGCTTTGCTGTAAGCTTTATAAGGGTTCTTTCTATCAGGTTT
The DNA here is from genome assembly GCF_014805685.1 of Silurus meridionalis. NCBI lineage: Eukaryota > Metazoa > Chordata > Actinopteri > Siluriformes > Siluridae > Silurus > Silurus meridionalis. Next base: position 21,232,879 of record NC_060896.1, on the reverse strand, counting down.
GCAAATGGGAACATGTTTTCTTCCAGGAATGGCTTCCATCCCTATTGTCTTTAACCCTGATCAGTTTCCCAGTGTGTGCTAATTGAAACACATCCTTACAAACTGATGTTATCACAACCATGCTTCAGCTTGTAGAACAGACATACAGTAGATGATGTCACCCGAAGCTAAGGATATAAACATAATATTACATCCTGACTTATTAAAAAATCAGGAGATATTGGTTTAGTGCAATATAAATGATATATTATGGTTACTAAGTACATACTATAAAATTGTTCTCTATCTGAAACCAGTTCACTTCTTATAGAAACCAGTGAGATGTTTTTTTTTTCTTCAATAGAATACCTATTTTCAAAGCTGGATGAATCCATACAGAGTCTTCTTAACTTGTATATCACCATGACACTGTGTACACCTGATTCATCTGGAACATACACTGGAGTGGGGTTCTGCAAAAGGCACAATAATCCTTCCCTAATCCTCAGATTTGAAAAATCTGATTTACTGTATCTGAAAATAGTACAAACCTGAATATATGGCATTTGTGGTCAACAGTCAACATTGATGTGACTTCAACAGCCTGGATATACAATAGATTGGTGCTCATCCAGAGTTACAAAAATCCTCCCTCACTCCTCAGAATCATGAAGTCAGAACTGTGTGGGGTGTGCACACTCTTTATTGCTTGTGTTTTTTGGTCTACCTCATACCTGAAAAGTTTGTTGGAGGGCACTGGGAAGCCAAAAAAAGGTTATAGAATCTCACCTGACACACAACCTCTCAGAAGAAATAAGGTGAGGCTACTTATCTACCTGCTGTTTGTAGGTCACTGATTAATGTCAGTAAGCACCACTCCTTTTTTGCCTTAGCTATAGTGACTGCCACACGAGCTACAGGAGGTCATTAAATCTTGCCACAATCTTGTTCTCCAAACATTCTTTGGGTGTGAGGGCACACACATAAATTTTTGGCTTCTAAATGGCTCTATGCAAAGGCTCCATCTAAGTGTGGGCATCATATGGGGAGAGTTTGTAATTGCACCAATGTGCCATCAGTGGTGGGCATGCATCTTACACCTAAATATCCAAGATTATAAAAAGTGTGTTTTTGCCCTATGTGGCATCTGCACCAATATGGAGCACCATTTTTTTCCACTTTTCATTTTTCTGATTGAGCAAGACTTATTTGGCTTATTTTTATTGGACTACACAAGTCATTTAAACGTGTTCCGCTAAGATTTTATTGATCAGCAGGTACCCATTTACCCACATCAGTGTCTATCTAAAGGCTCTGGCATGGAGAAGCTGATGCTGGATCTGTGATAATCACAAATGTTAAGCACATAAAACTAGGAGCTACTAACCATATAGACTGTAGAAGACTGTAGAAAGATCATTACTTATAATCACACACTCCAGTACTCATGTTAGTTCTCACTCTTCAGTGTTCTGTATTGTTGAAAGATTTATGATCAAACTCTTGATGTCACCCAAATGAGGATGGGTTCCCCTTTTGAGTCTGGTTCCTCTCAAGGTCTCTTCCTCATTACATCTAAGGGAGTTTTTCCTTGCCACAGTCGCCACGGCTGCTCATCAGGGATAAATACACATCGTTCACCTTGACTGTTGATTTCTGTAAAGCTGCTTTGAGAAAATGTCTGTTGTGAAAAGCGCTATACAAATAAACTTGACTTTACTTGACTTGACTATCTACACCCACATTAGACCTCTGCATAGTCCTAAGTGTGCAGGTAGCTAACTCTCACCCATCTTCCACATAACTCCCGTTACCTTGCCTGCACTGAAAAGAAGCATACCACCACCAAGCAGTCCATCTTGTGGACAGATGGGCAAATGTACCTACTTTTTTCTGTAAGGGGGATACAGCCTTCTTAGCCTTGATATTTAGAGTAAGGGCACTGGAGGACTGAACAGAGGTTTAACCTCACCATGCACATCACCCTACACAGTACCCATGGTGACTCTGCAAAGTAACCGCACCCCACATACTGTAGCACAACACTAAAAGCTAGAATATGCTTGGTACTGGAGAGCAATAAAGCACAAACTTAAATCACAGTGCCTGCACTAATGCCAAGAATGCATGGGGAGTTTCCAAAGCAGTAAGTACCTTATTTTGGCTGAGGCATCTTACTCTGAATGTGGTTAGGGGGATAACACACTTTCTCTGTGTATTAGTTGTGAAGGAATCCTGACAGTTCACAGGTGGAGACATATGCTTTTCTGTTTATATACATTTACTATTTAGGATTAGAAGGTGGCATTTACTTCCTTTTTGACTTAAAGAGATAAACACTCTGTCTAAATGTTTTGTGAAGGAAATGTGCAGAAAAGTGTTTCTGGCTTAGTGTGGGTGCAATGTGTGAAGAGATACAATCCAAATTAAAAAGAGCTAAGTACCTACTTTTCTGTGTGGCTCTAGTGAGCCCCAGCAGAAGGTACCCCAACCCTTTATTGTATGCTACTTTTCTAGCCTCTGCTATTTAGGAGGAAGAAAAGTGTGTCTGTACCTTTTCCTGTCACAGGAAAAAAGTGACAAAACAAAATAATTCACACATGTACTATGCTACACACAGGATTATTAATGTGTAGTGCCCTCAGCAACTTAAATGAATGGAGGTGTGTTACTCTCAGCACCTTTTAAATGAGTGAGGCTGCAGATATTTCTTTTTTGGTCTCTCTTAGTCAAATATGTGCAAAGGGTAGGTACTGCTTGCCAGAACTACACATAGTCTCCATATTGCTGCTGGGCACCATGTTTAATGTTTAATGTAACATTATTAGCTCATTGGCTATTGCTTCATTAACATCTGCTCATGATCTGTTAATGCATCTTTTTGTCACATCTTTATTTGGAAGGGCCCAGAATGATGAACCCAATATTAACTATTGGTATACTAATATCAGCTCATGATGCATGCGTTACTTAATACATTGACCATAAATCATGTGCTACCTTATATACTTAAGATGGCCGTTAATGACAGATGAAGTTCCTTAATAGTCCATTAGATCTTGTTGAACTAACTAATAATTCAAATCATTCAAATTCAAATCCTGATTAATCAAATACCTCTATTGTAAAAAATATTGCCTATAAAAAAAAAAAAAATTAAATACATTAAAAATGACATTATCTTACTGTCAGTTCACCAGCACATATGCTCTGTAATAAAGTCTGTTTAATGCAAACACAGCTAAACCAGGCTGCTAATTTTATTTTATACTTAGCAAATAAATAAAAATTAAATACAAATCTAACAAAATCCAGCTAATACTTATTTAAGGTGCTGTACTCTCACATCTGTAAAGATGAATGCTTTTATCAAAGACTGGCATTTGAAATACAGGTTATATATATTGTTTAAACATGATTTAATTTAAGACAAATGTTTTTACACTGCACTGTTTTTGTTGTATTGCCAAATCAACCACAGAGGGGCAAATAAGTAAAGAAAGGACAAAATTCATATTCAAAATAATTTTTACAAAAAATAGAAAAAAAATCACAGACAGAAACAACCAATAAGTTGAATATTGTGTTTAGATTTTCATATTATTAATTACTTACTTAAATACGTAATTAATTTAAATACAAAACATGCAAAATGCTTCAAAAGCAGTTGTAAGCAGTTTTTAACAGGGTTTGTAATGAATTGGTAACATTTTTAATTAAGCATAGAATATATACTGATTTGTGTTAAATACTTTCTCTATTTCTCTAGCTCTATAACCCATCTTCTAGAACTGCTGCTGTTCACACTTTATATTTACACTACTGATAGTACTACTTGCATATTTTGAAAAACTCAGAGTCGAGATGGGTTGGAATCTATTTGCAGAAGATTTTCATGAACAAATCCAAAATAGCAGGAAAAGACGTGGAGAAAGGGCAGGCAAATTAACATGCAAACGGTCCAGGCAGTTGAGTCAAAATAATAAAGAAGGCAATGACGCAATTGGCCTATAGAAGGGCTTAGCTTTTAACCCTATAAACAGCAACTTTAGAAGGTATGAGACAATATTCAGGAGAAGACTACCTCTGGAGTTTTGGCTGAGTGCATCTTTTGCCAATGCCTTACAGAATGAAGGAGATAGGTGCTAGTATGTGGGAAGCTCCATCTTGTAGGTCACAGGATTATTTTTCTTTGGAATACAAAAAAAAACCTATGTACCTGGCTTGAATTCACTGGGCCCAGATAAAATGTTGGAGTCTGAAATGGGCACTATTTCACATCCTTTTGCTTTTCCTCACACAACCTACCAGTGGTTCCATTGAGGGTTTACTGAATTGGCAGCCCAGAATACATTAAAGAGGAGCATGTCCAATAAAAGAATTAGTGTGAGAATTCTGGGCATACTCTGCTACTGGAACAAAACTCCAGTAGCAGACAATTTTTACTGGTCCTAGCTGCAATATGATCTGGGGTAGCAAGTCATCTTTAGTGTCTCAAACCTTTCCACCACTGATTACATGATTCTGGGTATCCAGAAAAGCAACACCAACATTTATATATTATGGCTATTTTTAATTGGGACAATCAGGTCATCGAACTGCATCTAGTACGCTAGCATCCATTTTTAGACTTTTAAAATTTAAAGTCCCAGTTGGACTTGACCGCCTCTTGTTCAACACAAACAGTGCATCCAGAACGTATTTACAACGCTTCACATTTTCCACATTTTGATATGTTACAGCCTTATTCCAAAATAGATTAAATTCATTATTTTCCTGAAAGATTCTACAAACAACATCCCATAATGACAATCTTAAAGATTGTCTTCTTCTTCCTTTTTTGCAGAACCTCTTAAGCTCCTTTAGGTTGGACTGCCATTTCTAGATGTCTCCAGAGATGTTTAATCGGGTTCAAATCTGGGCTCTGGCTAAGCCACTGAAGGACATTCCCACAGTACAATGCTGCCACCACCATGCTTCACTGTAGGGATGGTATCGGCCAGGTGGTGAGTGGTGCCTGGTTTCCTCCAATGATGCTTGTCATTCAGGCCGAAGTTTTCAATCTTTGTTTTTCATGGTCTGAAAGTTCCTCCAGGTGCCTTTTTAGCAAACTCTTTCAGAGTGACCATTGGGTTCTTTGTCACCTCCCTGACTAAGGGAGTTCTCTTTGGCCAGGCAGCCCACTCTAGGAAAAGTCCTGGGGGTTCCAAACTTCTTCCATTTACAGATGATGGAGGACACTGTGCTCATTGGGACCTTCAATGCTGCAGAAATTTTTCTGTACCCTTCCCCAGATCTGCGCCTCAATACAATCCTGTCTCAGAGGTCTACTGACAATTCCTTGGACCTCATGGCTTGGTGTGGGCTCAGACATGCACTGTTAACTGTGGGACCTCATATAGACAGGTGTGTGCCTTTCCAAATAATGTCCAATCAACTGAATTTGATCAGCGGAAACAGGATGCATCTGAGCTCAATTTTATGTGTAATGGAAAAGGCCATAGATACTTATGTTCATGTCATTTTTTCTTTTTTCTTTTAAATACATTTGCAAAGATTTCAAACAAACTTCTTTTTATGTCCTCATTACGGGGTATTGTTTGTTAAATTTTTAGGAAAATAATGAATTTAATCCATTTTGGATAAGGCTGTAACATAAAATGTGGCAAAAGTGAAGCGCTGTGAATACTTTCCGGATGCACTGTACACTGAAACAAATTTCTAAACACTTCTTCCCATGTGCACATATCTGTATATAAGATCTTTAAATAGTGCATGTCATTCTGACAACACATTGTGTATAAACCTTTCTTATTTCTTCATTTAAGTATTGCTGTATCTAGAAGCTAGTCACCAAATTCTATCTGTTCTAGAGTACACCCTTCAGTGAAATCCTTTCTAATTCTGATTATGTTTGAAATCACTCTGCCATGTTTCTCTACAAGTCTAAATAGCCTGAAGGTTTTAGATTAAACAAAATGGCAGAAGAGTATGCAGGGTTTGCTGAGATATTAAACAAGGCCAAAGTAACCCAATTTCACTGTACTTGGGATCACACAGTTGAACTTGTGCCAAATACTGCTCCTTCCAAAAGCATGGTTATAACTTTTTGTACCTTATGTTATGGAGAACTATATTGAAGAAATTCTGGCTTCAGGCTTCATATATTCTTCTACGTTTACTGCTATAGCCGGATTCTCCTTTGTGAAGCAAAAAGTATGACCAGATTTTGAAAACTATGAATAAACTTCACTCTGGTACTTAGGAGCTGCTTCAAGTTGTGAAACTTCTAATGGATTAAGATCTGCCACATTTTTTTTGGAACAAACTCAAATTGAGGCTGGGTTCGAATCAATTTGCCAGGAAATATAACATACAAATACAAAACAGTAGGCAAAGATTTGGTCAGAGGGTAGGCAAAGGTTGATAAACATTTAACAGGCAGTAAAAAAAAAATTATCCGAAAGCATAAGCAATCCTTTGCAATGGGCCTACGGAAGTGCCCAGCACAGGAAATAACTGTAAAAGGAATGACTAATGTTGGCAATCGGGGGAAGGCTTCCTCTTGATGGTTGGAAGAGTGCATGTCTGTAGTTCATATCTGCAGTTCAGTATTCACCTTTTATTTTAAAAAAGAAAGCTGCTATTTCTATCCATATTGTTTACCTCAGGCATTATCTTTTAGATTATATTGCTCATACTAAAACAACAAACTAGCATTGTACTGGGCCCAATATCCCCTCTTCCATAACTATCTGCATAGTGCTATTCACATTCCATGCTTGAAGAAATGAAGACTTTTAAGACTATTGATACTACTACATTAATATCTACAATATGCATATGCATTTTTGCACCAAATAATCTGCTTTTATTCATGTGCTGTTTCCTAGCTCTAAGTTGATGAAAAAGATCTGTTGTGTTAGATTATAATTATTATTATTTTTTTTTACAAAATCTTTCTTGAAATTATACATTGTTTACTTTTACATTATTTTTTGGTTCGTTTATGAATACAAATGTCTGAAGTCATATTTAACATTTTCAGTAGACAGCTGTAGAGAAAGGACTGTTTAGCAGCTAATGGAGTGAGTCTTAAAAATGTCCTGTTTATGCCAGTGGATGGTGGCCCCACTGAGTAACATTTTTAGATGTTCAAGCCTCATCTCTATTGTGCTTGCAATAACCTATGCTAGCACATTCTCCAGCATCAGTGGTCCCACCTGGCAGTGGCTTTTCTCTCCATATTTCAACAAATCACAACAACAGTCTTAGGCATTATTGATCTGTTTGTAAAAACATGTGCCTTATTCCATTTTTAGCCTTGACCACAACAGTTCCCCACAGTAACTTTTTATATTACATTTTTCTTTAAGTAATTTCGAATTCGGAGGACAGTCCATGTCACAAGTCTGTACATGAAGGGTCTCAGCACCCAAGTAACCTTGGCAAATTAGGCTACATTTAACTGAATTACAAAGCCTTGCATAGTGTATCCCACTACTCTGTTTAGTTAACTTTTCTGGATTTGCATATGGGATTGCCTGACATTTTTTACAGCGATGTCTCATCAGCACAATACCATGTATGCCAAAATTAAATAGATGGTACATTTTCTTTGATACTTTTAAGAATTCAACGGCCTTTTAGCGCACTTTGTAAAATGTGTAAGCATTTTACTGGTATTTGCCCTGAACTTGTTAAAATAATTTAGAGTTTGCAGTTTAAGCATTTTAATTTGTTTACTGACCTGGTACTGTATGACAGCTGAATTCAGTTCAAGTAAAGAATTAATTTAGTTCACTTATCAAATCCAACATGACAAAGCATCCTGCCCTAAAAACATGTCTAATGTGGCTCTGTTGGATATACCAGATATAGAGATGATGAAGGCTATTATGAGAGTGCAGCAGCTGCAGAAGTTCAGTGATCATTAGCAAACAGTGCCGTGGCCCTAATTGCTTATGAAGTGTTTGAGGAGAGCTGGTGTAACGTGTTTCGCTGCATCTTTGCTTATATTAAAGGCCTTTGATCGCTGTGATGCGAATGAATAATGCTATTCATCACAATGACAAGGGAGTTTATGCAGATCTGGAAGCACAGCTCATCTTAGTGTTTGCATGTGTGTTTGTGTCTTGTTGAGTGGTAGAAGTGAAGGACTATCGAGCTTTTCCTGATGTGCTCTTGAATATTGTCTTCTTATGTAAATCTGATCCTAACAATCAGACAAAAAAAAAAAAAAAAAAAAACCCTCTCACTACAGACCAAGGCCAGTTTTAATCTATAATAGAACCTCTTCATTTTATTTTCTCTCAATCACACAACGCGTTTTTGCATACTTTGGCAATACTCACATTTGTATAAAATACTTTGAAAATATTTTAAACACACATTCACATGTTTAGAAATCACTGCAGGCTATTTCATAGGAATGTTTTATATGCTTTGTTCAATATTTTTGATCTGGAAACATATTGAATATGAATATTGGTGCATTTTTTTATGAATTGATGGCATTGTGTAAACCTAAATATAGCCCACTGTAGTCAGGAGAAGATTTTGAAGCCATATACAGAAAAGCATTATTGGCAATCTTAAAACATTCTACATAAAATTATCATAGACGCAAGGATCAAAGCATAATTAGGCAACAAATGACAGGAGCAATGGATATATGGCAAATAATATTGGTATACGAGGCTGCAAGACAGACAAGTCCAAATCCAAAGTTATGAACCATAAACAGGCAATAGATTAGGTGATCGGCGAATGACTAGAACAAAGAAAGACAAGGATGAGTCAACAAAAATGTGATCAAAAATACAATTTAAATTAAAGAAAAGTTGGGACACTATTTAAAATGTAATAAAAACAGAATGCAATGTTTTGCAAATCTTATAAACCCATATTTTATTCACAGATGTTAAAATTGAGAAAATATACCATTTTAAGTAAGCAAGTCTTTTTTTGTAATGGGGGCAACAAAAGTCTGGAAAAAGTAAGGTAATTGACAACAGGTCAGTAGGATTATTGGGTATAAATAGTGTGTTTTAGAGAGGCAGAGTCTCTCAGAAGTAAAGATGGGCAGAATATCACCAATCCTTGAAAGACTGTGTTGACAAATTGTGGAACAATTTCAGAATAATGTTCCTCAACAAAAAATTGCAAAAACAGTTGAATATCTCATAATTTACAGTACATAATATCAAAAGTTTCAAATAATCTGGAGAAATCTCTGTGCACAAGGGACAAGGGTGAAAATTTATATTGGATGCCTGTGAATAAATCCTTTCATGGGCTCATTAAAACCTTCAGAAATCATTTTCTGTGAAAAGTTTGCCATCTAATTCACAAATGCAGGTTTTATCCCTGTCAAGCAAAGACATGAAGAAGGCATGTGTGAAAATGACCCAGAAAGGGAAGGTAATGCATAACTAACTGTATACTGCATCTGTTATAATAGCAAACTTTGTAGTAAAAGAGTCTGGCTGCTAAAGTGGCCTTCCTACAGTCTAGACCTTTCATCATTTGAAAACATTGGGAGCATCATGAAAAAAAATCAAACAAAGAACACCTTAGAAATTTTCCCACTGTTGTATGAATAAAGGTTTATCTTACCTAGAACTGTTGAGCAGCTAGAATTCTGTATCAGAATCATATGGGACAACATTCCTCTCCCAAAACTTCAGCAAATGGTCTCCTCAGTTCTCAAAATGCATACGGACTGTAAAAACGCTACACAATGGTAAAAGTGGCCCTGTCCCAACTTTTTTGAGACCTGTTGCACCTATCAAAATCTCCCTAATGTTTTCTTAACCTTCTTAACCAAAAACAAAGGGAATGCTTCGGTTCTTAGTCACTTAATTTTTATATTTTTTTCGGACATTTACCACTTACAATAGACACATGGTTAGTGCTTTCATTGGACTGATTACACATGATTCAGAGCGCAGACAATGCAGAAGCATTCCCAAAACTTTATTGACTCGAGTTAAGCTCGAGTTCCTGAAAGGGTACCCAATGATCCCACTGACTGAGCTCCAAAGATCCTGTGTGTAGATAGGACAAAGTTGCAGAAGGGCAACTATTATTACAGCCCTCCACCCATCTGAGCTTTATGGCAGAGTGGCTAGACAGAAGCTTCTCCTCAGAGCAAAACCCACTGAAGCCCCCTTGGAGTTAAGCTAAATGTGGCAAAGTACAGAGATATCCTCAATATAAACCTGGTCCACAAATCTCAAGACCTCAGACTGGGCTAAAGTTTCACCTTCCAACATGACAATGACCCAAACCACAGCCAAGACAACACAGTATTGGCTTAGGGACAACTCTGTGAATGTCCTAGAGTGGCCCAGCCAGAGCCTGTATTTAAACCCTATTAAACATCTATGGAGAGACATGAGAATTGCTGTCCACCGACGGTCCTCATTCAAACTGACCCAGCTTGAGAAGATTTGCGTAGAAGAATGGAACAAAATCCCAGAGAATTACATTTCCTATTTTCTTTTTAAATACGTTTATAGACATTTTTTAAATTATAATTTCACTGTCATTATGGATGTATATTAATGAAAAATTATTATTATTATTATTATGTATTTGAATACTTGTATTATCAGGCTGGGAAATAACAGAATTTCAAATAGTGAAGGTGGTCTAAATATTTTCTTAATGCATTGCATATACTGAATTTATAGCTTTCCCACAAACACCTCACTTCAGTAAAAGTAAATAAGCAAATGGTGACATAGAAGGTCCCAGCAGTGCATTTGTTTCATTTCTGTCCAATGATTTGTTAATAAACTTTATTAATATAAAATGTGTTTATAAGTTAATAAATAATATAATGGTGGAGTAAACAGGAAAACTAAGATCATAGGTCATGCTTGAACAAAGAGATAAGGTAACACTGAGCATATTTTATATGAATTTGAGAGCAATTTTAGTGATGGCTTAAACAACACCTCTTACAAAACTCTGTATGTATACATTTTTATACATTTATGTCTATTTTCACATTTTTTCATCTCTGATTCACACACACACACACACACACACACACACACACACACACACACACACACACACACACACAGGTTCAGCTGTCGGACAACTCAATTCTCTATACCACAGATAGAAAGTTTGGGGTTTGCTTAATTTCTTAGTATGATTTATTCTATACACTCTAAGGATGTACGTGGATATGAATGCATGAATATTATTTGGAATTGACAGATAATCTGTACAATACAGATAGGAAAAGGGTTGCACTATTTATTTTTTCAGAAGCATGTCTGAAAGTTTAATATGGTGTCTGATTGAGGCATGTGCATTATAATGTGGATCTCACAGGATGCACCAAGGCTTTGCACAAGTAGCAGTTTTTTCATTTCCATGCAAGTTTGAACAAGTGAGTAGATACAGTATCTTGCTTTCAAGATAAGTATGCCTGCCATTCTACAAGCTTTGCCATAACATTGACATATTCAGAGCCCTAAATGTGCAAACCACTAAACAAGATAGCCATGCCCTTAGAACAGAAACAATCGGAACAGTAAAACACTATTACAGTGACAAAAGACATTACAAATTACAGGTCAACACCACAACATGAGATAATAAATCAACAAATATTTTCAAGAAAATAAACACTCTACTAACTTAAAAAGCTTTATCTCTATTGAAAAAGATCTGCAACCCACTCTCACATTGTAGCAGATAATGGTGTTGAAAGCTCACAGTGTTTCCTCTAACTCAGATGTCTGTGAAAGTTTAGTGTGAACCTTAACATTCTTAAAATCTTTTAATCATTCTACACATGTACAGCAGAGAGCATCCTGATTATCTGAACCAGCACTGCCTGGTATGGCAACAGATTTTAGCCAGAAAAAAAAAGAAGAAGCAAAAAGTAATGCAGATAGTCCAGCACAGTGCTGAAAGTGAGAAACCTTCCCCCAGGACATCTACACCAAGCACTGGATGATTCAAGAAAAGAGGATTAACAAACTCCAACCACAGACAAATTAGATAGAGGATGTTGCAAAAAGAACTCATTTATTTTCTTAGCATTAAGAGATTGTGTTAGGGAGATGGAGCATGTGTATTGAGCACTGCTGCCTTTATTGTTGAAGATGCTTGATAAGGTGCCCACAATAGGCGCTGTGGTCCAGGGATAGTGGTGTGGGAGTCTTGAGTGATAGGATCCAGAGGTCTGGGGTGGTACTGCAAAGAAGGTTAACCTTGTTGTTTAACCTGTTATTGGTTACTTTATAAGAGAGACAGAAAGCATTTAACAGTTATCACAGGAAAAAAGGATCTGCTGCAGGTGTGGTGTTCATTTATACCCTTCATCTTCCCTGTGAGGGCAAGGAGATGCCAAAGGTATCAGCAGTCACTAGCTTTGCTCTGCTCCTTTGCCCTGCCCCTTTACCATGTGCTTGTTTGCACTACACAACAGTGGTGCTGAAATGATTGCAACCTTTCAGCAAATCAACTACAGTCATGTAAGGGGATGTGCAGTGTTTGGCTTCTGTGAACTAAAGGCCTGCTATCATTTGGACATAAACATGAAACATTTTAAATGGATTAAAGGATAACGCTGTCAGGGATCCTCCTGCCACGCCTCCCTCCGAGGCTCTTTCTCAGCCTCTCCCGGCACTAATTGTCGACACCTGTTCCACATTGCCTGGTCCCTTTATAGGTTCCCGTTCCGAACTCACTCGCTGTCGGATCTACTATGTCATGTCAAGTTATACTATCAGATTCCTAAACGGCAGCATTCCCCGCTGGTTCATGCGCCTGGTTATGGTTCTTACGGTTTATCCTCGCCTAACGGATTATACTCGCTTTACGGATTTTACCCGCATAACGGATTATCCCAATGTTCTGGAATTCACCCGCATTACGGATTATACCCGCATTCTGGATTCTACCCGCAGTACGAATTGCACTCACGTCACGGTTCGTAGTTCGACTCAACTCCTGCTTGTTCTCTAAACTTTAATCAAGCTACGATTGAGTTATTCCCATTTCCTACGCGTGGTCACTGCCCTGACACACGCATAATTTACTAATATAAAAACAATATGTTTTTAAGTTAAAGAAATAAAAAAAAATTAAATAACACAAATAGTAACATGAAAGTAATTGATCAGTTTATAGCAGGGCACCATGCACATTCAAAAAAATACATAACAGCCCATACAGTGATCAACCCATTTCCCAGCATGGCTTTTGAGGTGGGAAAAAATATAGTGGAACTGGGGACCATGGAGCTGTAACATAACAGTGCTACCCACTGCATCAGTGTGCTTCAGTCAATAAATAAAAAAAAACAATGATTTGGAGGAATCAACAGGCTGGAACAGGGCAAAATCTTTTTTGGAAAATTAAGCATAAAAAAGAAACAGATGGAGGAACATTTTTCAACTTTATCAGGTTAATTGGCAGCAGGTCAATAGCATGATTGGGTGTGAGATGAATATCTTGAAGAAGCAGTCTCTCAAAAATAAATGGGCAGTTGTTTACAAATCTGTAAAATTTTGTTTACAAATTGGGGAACAATTTTAGAATAATGTTCCTCAACATAAAATTGTAAAAGCTTTGAATATCTCATCATCTACAGTACATCATATCATCAAAACATTCAGAGAATCTGAACAAATCTCTGTGTGCTGGGGACAAGGGTATAAATCAATATTAAAAGCCTTTGAACTTTGTTTCCTCAGGCAGCACTGAAATAAATACTGGCATGATTCTGTAATGAAAATCACTGCATGTCCTTGGAAACACCTCCAGAAATCAATATCTGTGAACATAGTTCTAATTGTCATTCACAAATGCAAGTTGAAGCTCTATCATGGAAAGAATAAGCCATATGTGAGCATTATCTAGAAATTCTGTGATGAGCAGCTAGAATCCTGTATCAGACACAAATAGGACAACATTCTGCCAGTTCCCAGACATATACAGACTGTTGCTCAAAGAAGTGAGGGTTCAACACAGTGCAAAACTTGGCCTTGTCCCAAATTTGGGACCATCATTTCAAGATTACCTTGTTCTTTCCTTGGAATTGGTACATTTCTGCACTTTAAACATTTGATATGCTTTCTAGGCTCTATTGTGAATAAAATAAAGGTTTATAATATGTGCAAATCATTGCACTCTGTTTTAATTGACCTTTTTACACACGGTCCCAAGTCTTTTGGAATAGAGGTTGCATAATATTAGTAATTAGCAATTAGTTAAAAATAATACAAGACTTTTTTTTTTATACATTTTTAAGAGTTACTTAGTATAACATTTAGACAGTATACAGAAAGGCTAGTGTTCAAAAACGAGAGGCAAAAGTGCAATAAATAGAGAACACAGCATGTAATTAAAACTCTGACCAAAAATCTTGATCAAGAGAGCCAAACACTGTGGAATTTGTATTAGCACACATGGTTCTGTTTAGTGAAGATCTTTTATTGATCTTTGTGAGATCAGTATTTGTGTATTGCTTAGCAGTGTTAATTGACTTTTTTGCAATTTCCAATACAATGTTTTGCCATAATATATTTCTGTGCTGTGAAAACATCAAAGACTAACATGTGCATTCATTTTGAGGGCAAGATAGTGAAAAAGAGTACAAGTAATTAAAGTTTTGATCAAAAAGCTTGGGCTGCTCAAGAGTTCAGAAGTCTACTTCAAATGGTCTATCAGAGCGAAAAGGAGGAATAAAATTAACAGGCACGAAAGCATACAGTAAATTAATTCTACATACCAAGGACCAACAGTGGTCCCGTGGTCAATACTTGGTATATGATTTGAAATGTTCATTACCTTTGTATCTGTCCCATTATGTCACCTATTTCGCCTTTTAATTGTGTCTGATAAACAGATATCAGTGTATTACTACTACCACAAAGTACTGATATACTGACCGATTCAATACTTTTTACTGTAAAATTGGCAGTGATGTAAGCCTCTGCTCTACCTACTTCCTACTTTGAGAAAATCTCTTTTTAACTTTTTTTTTTTGGTCATCTATTTTTTATGTTACACTCTAACACAGATGTGTTATGTTAGTTAATAAAAAGTACCTTTTTTTCTCTGTGATTAATTGTTCCTTATAATTGTAAATCAATGTTGAGGGTAACAATGGCACTCTTTACATGTAAATGTATTATAATTATTATTTATTGTAATATTTGGCAGCTCTAGGATGGTGGGTCTGTTGTTAACATCCTAGCTATAATATTTATAGACACCCTGAAATGGCAGAGGAAATGCTATTTGAAAATTAACATAATTATATAAGTTATTATTTCCTGTGTGGCATGGCCAGTCAAGTTTTTTAATTAGTATTATTTGATTTACTTTTCTTCAACTATTTCTTTTTCAGAACTGTTTACCATGCATACAAATCCACATTATCATTAGATACAATACCATACAAAATACATTAAAAAAAATATTTTAGGAGAAGAAAGTCAGTAGAATATATCTCATGTATATA
The DNA here is from genome assembly GCF_014805685.1 of Silurus meridionalis. NCBI lineage: Eukaryota > Metazoa > Chordata > Actinopteri > Siluriformes > Siluridae > Silurus > Silurus meridionalis. The sequence goes on along the minus strand of NC_060896.1, from coordinate 21,217,401 downwards.
CACTACTCTATGCTATATGCACAAAGGTATTGGGACACCTGACTTTTCCAGCCATATGTAGTTCTTTCGCAAACTGTTAATACAAAGGTGGAGCCATACAAATGTTCAGGATGTTTATTGTCCCTTTACTTTAACTAGGAGACCCAAATCTGTTCCAGTGTTATAATGCTCCTGTGAACAACGCGAGCTCCATGAGGATATGGTTTACGTGGGTTGGAGTGGAAGATCTTGAGTAGACTGCTATAGAGCTCTGACCTCAACCCTTTGGACACCTCTAGGATGACTTGGAATGCTTTTTGCATATTAGGCCTCCTTACCCTACACCAGTACCTGACTTTACTAACAACATTTGAGCTGAATGACCACAGAGCTCTACAACCCCATTCTAAAATTTGGTGAGGTTTTAATTACCTCTTCTCTGAAGAGGTTATTATAACTGTTATTTGGTTATTTTAACTTTTATTTATATCATAACTGTTATTCAGTTATTATACCCGTTATTATAACTGTTATTCACTACTGTTCCTTTCTTAAACCACTTGAAAAAACAGGACCACTGCAGACAGGAAACACCCCACAAGAGTTGCAGTTTTCGGAGATGCTCTGACCCAGTCGTCTAGCCAACACAGTTTGGCCCTTGTCAAACTCACTCAAATCCCTTCGCTTGCCAAATTGTCCTGCTTTTAAAACATCACATTTGAGGATAAAATGTTCACATACTATCCCACCCACTAACAGGTGCCATGGTGAAGAGTTAATCAGTGTTATTTACTCACCAGTCATAATGTTATAACGTTATGCCCGGTCGGTGTATAAACATATAGAGCAATATTGGGGCCATTTGAACGCCTGTCCTTGCAAGTTGACATGACAGTAATATAATTGATTTACAGACATTTTAAACAAACGAAAATGAAACATTACGGAAAACGAAATTTAATTTGATAATATGGTTGTCTAACTAAATATTATTTTTTTTATGTGTAGTGATCGGAACAGGTGATTTGTGGTTTTCTCTTTCAAGCCATGTCATGCCGATCCTTGATTGATAGCTGTTGCAGGCCTCTCAGCTGCTCTCCCATGTGAACAATTCACTGTTGTGTGTCCTTCGTGCAGGTGTGTAGGGATCAAACTCCGCAACAAGGTATATAATGAGTGAATGCCAGCAATCCCATTTTTATAGTTTCTTCCAAACAACAGAAAAAAACAATACTACCCTTAATCTCTATTTGGTTTGCAGCTGGGTCAACAACAACCTCATATTGCTCCCATATTGCTATGTGAGATTCCACCACCTGAAATAAGTAATATCTTTTTATTAAAATGTAATTTATTTCTAGCTCCTATTGTTGAGATTTTTTATGACTAAATCTTTACACCAACCTCTACTTGCACCTTTCCCTTAAATATCATTGCCTCTCATACAATCACCAGGTTCTGAATGTTCCTTAAATAGTATAGACAGCAAGTTGAAGATGTTCTAATTATAAGTCTTTAGTACTCATTTAGACATGCTAATTCTTTGATTATGTCTTCCATAATTTTCCTCATGCCTGATTGTCTGTAATTTTGAAATTTTGTTATACTAGTGGAAATCACAACCCACCATTATCAAATTATATATTTATTATAAAGTCCATATAGTTATAAACCTATTTGATCTGCCTACCTGAATTGAATTTTATAAATCCAAACAATTCATCTAAATCACACAGATTTATACTCAAAACATTGTATTGCTTACTGTATACCTAAGTATCATGTCAAGCCTGTATCTTTGTGATTGATATTTTCACATGTTCTTTGTTCTGGTTTATGGATTAACGTTGCTGTGTCTGTTCTGATTACTTGATCTACTGACTGAGCATGAGGCATAACCATAAACATTCTCACAGAGCTCACCTGCCTTGAAAGGCAAGTATCCCTGGATTCAGTTATTAAGCTCTATAATCATATAGAACAGGAAGGTTGACAAACAAATTCATACCCATTTATACCTAGATTTGAATCTTCCTGAATCCATGCAAGCTGGTCAAGCCAAGGATTTTTTTTATGGAAAGGAAAATCACAAATAAGAGAGACAAACAGGCAGGCTAACTTGCTCCACAACAGCCACTTGAGTCAGACACCACCTCCACTTCTTCCTCTACTGCAAGCTCACCTCATGCAAGCTCTGCACGCTATGATGGCCGGCTGTCCCGAACCGCCCATAATGGTGCAGCCCAACAAGTATGATGGCTCGGCCAAATGCTGCCATGGATTTCTCCAGCAACGCGACGTGTATTTTGCACATGAGGCGAAGGCATACATCGCAAATTCATCAAAGAGCGCCCTCCTGCTAACGTTGCTCACTGGAAAAGCTCTTGAGTTTGCGTCTGCAGTCTGGGACAATGATCAGCAGGCTCCTATGATTATTTTACCCAACTCATTTAATATCTCTTCGAATATTGTCTTTAAATATCTGGTCTGAATCTGCTCCAGAGTATGCTGTAACATTTCGGACACTGGCTGCTCAGAGTGGTTGGAATGATATGCCCCTCCGAGCAATGTCCGGGGAAGGCCTGAATCCCAACCTACAGGCTGAGATGGCCTGCAAGGATAAAAAACCCAGCACCTCATGCAATGTCTAAGTTCCCTTCCCGTCTATCCCAAACCTCTGCCCACCACTAGTTCCAGTGTGTCAGAACCGATGCAACTTGGAAGGACGTGTGTGACACCCAAGGAATGTCAAAGACGTCGACAACTCCAGCTATGCTTCTACTATTGCCAAGTTGATCATCGCTGTACTACGTGCCCAGAGAACCCAAGTTGTGCCCCACAAAAGTGAACGTGAATCCTTGTTAAAATCTTCTATTGCCTGAGAAGCTGTATGGTACTAATGAACAGTGTACATTCTCAGCAATCATAGATTTCGGGTCAGCCGTATGACCTGGGGGAGGTCTTTAATAAGTAGTGCACCAAGGCATTATCTCCTCATGGTTAATGGGACTGCAAAGTTGAACTGATCCTCAAGTCTACCACTTATTTGTACCAGAGACCAGTGCAATGGAAGAATACAGAGCGGAAGCTCTGACAACAGGATTTATTTTAGGCTGTTGCAGCACCAAATCATGGTAAAGGCAGAAAAGTGCAAATTCCACAAGAGTTCTACCACCTTCCTGGGATATCCCATTAGCCAGCAGGGGGTGGAGATGAACAAGAATAAAGTAAAAGCAGTCACAGCATGGCCTCAATCTTCGATTATCAAGGAATTTTAAAGGATCCTAGGTTTTGCGAACTTTTATAGATGATTCATCAGAATCTATAGCACCATGGCTGCCCCAAAAAACAGGTATTATATATATCCCCTCTTCCAAAACTTAACGATTTATGGCTAGGGTACCAAATTACATCTTTCATAGCGTTTAATTAAATGGTTAGCCTTGAACTCATATGTATGCATACTGCTTTGGCTCTGTTTTTGTCAGAAAGCATGGGTGCAGCGGTAGGTTCAGAATGACTGGATGGGAGGACCCAAATGCAGGATGCACACAAGGTTATGAAAAAAAACCGGATTTAATATATAAAGTATAGCAGAGGGCAAAGGCAAAAACAAAGTCCATAAACAGTCCAGGGTTGAAAACACAGGCAAACAGGGCGATGCAGGGAAGACAAAAACAAATACAAAAAAAAAACAGTCCAAAAATCCATAAACTGGTAAACAGAACAAAGAAGGGCAGAGCAGAATCACAAACCAATAAAAGTCCAGAGTTCAAACCAGGCACGGGCACGGGCACGGGCACTGGCACTGGCACTGGCAGGGTGGCAAGAAGACTCTCAGGAGCTAGGAAACAGGTAAGATAATCTGGCCAGGAGCTAAAATCTTGATTGTCCTTATATACCGGGAGGCGCGGGAAAAACTGCAAGATGGCCGCCGACCCGGAAGTGCTCACCGCGACACCGGAAGTGCATGCCGCGAAACCGGAAGTATGCGCAGTGTGCCCGGGAGATCCTGACAGTTTTGGTTCTTTTGACTCAAGGCACCCTACTTAGGATAGATGCTAACTAACACAGTGCCAAGCTCTCATAAAAAAGATTGCAATAGCATTCCTTCTGTACATTTGTCAGAAAACCACCAGCCATGCCCCCTCAAGCTTTCACCCCTCACGCTCAGCCTTTCCCTCCTATTAATCTCCCACACCTGTTTTCCCTTAATCAGCCCCCTTTAAAACAGCTCTCTCTCCCTTCACTCGCCGTCCAATCTACCGTGCTCTTACCCTAGATCACCTTACCTGTGAGCCTGTGCTATTCGTTATGCCCACTCCTGTTAAGTTTATTGGCTGCACTTGTTTCATAGTTTCCTTTGTTTGACTCTTATATGTCAATAAAACTACACTTTGTTTTATTCCTGTTTTCAGTTGCCTGGTGTTTCGTGACAACGTTATATTTACTAGTACTCCACATGATATACATTATGCAGCTTTTGCAATACTACCAGGTAATAGGATACAAAAAATGGATGATTATACATTATACAACTCTTGAATAAAAAAGAGAATATAAAACTACGAATAAAGTGAACTAATATATTCTAATATATACACATGAAATCCAGTATAACAGTATTAAATAATATCAGTGAAAAGCGATTTCAAGGTATTTTTGTACTAAGTAATTGTAAAGAGTTACATAACCAGTCATTACATGTATAACCAATCCTCATCATCATGCAGCTCGCATTGCAGAGAGTGGGCCCATAGTTCCAGTGAAGGCAAATTATAACCCTAATGCAAACAAATATACCCGACATCCCCAATTCCAAACTGGCCAAACTGTGTAAAATGTAAATAAAAACAAAATGCAATGATTGCATATCTCATAAATCCATATTCTATTTACAATAAAGCAAAAAATGTAAATATTTATATTTTAAACTAGAAAATATTTAATCATTTTGAATTTGATGGCTGCAACACATCTTTAAAAAAAAAAAAGGTTTGGATAACACAACAAAAGTCTGAAAAGAGTGTTATTAGAATTAAACATTTAGCAACAAATCTTTGTGCCATTCCATGTTTCAGCCATGAAATTCAAAATGACATTTTTCCCTAAAATAGTCCATTTCCATAGTTTAAACATTTTCTATGTTTTAATCTGAATAAAATATAGGTTTATGAAATATGCAATCATTGCATTCTATTTTATTAAAATTTTACACAGTGTCCCAACTTTTTTGGAATTGGTGTTCAATATACAATTGTGTGACTTATACGGTATATGAGTACCAGTGTTTACAATATTTTGTCAATATAGTGGACATTAATACTATATATGTTCTATATACGTACATATCGATAATTCAGACATTAATAAAACACAGCTTCATGCTAATAATATTAAACCACTATGACATATACTGTATGCATAATGCATAATTATGCAAGCTACATAAAGTATTAAAATGCTTAAAAGCTCAAAGTATACAAAAGTCTACTGATTATTAAATCCTTGTCCTTATTTTTACTTGATTAAGTGTAAACCCAGCAACAAAAAGACAAACAGCCTGAAACTTTTATTCTATCTTCACATCTCTCTAGTAATGACAGTGTAAAGTTTTGATAAAAATGTATGTAAATGTCATGCACACATTAACAGCAATGGGAATTCATTGTTAAAGATTAAAAGTCCCTCCAGGATAATTACTCTGCTTTTTTGCAAAGCCTTTATTCTCTCCGTTCCCCTTTAGGTGTTTCACCCGTATTGTGGTCTGACATGAAACGTGCCAGTTTTTCATGCGGTTTCTTCTTAATTCTTCATGGATAAAAAATGGTAAGGTTAAAAAAACAATGAACGATATTAAAAAGAGATTATACTAAAAATGACAGAGATTTACCTTCAATTGTTTTAGAAAATAGCTCTAGAAGGCAAGATTACTGATTTTATAGTTATCAGACAAAAAGTTTCACCAGAATTTATGGTGTTTTTCAACGTAAACAATCCACGATCCACTGTGGTGTCCTTGGAATATACACGATAAGAAAAAGACTTGATTGTGAGCTTCCTGAAGTAAAGTGGTTACATTTCATTTGCCATCAAATAAATTAAGTGATCTTCAATCAACTTCCAACAATTATCATCTTGTGTGTCCCTAAACTGGTATCAAGTCATAAGCAGCTGCATGAATAATTAATGCACATGATGGTCATTTGTGGAGTGTGGTGTATTATTGTCAGGATATTCAATATATTGAAGAGAAAGCATCTGTTCTTTGATACTGGTAATGGTACAAGTGAGTGTGTGAGAAAATCATTTTAAAAACATACAAAATGTAAGGCTCTCCAGTACTGCTGGTGACGGTATTAATCAATGATAATTGGCAGTTTGAAACAAAGCACACAGACAGCCACTGCTAGCTATTCTTCCCTAATAAAAGGGAGTATTAGTAAACTACAATATATTTTGACATAAAATTTATATTTGACCTTCTCCATTAACTTTAATGACTTAGTAAATATAGGCACATATGGCTTTGGGTTGCAGATTAGTGATGTATTTTGATTGCAAGTACAGTAAACTCTACTGTGTGGATGCCTTTATATTTTCATACAAAAGCATAAAAAAATTCTGTTCACTAAGTTATGAGGACAAATCTTAGTTGAGGACTAAACTATGATGTGGTTATATGTTGTATTACTGTCAAAAATGTATTTAATTTCCTATAACAGCACACCCCAAACTGTTTTTAATTTTATTTTTTTTTTTTATCACAATGATTTAATTTTCTTTTAATGTATCAATCTGTGTCAGTTTACACTTTTCATCCATGGTAAAGAACAACCACAGGATGAGTTATATGATGTTGGTCACTCAACATTGTTCCTATTCTTCAGGCTTTTGTGATAGATCTTTCTTGGGCTCTTTTCTGTTTTTGGTCTAAAAGTGGGGATCTGCTATCCACCCACATTAAAACAAAGCTTTGTACTTTCTCCTTTTTTCCTTTTTATAAACCAGAGACCAGAATTTTTCTGTATGAAAATGAATGCTTGCCTATCCAGGCTTTGGAGTATAGACCTGGATTCCAGCAATAAAGTCAACCATAAAGGGTCTGGTTGGAGGTTGTCATGTTCCAGACATGCTTGAGGAGCCCCATGCAGCTGTCGTGATAAATTCAACACCTTGATTTCATTTTGAAAACAGAACAATCACGAAAGAAGGTGCAGCCAGTGATTATTAGCACTTACAGTTGATGGTAATGACATGGCAATGTTCTAGACCATCAAACTGCTGTTACAGTCCAAGCTGATGTCTTGCACCTTTTGAGATATATAGAGGTTCTGGGGTTTCTATGGTATTGGGCCATGTGTTGGCAAAATTTTTAGCATTTAGCCCTCTAAATTTTATAGCCCTCTAATGCTTCTCTGATAATTATGACAACATCCATATGCTCCAGACATATTGGCAACTGAAATACACTGGCCGGTTGATCTGGCTATTCCTTGACACAAATGACACTATTTTATGGAGCTGATTGTACAAAATTGACTGAATGGGACTTTAATAAGATTAATTTATCTTAAATTTATTAATTATTCTATTGAAAACAAAACAAAAAACAAACAAACAGAAAAATAAAAACCAGGATAGATGTTGAACTTACAGCCATGCTAGTTCAAATGACTACTTAGTTCTTGTTTTTACCCTGTTGCCATCGATTATCCTTATTGCAATAGGTTGATACGACTAGTGATTACACAATAAGTGTGGCACATGTACAAATAGTGCAAAATTAACTTCTAGCTGATTCTTAGAAAGTACAGAAAATATTTGGCTTCCTGATTCAAAGTTCTTTTGTAATGTTTAATAGAATAAAGCTGAGTACTGTTCATTCATGCACTTCAATTATTGTTAGAATTGTGCTACATGTTGCGGACAAATGGCTCTCTGCCATATTCCATTGTAAAACTATTTAATTTCCGGCATGTTAAATGAGCTAAAAGCCCAGGCTTCTTCATTGTCAACCCATTTTTATGAGCTTTGCCTTTGTATGTAGCTTCTGTAAAGCTTGTTCAATCGTTGAATGGTTTAGGAGAAATGCAACATTCACATTCATGAGATTCATTGCCTCGGTATGTAATTGGTAAGTCATTAAGTTTAAACTACAGGTTTGGAATTCCGGTGAACTCGCCAGCAGACACAGGGATGAATAATGTCCATTTTAATGAGAGGAATAACTGGCACTACAATTGTGAATGGTAGAGGGGCTTTGGCATGATCCTGCCACTCTAGCTAATGACATCTGCTGGGGGTTAAATAGTAAAACAATGATAGACAGTGAAGAATACAAGCGCCAAGTGTGGATTTAAGGCTATAACACCCATCTTATTTATTATACATAAATATTAAATATGTCAAATAAAAATGACACACAATAATTTCACAATTCACAATTCTTTGAATTACTAAAAAATCTTTATTTAATACTTAATTAATTTTTTTTTTGAAGTACATTGAGAACTATGTTTTATACAAAAACATATGGACTATGAGTAAATCATCACATTTATTGTTGATCATGTCAGTATAATTGGCAGAGTGAATACTGATCTCAGCAACAGACACAGATGAAAACATATAAACACACATTTTAATATTGATTGGCATAATACATCAACTGAAGATCTGGCACATGTAGCTTTGCACAGGGAATGTGTTTTAATGATTGCCTAAGTTTCTATGCTGAGTGATGAAAGGCTCAACAGTTGATTTTGTTTGCCAATTTTAGTTGCTCGATGCCAGCAGAGGCCAAAATAGGAATAGCATCCATGTGCACATTCAAGTCCTTGCTATTCTATTTTTTTTTTTTATCCAGGGGGATAAAACAACTACAAATTGGAGACAGGTCTGGCATTTTCCAAACAACATGAGACAAATAATGGCACATGTTTTACATGCATTTATATTACTCACACCACAGTAAATTACCTTTCATACACAATGGCAGCAATAATGAGGGATTTCTATGTCTTTGCAGGTTTTACAAATATAAGTGGGGCACTTGATTGCACACACTTTTTGGTGTTGGATTTATTGACATCCATTGGGTATAGCTATGTACATGCATGTGTGATAAAACATATTTGCCTGCTGGTGGGCTTTATGCACAGAAGAACAACTAGCTTTTTGCACAATTTGACAAATGAGACCCTTTATTTGTGGCCAGAGATAGAGCTTTCAACAAGATACCTTCATGACAACACAGAACAGCTCAAAGAAGCCTACACTAAAAACAGCTCTGTAAGTTGCTCTGAATGAGTACACCTGTTCAATGCTGTGAATGTAAAATTGTAATTGTCTGAAAAAAAGTCAACATCCACAAGCTCAAGAATGTAAACTAGCTTAAAAACATTCTGCATTGTGAAGAAGACCAAGATCTCTTTATTTTTATTTTTTTTATTTTTTTATTGTTATTTTGAAAAAAAATTATAATTTAGTTGGATCATGGTCATTGCTGCGTAACAGTCCTATTTTGATTATGGGCTAGGGCTACTCTCTGTGCAGACACTTTACTCTCTGCAGAGTCTTATATGTCCAAATATGTGTGTACACACCCTGTGTTCCCAGGATATGCTCCAGATCCACGGCGACCCTGAAATTTTTATATTGCTTATTAATCTCCTTTTTATTCCATCTCCGGTTAATAAAGAACAGGAAAAGGCCATCTACATCATTGTATCCTCACTCGACAATCCTAGTTTACATTTATGGCAAGTAATGAATGCTTGTGCTCATGATTAATTCAAACAGGTTAAAGGACAGCGAGAGATGATGGGGAAAGAAATTTTTCATTTCTGGATGCAGAAAAGCCACTTTAGGAACAGCTTGTGGATGTGAATCACCACTGTCAGGTTTGCACATTAGAATTTTTAAATGGCCAAGCATGCCAGAACAACAAAATGGCATGTCGAATATAACAAGAGCAATAAATTGTGATACTTAATCTTATTTAACATGCACAAATTCACCTTGACAGTGTTCTCAGCATGGCACATAGACTAAATAGAGTGCTTTGATAGTGTGGGAAAATTTAAACATTTCAGCATCCAGCATGTGGTTAACCTTAGTGTACTTTTTTTTTTTTTTTTTTTTTGCAGAATAACTTTTACATAGTTCTCATGCTAAAATGAAATATTGGCATGAAAAAAAGTTCATGAAAACAGAAAGGATGAATTATCCTAGGGGGAGCTGTGGCTTATTCCAGTGCTCATTAATCATAATTATGCCATCAAAATGCATGGGGAGCTTTCGAATATTAGGATGAGTGTGTTGATATTGCTCGAGCCCTCGGGTCAGTCCACTTGATGGGTGTCAGGGGCTCAATTGCTAATTACATCTGACTGGAAATTGGATGCCTGGCTCAAACGATGGGAAATCTAAGATTTAAACATTACGCCTGAAGAAGCCCAGTTAAACTTTAGCATGTCTCCTTTACTGACAAGGAAAGATACCTTGATTCCAATTAATCACTCCCTTTTGATTTCACTCTTAATCTTTCTGTGTTAGGATGGATATTTCTTTATCTCTGGACGAGATAGCTTATTTATTCAAATGAGTATGTGCTCAGTTTACGTCCAAAAAACACAACATACCAACTGATTACTAATTGGGAAGATAATGACATATTGAATAATGTTTTTACTGATTTCTCCTTCCAGCTGACCTTAACAATAACATATTACTTTCTGGCTAGCTTCATTTATTAAGTTGGTACACTATAAAGATTCTTCTGACATTTTCTTTATGTTTTCCTGTGCTAAATGAGTATTTCCTGTATGTTCAGGGTTTAGCCAAATTTTTTTTTAAAGATTTTTTTCAATCCTTGAAAGGCATATGATCATTTTTGTTTAAATTCGATCTATATCAACATTATTGCATAACTGCATATTTTGAATCCAGTGATACATTAAAGAAATGTTATGTAATACAAGAATATTAGGAATCTATCTACATACATAATGTTCATAGCAACATCAATGCTCTATCTGTTGGACAGTGAATGACTGGAAGAAGTTATATGGACAAATAAATCAAACTGACGTTATTGGCTCACAATAGTCAAACATGGAGTGAAAGCTTAATAGTTTGGCGTAGTTTTGGAGCAGGGATTTTGTAGACTTATTCCAGGTTGAAGCTATAAATCATATATATGATATATAGCTGTTGTATAGCAATTGGGGTAGTAGTTCCATTTTTAAAATGCATTTTGGTAATGTTAGGTTCTGAACTGGTGTAGTTTAGCTAACATGATTATATCCCTTTATATTGTTAGAAGGCTTTTAATGAATTTTCTTTTTTTCTTTTAGTCAAAATAAATACTTACTAAAGGTGCTCGAGGTTGCCAGATTCACAAGAAAAGGGCATCAAACGTAACGGAAATATTGATTTCTATGAACTGTATTTGTGACACTTGGAGCCATGATTACACCAGCAGCTGCAAGAAAGAAAAAAAACTATTTGAAAAATAATGTGAGGATTGTTTCAGTGAAATGAATTCCTGTGACATGAGAGGGCATCGCATGCTTTGTTTAGTATTATTGAGGTTGATTTTATATATATATATATATATATATATATATATATATATATAAACACACACAAACTATTAAGCATTAAGCAAGAAGCTCATAAAGGTTGTGACGGGGGCCATAGGGAAGCTAGATCTAGCTTGGTCAGCTGATGAGCAAAAGCCAGTTAACTCGACGAGCGATTTCTGCTACCAGCATCACAACCGCCACTTCAGGGTCTACATTCCCTGACCACCACACCGAGGTGTCCAGGTCATGGTACCAAGCCGACCTGCTGCGAGAGTTCGATGTGGGAAACATCATGGGTGGCCAGGTGCAAGACCTTTGCCATATGGTTGACCTGGCTCTCCGAGCCACTAAGCAGACCTCTAAGGCCATCGGCCGGTCCATGGGCGCCCTACGCACCATAACCGTTACTGAGAGGCATTTGTGGCTCACACTGTCAGAAATATGCCTTCAGGGCATCTGACTCCAGGGCATCTGCATCCTCAATTATATTGATGATTGGTTGATATTAGGTCAATCAGCGAAGATATCGGTCTAGCATCGAGATGTTATTCTTGCTCACATGAAGGAGCTGGGGTTTTTGACTGAATGCCAAGAAGAGTGTGCTTTCTCTATTACAAAGAACCATTTACAGTATCTAGGTGTCATTTGGTCAGAGAAGGGCAGTAATTTACTGTCAAGCAGTTCCATAGACTGCTCAGGCTTATGGCAGCAGCATCCAATGTAGTCCACTTGGCCTCCTGTTTATAAGATCCCTGCAGTTGTCTCCATCCACCCTTAAAGTCTGAGTCCACTGTTTCTGTGTATTATGCCCCTGTGGAGGGGCAATCACTGGACAGAGGCCTGCTCCTGATGCCTTTTCTCCACGTGCAACCTAGAGTGCCGGGGTGGGACCTGGCCATTGTGTTGGAGGCTCCATCTGAGCCCTTCTTCATGCCCCTGGCCCAGGTTTCATGGAGGCACCTCACAGTCAAGAATGCATTCTTGCTGGCTATCTGCTCTCTGAAGAGAGTAGGTGATTTACAGGCCCTTAATGTGGCCCCATCTTTTCTGGAGTTTACTCCAGGCATGGCCAGTGCCTTCCTGCACCCTAGAGCAGGTTATGTCTTTAAGGTACTCTCGGTCTTCCCAAAACCTGTCCAGGCAGAAGACCCCAGAACAAGAGAATCTAAACTGGCTGTACCCAGTGTGAGCACTGGACTCTTACATCCACAGGACAAGTCCCTGAAGGAAGTCAGAACAATTGTTCATCTGCTACGAACCCCTGAGGAGACTATCCTGCTAACAAGCAGATACACAGAAGGTGTATTATCAATGCTATTGCATTTTCTTATGAGCCCTCTGGTCTCCCCGCTACCTTCGGAGTCAGAGCGCATTTGACCCAGAGTGTGGCAGCCTCTAAGGCTTGGTCCTCTGGAGTGTCCCTCCAAGACCTCTGCGACTCTGTGGGCTGGTCCACCCCGCTGACTTTCATCAGGTTTTATATCCTTGACCTCTGTGCCACTCCTGGCACCTCTGTCCTTAGCTGTGCCAATACACTAGTCAGGGACTGGTCAGTCTGGTGTTATCTGGCTACTTCACTTTCTCGGAAAATAGGAACCAACACAATGTTTTTGCTAACATCAAAAGTAGGAGGGGACATTTTAAGCAGGATGTGCAGGTGGAGGAGGGGAAAACAGGTTAGCCAAGTGGGCAGTGGACATTGAAGAGATTTTTATCGCTTCTAATGTCACGTGCCTTTATTGGAATTCTCAATCTACCTTGAGTTCCATCTTACGCAAAGCTATCCTAAACTCCATCTCTGCTTTACGTGCCTCTGTTTTTCTTGAGTTTTCAATTTAAGATGTGCAATGCACACTTTGTGCCTCATCCCTTGATCCTGCAAACAAAGAAAAAGAAAATGGGTCAAACCACCAGCTCAACTATCTCTGCACCTGAAGTCCCAGAACCAACGTCAGTGTACCACTAGCCACAGTTGTATCAAGTCAAATCAAGTCAAGGTTATTTCTATATCGCTTTTCACAACAGACATTGTCTCCAAGCAGCTTTACAGAAATCAACAGTTAAGGTGAATGGTGTGCATTTATCCCTAAAAAAGCCATGGCGACTATGGCAAGGAAAAAACTCCCTTAGATGTTATGAGGAAAAAACCTTGAGAGGAACCAGACTCAGAAGGGGAACCCATCCTCATTTAGGTGTCTTTATCAACATGTGGTGAGAGTTTAAGAACCCCTAACTCACACAGCTTAGCAAGAACCTTACTCCTAATTTCTTTTTTCACCCAACTCCTAGAAACTGGTACACTATAGTGAGCAGCTATTTCTAATAGGTCATCCTTCTGACACCTCTAAAAAACATCCAGACTTGGAGAAGCAACAAACACCTGGAGATCAAAGGTTGCCATGACTATTGACCAGTCAACCAGAACACACAATGACCATAAATTCAATAACCAACTCTTCTATTCCTATCCAAACAGCTCCCAGGACCTCTTGAACCCCAAAGTGAGAATCATACACTTAGCTTCTAGGTTCTGTTTCAAGCTTAGGCAGCAGGCAGGTGTTATGGAGCCTGGTCCAATTGGTGGGTACTAAGGGCAGCATCCCTAGGAACCTCCATACCCCATATCAAACCTTGTGCATGCTGCAGAAATGTGTAGCTGGCTTTTAAACCATTGTGTAGACCACTTGCTTTCACTACTGTTGGAGGAACCCATCAGCGATTTTGAACAGCCTCAAACAGCACTGTGCCTGCTTCTGCTTGCTAATGCTAAGTGAACTTGGCCACCGGTTCGCATTCACCCAACAGCTCAGACACTTAGAACTTAAAATTATTCAAGTGACAAGGGACCTTGACACTGATTATGCAGAAAGTTGACTAGATACAAGCATGGAGACAGGTGATTCCTGTGGCATTATTGAATGTTGATCCAGAGAAAGATTTGCTAGGGCTGTAAATAAAAATAGTGACCTAATCCAGTATAACCCTCTGTCAACACCACCCCCATCTCCATTCCCCAAGTTGCAAAAACTGTTCATGTGTTTACATCTTTATCTGGTCAAGCTAATTTAAAAGATCACCATATTGAGATGCCCCCAGGGGTGGTAGTCATCCCTATTGTTTAACCAAACAACAAATGGTTTGGGAGAAGCTCAAGACCATGCTCAATAGGAGGGTAATAGAGTGACTCATCCAGAATGGTGGTCCTAGTTAACAAGGTCAGTGGTTCGTATGATAAGACAGGTGGAATTATTATATGAGGGTTTAAACTTACAATAGACTATAGTCAGGTGCATTCCCAAATTTATATGGCAGCAATAATTGCAGTATACTGATGACTCAATTTTATAAAATAGGTGAGACATTACCTGGGACTGGCTAGCAATTACTATAGTTTACGATTGTAAAATTATTTGGAAAAAAAAAAAAAAAAATTATCTATATAATTATAATATATATAATTATCTTGTTGACTGATTTTACTGAACAGGTAGCACCAGATCTGGTGTAAATGTCAATCACTGGTTTTGTAAATGGAGGGTGGAGCTGTTGGAAGGTTAATGGTAAAAATATTGTTTAACTGATGGGCAGCAAGGATAAAGTTGGGCGATACGAGTTGATCAGCACAAAGCTTTCTAATAACAGAAAATAGATAATAGATCTATTTGCATTCGGCCAAGCCTGCATCCTGTCTTCTCATTCACAACCCAGGAAAATATTACAATTGTCAAAAAAAATAAAATGCTAGAATACTCAGGAATAAGAACAGAAACTTAGACCTGGCTGAGAAAGTTGACCTATAATGTAGCCAACGAAAACAGAGTGTGCAAATAACAAGCAAGAGCTTTCACCACACAAGCCAGTCCGATATAGAAATACCACAAAAAATCAGGGTAAGCAGTCTAAACATATGTTTTAGAGTGTATGCACCTCAGAATCTAATTTAATTTGTAGTTTTTTATGCATCAATTTGGCTAAACAGCAAATAATCCTTCTTGGGTGTTGAAAAATTGTATATTACTGTGGCCAAAATTAAAAAGTATTGTCTGATCCCTAATGTTTAAGTTGATTCCTAATATTTGTTCTCTTAAGCGATTTAATTTAGAAATAAAGTTCATAGTTCAATAGGCCTGAAGCATAGTTTTTATACAACATCCTTATTGGTTTTGTAATTGGAATCTCTGCCCAACCCCCACATGCCATATGTTTATTTAGTGAACTTTTTTTCTGGTAAACTCATCAGTAATTCTTGAGCACACACAATGCTATTTTCATAAGTCCTGACTGGGCTGTTTAAGCCTGTGTGCGTTGAGATCTTGTCTAATATGCACTGTCAACAGCATAGCGGACTTCAGTGAAAGAAATTAAAAGTGATATCACAGCTCTGTGGAGACAAGAACCAAATCAGCGGTTGGCTGTGTTAATGAGCTTCAATTGAAAAGTGGGAGCAATAATTTTGATGGAGTTTGAGAGATTGGGACACTGAAACTTATTAACTATTGATTACCCTATATTGTTGAATCCTCAATTCATGACGCCTAAGATATGATCATTTGTGTTTAGAGAGCGTTCTTCTGATACAATCTGATTTGCATCATGTGCATTAATCTAATGGGAGACTCTAAGAAAGTCATTAGAGAACTCAAAGGCGCACACTTATCACTTCAATCTGTCTCTGCCAGACTCCTTCATTTTCATAAATAGTCATTCATGCGTACTAGATGACCCTGTCAGAAAGATAAATGCTCGTCTTTTGCTCTCATCCTCTTTGGCCCTCTGTTTCTGTAACAATTGGCAGTCAAGGGCAGTTAGATATATGAGCAGAGTCTCTTCACATACAGAATTAAAAAAGCATATACTTTTTCCAGAGGGACAAAGAATTAACAGGCCACTACTGAGATACTGGAAATACACAGATTACTATAGAATTAAATGAACAATAATAGGAATTGGGGTATCATGATGGTACAGTGGGAAGCATTGTCACCTTACAGCTCCAGGGTTGCAAGCTCAATCAGAAGTTCAATTGACCATGTGAGTGGAGTTTCTGTACATTTCTGTACAGTTCTAATTGTGTCAGTAGGGATTTCCGCATCAGTTTCCCACTACTTCCCAAAATGTGCCAGTAGGTTGTTGGCCAAGATAAATTGCCACTAGGACTGAATGTGTGTGTGAATTTATAGTATGTACATACTATCCAGAAATAGAGCTAGGCAATATGTCCCATAAATTAAGTCTCAGATTTGTTCTAATAATTGTATTTTTTAATTATTAAAACACTAGAGACTATAAGATTGATTTTTTTTTTTTTTATAATTTGTGCAAAAACAATATAACCAAACATGAACTGCTTTGTTTGGACTAGTGCAATGTGAAAACCTCACAACTGTTCTTGTTATTTTAGAAAAACAATAATCAATAATCACTTGGACTCCTGAACACAACATAGCTACCTTTCTCCTCTCCATCATATCAGCTATCTCTTTCCATTTACCAGTCATAGCACCAGCATTTAAAGTATCAACACTAACCTCCACTCTCCTCCTCTCCTTCTCCTCCTTTGGCCCAATAAAGTAAGCAAAATAAAAAATTATTTTGTAAACCAGTTCAACATGCCTCCTAAATAAAATCAAACACATGCCAGAGGGCATTTTACATGTCTTTAGCAAGGAACACAAGCCTGTCCACTGGATCGGTGTCTTTGTCTGTATCTGGTGACAACAAGCAGGATGCCAGCTCAGGTTAAATTTAGGGTCGATTAGTTTTAGCATACAAATAAATCCAGGCTTTTCAACTGTGTATATAGGCACAATGTCTTTGGCGATGTCACGTGCCATAGTATCAGTAAAATCTTTCTATTATGCACGCACCCATTTTAATATAAAATATAAGCAGCAAAAGTGGTAAAACCAGATGTGTATCAGAAATCAGACACATTTTATAGCACTGGTAGTTTTGTTGCCATCAGGTCAAAACTCAATCTGAATAAGTGTGTAAGATCAGAAAGAGAGTGAAACAGCATAGATAATTTATGGAGTAACACAGCTCTAAACCTTCATGACTACAATGTTCGGCAAGATTTGAATGAATGTTCCGGGTGTGTTTTTGAAGAAACGCAAACTGGAGTCTGCAGAGGTGATGTCAGTATACTGCTGTACAAAACAAGCATCACCAACTAACATAGCATCAATTGAAACATTATTTCAAATGTTCTATTAAATATTGTATACTACAAAAAATATACATTTTATTATTTTGCATTCACATATTATATCTACTCATCACACCTATTAACCTATAAAAACAAAATTATTGTTCCAAGAATATACTGTAGTGTTTTATTATATAATTATGCTAGTGTAGATTTGACCTTTAATGTTGAGAAATACAATGAACGCTGAGTATAGTGCTCTAATCATCAGAGGTGACAAAATTAGACCCTGAAATCTTCCCCCTAGCATAAGAAATTTATCTCAGGTGCAACCCATTTCTCTGAATCAACTTTGAGATCTTTTCTACACTTTGAAGTCCACCTGTGTAAATTCAGTTGATTGGACATGATTTGCATAGGTACTATAAGAGCAACAAGTGAAAATACATACTGTATCAAAGAAAAAAACAAGATGTGAGGTCAAAGGAACTGTCTGTAGAGTTGAGAGATCAGGTTGTGATATTGCACAGATCTGGGGTAAGCTACAATGAAATTTCTTATGCATCTGTTTTTTTTTTTTTTTTTAGGCCTTCATAATTTGTAAATGAAAGAGGGCAAGAACAACTAATACTCTTAGATAAAGCACAGATAATTATTATCTAGCTAGTTTACCATTTAGTGTCACATCTGGCTTGTAAAATGACTGGCATATAAAATAAATAAATTAAAAAATTAAAAAAGGAATGTGTCCTTACAATCTAAGCAGTAAATTATTATTATTATTATTATTATTATTATTATTATTTTTTTTTTTTTTTTATCCCCATCTCTCTAAAACACCAAATTGCTGCATTGCTTGTAAAGTTGCAGCAATATCCAGTAGCTGCACACAAAGGTAAATTATAAATACAAGTAAGAAAAGCTAATAAATAAACAACAATTAGTGTTAAATAGATTATAGTATGTTGGTGACATTGTGGGCATTTTTTACAAATGTATACAGTAATTTAGTACCAGCAGGACATGACTACAGTGACAAGTTAAGGCTCAAGAGTGTGCTATATTTATTTAAATTGATAACAACTCCCATCTCTCACCTAAAGAAGCAAGAAAAATTAATGGACTGATGACAGTGTGGTATTCTTTTTCCGAAATGCAGGGCAGTTGGATAGGGTTAACCACTATGTAGCTGATTTTATTCTGCATCTCATACAAAACTATGAATAAAAAACAAATAAATCTGCCAAATAATTCTGGATATAGGGGTTTATTTATGCAGGTCTTAAGAGCATATAAAATAGGTAAATTAGCCATGAACCATGAAATAAATAACTGCTTGAAGATCCTGTGTAACGTTTATTTGCCCACTTTTTTTGTGAACAAACTTTAAAAATAAATGCATTTCTAAGGCCTGTAGGACAGTGGATATGTGGTTAATTAAAACTATACTATATATAGGTCAGATCTGCCATCTTATGTGAAAACAAAAAGAAAAGCAAAAATAAGACAAACATATCCAAGTTAAGGAAGGCACTTTGTGGTCATGGCCTCCTCTGTGCCATTAAAGTAAATGCCTTCAATTAATAAGGTCCCCTGATACCTGAGAGCAATTAAAACAACATCAGAACAAGGAGTGCTGAATAGGGAAGAGAACAGAGGATCAGGGTGTGACAAAGATAGCATGAGATGCAGTGTATTGTAAAACGGCCCCATTCTGTCTCTTCTATTGAGAGTCACAAGGGTCTGTGGTAAGTTCCAGTTTGCTGACATCAGCAATGTAGAATGAGTAACGGTAACACCATAAGACAAAACACGTCATATCTGTGTGGAAATTATATATATATATATATATATATATATATATATATATATATATATATATATATATATATATAAAATAAATCTCTCCCTTCTCATCTCTCATCTTCATCGTATCTCCCAGGTGAATCATGTCATGCTATAAAGAGAAGAATAATACACATGATTTTGAGAAGGAGATGCAAGTAATCCTAAAAATAGAATAACTCAGATTATTGTCTGCACTGTACTTAAACATAATGCTATTTAATTACTGAAAAATAGAGAAGACAACAGTATGTAAAAGTGTAAAATTAAACAAAGTAGTACCATGCTTCTGATATTAAATTAAATTAGCCAAATAGAGGGGTTTAACCATTAATAAGTAAAAGTAAGGTGGTTCAGTGGGTAATGGGTAAACTTACAGATCCAGCAAGAGTAAGGCATTCCACTCTCCCACCTGCATCCTAGGTACCAAAAAGGCTTCAGAGGCACAAAGACAAAATAAATCTTTTAGTCACTGTATAGCGGTATACTACAGTGTATTCTTTATGACATCTCACTATGCGTTCAATGAATCCAACAGAACAAATGTATTGATTTTACTATTTTCTAAGGAATGCCATCATCATCTGAAACAACTGCTAACATTGTGAAATTTACATTCAAACTGATGCATACATACAAGGCAACATATTTAATCAAAAACTGTCCTTTTATTATGCTAGAATCTGTGCTTGTCTCTAAACAAGAATCAAGAATCTAGGAATTTGGGCCATGGTAGCAAATTAATACTTGGATTTAAAAAACACCCACAATTGCTAATTTTTTTTTTAAATGATAATTTAAAGTTTGTGACAAACTCAAGGTCAAATGTAGCTCACTGCTTTGTTTCTTTGTCTCTGGGCCACAAAAATGTAATGCACATTTATGCAATTATTTTATCAACCAGTCATGGAGCAGCAGCACACACAAAAAAATAAAAATAAATAAATACAAACACTAATAACTAATAAAAAGATTTAGGTGATGTCCACATCAAAGATTAGAATCAAGAAAAAGTGTGATAATTGTGACTTTAATTATCATTCAATCATGACATGGATTTCCTGAGATTTTCAAATATGAGAGTTACTAGATAAATAAATTAAAGTTAATATTTTAGTTAAGTTTTAAAATAATTAATTAATTTAGTGCGAGACAATTCTGAGAGTGGTAAAGCCTCTAGATCCTTGAATGCAGACCAGTTTGAGATGTCAGTAAGAGTAGAGAAACCCGAATCATCACATTTTACAGTTCTAGTGAGCAGAAAAGCATCATAGCATGCACAAAACTTTGAATCTAAAGGAACCCAACCCAAAAACCATTGGGTTACATTAGGGTCCACTCCTAACAGCCCAGAACAGAAAGATGAGACACATGCTAATCCAGACTGGACAGTTGAAGAATACAAAGTAAAAATTACCTGATCCTTTTTTAAGCCTTAAAATATCCATATTTTGGTGTGTCCATGATGGCATTAGATTCTTGTTGTTGGATGATAGGAGTGTTTCATTTTTTAAAAGATCCTGGATCACATTAGATATTAATTTACAAATGTTCTTAAAATGTTGGTGAATGAATTTCATTGCATAATCTGACATAAAGAAAACATGATACTTAACAGATTGCAGACTTTTTTGAAGATTTACTGGAATTATTTTACAATTCATTATCTGAAAATACTGTTTAAATCAAACAAAAACTTTAGACATTCAGTAGTACTTATTCTATATCTGCATTATTTGTTATATTTGCCCTATAGCTTTACTGAAAAAAATGAGGTAGCAAACATCTCTAGGTTAAGTATGTAATCCTAGGTCCCTTAGGGAACGAGACGCTGCATCGGAATGCTTTGGGAAGCAACCGCGTTGTCCACGCTCTGAAATAATGTGTGTAATCAGTCAAAATTGGACGCGGTTGATGTCACGGCCAGAAAGTATAAAACGCACATGGAGTGAAGCAGGTGCCATCTTCTGTAAAAGAAAAGGAAGCGCTGCAGGGACGCTGGCAGTGTGGCCTAGAGACGCAGCATCTCGTTCCCTTGGAGAACTAGGGTCACATACATAACCTAGAGACGTTTCTTTCAGCTTTTCGACCTGCATCGGAATGCTTTGGAAATGTGTTTAATCACACCAGAATGTCCAATCCTTGACTAGTGTGTATGAGCACAGCTAGGTCAACGGACATAGTGGCACTGAGGTCCAGGTTGTAAAACCAGACAAAGGTCAGCGGGGTGGACCAGTTGCAGGTGTCTTGGAGGGGTACTCCAGAGAACCAAGCCTTAGAGGCTGCCACACTCCGGGTCGAGTGAGCTCTGACCCTGAATGGAGTGGGGAGACCAGAGGACTCATAGGAGGACTCATAGGAGGATGCAATGGCATCAATGATCCATTTGCTCAGGATCTGCTTATTAGCAGGGATGGGTCTCTTCAGAGGGCTGTAGCAGGCGAGCAGATGGTCGGACTTCCTCCAGGGACCCGTCCAGTGGACATAGGTGTCCAGCGCGTGTACCGGGCACAGCCGGTTCAGTTTCTCCTGGTCTGGGGCCTGAACAGAGGAGGGTAGAATGCCTGTAGCCTCATGGGTCGTGGGACAACCAAGGGCACCTTGGGGATGTAATCCAATCTAGGGTACAAAAAGGCACTGGCCATACCTCAAGTAAACTGCAGAAAGGGACTGCAGATCTCCAAATCTCTTAAGAGAGCAAATGGCCAACAAGAATGTGGTCTAAATGGAGAGGTGCCTCCAAAATACCTCGACCAGAGGCTTGAAGGGGGGCTCAGACAGAGCCCCCAACAAGACGGCCAAGTCTTATCCAGGCACTCTAAGTCGCACTGGGAGCCTCAGCCTTCGGGTGCCACAAAGAAAACACGCCATGAGAGGGTCAAGCAAGCCACATACAAGCTGTGCGTATCCACCCCTGAAATATAGTGGGGGCTTAAATTTCTTGCTTGCTTTCATCCTTATTTATTTTGACAAACAATTTGACAGACTATTCAACACAGCTGGCGCTAGCTTCACTACATGTGCATTTTATACTTCCTGGTCATGACGTCACCCCACCGATGATGGCCTGCGTCCAATTTTGTGTGATTACACACATTATTTCTTAGCATGGACAACGCGGTCGCGTTCCCAAAGCATTCGGACACAGCTTGAGTTCCTGAAAGGGAACTGCATTCACTGAACTACTTTGGAGTGAGTGTGTAAATAACTTAGGTTGAACTATCACATTAACAGTACAAAATGTTACTTTTAATAACATATTTGCAAATAGATAAACATTTCATTTAAAAAATAAAATAGCAAATGACTCTAGATGTGATAGTTAGATTACAATAGTATGCACAGATTATTTGTTGCGGTCTAGTTGAACCTGCAGTGTGACCTTGACCATCATTTCTATGATCAGGATTATAGAGGGCACCAAATGAGTAGCTAAAGCTCAATAATACCACTTGAGACGTGACACGTACAGTAATAAGGAGCGTATTCTTCTTTTAGTTCATTATGGCCTAAACACATGCCCCTTTTGGTGAGTGCACAGCAGTGTGAGCAATGCAGAATTCTTTCTAATTTAATCCGCCTTGCCACCAGTTAACCAAATAATTATACAATGATATCCAAGCTGAACAAGATCTTTACCATTTAGCACAAAGGGCATTATAACAGTATAATCTCAACTTGGTTAGTGTTTTTTAGACAGGAGTCCTTTCTAGATTAGAATTTGTTGGTCTTCCAAACCAGATTTATGATCTATTTAAATAGATTATATATATATATATATATATATATATATATATATATATATATATATATATATATATATATATTATAAGGGTTGTGCAAGCCAGTGCATTGTTAGTGCTGTTCCCAAGCCCGGATAAATGGGGATGGTTGCGTTAGGTATCCGGTGTAAAACATGTGCCAAATAAAATATGCGGAGCCCGGGTTACCAACAACCGCCACAGGTATTGCTAGGCAACAGTGTACTGGTGAAAATTGGGCTACTGTTGGCTAAAGGACAAGAAGGAGAGGGGGAAGATGTCTACAGTGACCACAGGGAAAGGGGAGATGTAGAAGAGTGGGAGAGTTAGGGTTGGTACTATAAATGTTGGTACTACAACTACAACTGTTGTACCATGGTGTGGATGAAAAGAGAAATGGTGTATGGGTGATCCTTAAGGAAGAGTACAGTAAGAGTACAGTGGGTGTGAAGAGAGTTTCTGATAGGGTGATAAACGTGAAGCTGGAAGTTGAAGGAGTGATGGTAAATATCATATATGCACCTATGCTCCACAAGTGGGTTGTAAGATGGAGAGGGAAATGTTCTGGAGTAAGTTAGATGAAGTGGTGGAGAGTCTAGAAAAAGGAAGATTGGTGATTGGGGCAGACTTCAATGGCCATGTTGGTGAAGGGAACAAAAATAATAAGTAGGTATGGTTTAAAGGAGAAGAATGTAAAAGGGCAGATGCTTGTAGATTTGGCTAAAAGGATGGAAATGGCAGTGGTTAGTACATATTTTAAAAAGAAAGAGAAGCACAGGGTGATGTATAAAAGCGGAGGAAGGTGCACACAGGTGGACTAAATTCTATGCAGGAGATGCAACCTGAAAGAGATTGGAGACTGTAAGTTATTGACAGTGGACAGTGTAGCTAAACAGCATCGGATGGGGGTCTGTAGGATGGCTTTGGAGGTGAAGATAAAGTAAAGGAGAGAGAAGACTGAAAAAAGAATAAGAAAGTGGAAACTAAAGGAGAAAGACTGTAGTGTAAGATTCAGGGAAGAGGTCAGACAGGGGCTCGGTGGTGGTGAAGAGGTGATGGATGATTAGGCAACTACTGCAGAAGTGATAATGGAAACAGCTACGAAGGTACTTGGCATCACATCTGGAAAAAGAAAGGAAGACAAAGAGCCGTAGTGGTGGAATGAGGAAGTGCAGGAAAGCATAAGGAGTAAGAGGTTGGCTAAACAGAATTTGGATAGGCAGAGAGAAGAGAAAAGTAGGGAGGAGTACAAGGAGTTCCCCTTCAGGAACTCGAGCTGCGTCGAAACGCTATGGGAACGCCCCTGTGTGACCACGCTCTGAACCACGTGTGAAATCTTAGCCAATAGGCAAGCCGTGATGTCATAGACAGGCGACGTCGCGTAAACCAGGAAGCTACAAGATGGCTGTGCGGTGGTAGCGACATTAGCTTCTGCTCGTTCAGGTAAGCGCTTTGAGTGTATTATCTGTGCAGTCATGAGCTTATATGCAGGCAAAATTCCGTCTGCGTGTCTCCTGCTTGCCCCGATTCATTTCGGGGGGGGTGACACGCAGCCGATGTGCTGTTTGCTTAGCTTAGGAGCGTGCTTAGTCGGCTCTCGAGGGTTTCGGTTGTTAGCATTTTAGCCGTGCGGCTATGCGCTCCCGGCTGCGAAGCGAGCTCCCGTCCCCCGGAGATTGCGCTCGTTTGTAAACGGTTCTTCTCCCGGTGCGTGTGACGCGGTGCTCCGTATTCTTCCTCCGAGGTGGGAGAATTTCAGAGAGCGCTCTCCGAGGTGAGCGCTCTCCCTCGAGGCTTTGGCTCTCGGTGGTATCGGCTGTTAGCATTTAGCCGTGTGGCTATGTGCAGGAGGGGCTGGACGGCCTGAGGGTCGTCCTTGCCTCTAGTGAACGGGCTGTGGTGCGTAGGCCTGATGGCTTGCATCTTGGAGGACGGTGCGCACCTCATGCTACGGTGCTCGTCCCTCCCTGGCACCACCGGGAGGCCGGTCTGTCGGCCCTGCCACAGGGTGTTCAGGACGCTGCCTCCCTCTAGCGGTTAACATCCTTATTTCCGCCCGACATGAGAGTCATCCGCCGCCTCTCAGGGGGCTTCAACGGCCGCAGTACGCTGCTCCTGGTGTTCGGGTTCAGGAGGACTGTCTGTTAGCCCTGCCACGGGTCGTGTTCAGGGCGCAGCTTCTCCAGCGGTTTGCTCCCCGTATTCTGCCCGTATGATCGCTGCGGACAGGGGGTTCCGCCGCCTCTCAGGAGGTGTGGTTGGCTGCAGAGCACCGCTCCAGCCGCTCTGAGTGGGTCGGGGGCCAGCCCCGAGGGGTTGCAGGCTCTGCAGGCTCTGGTCCTGGAACAGGAAGGTCGCACACTCCTGGGGAAAGGGGCCATCGAGGTGGTTCCCCCCTCAGTTCGCGAGTCAGGCTGCTACAGCCCGTGCTTCGTTGTTCCGAAGAAGGACGGTGGGTTGCATCCCATTCTGGATCTCCGCTACTTGAACCACTCACTTTTGAGGCTCGGGTTCAGGTTTTTCGTTTAGAGAGGTCGTGTCTCAGGTCAGGTCTAAGGACGGATTTGTCAGACGCTAGATCTGGAGGTTGCATGCTCCCATGCAGCCGTCCTTCACCGCGCACGGGAGGTTCCTGAGGTTGCTTTCGGGGCGAAGCTTACCTATATCGGTCCTTCCGTGCGGCCTAGCGCCCTCGCCCTGTGCCTTCACAGAGTGCGTGAACGCGGCACTGACCCCGCTGCGGCTTCAGGGCATCCGCATTCTGTATTATATCAGCGATTGGTTGATGGTGGCTCGTTAGAGCACCTGGCGGTTCGGCATTGAGATGCTGTTCCCGCCTGCATGAAGGTACTGGGGTTTGGACTGAGACGCCGGGTAGTGTGTACTTTCCCAGCGCGGAGGGCCACTTTCTCGGCGTGGTGTGGGACTCGGCCGAGTTGCGGGCATGGTTGTCTCCCGCCCGGTTTGTAGTCATCCTCACTGCAGTCAGGAGGGTAGGGGCAGGCCGCCTAGTCACTGTGAGGCAGTTCCAGAGGCTGCTGGGTCTCATGTCGGCAGCGTCCGCATGTGGCCCCTCCAGTGGTGGCTCCGGGACGGAAGGGTTCTCCCCCTGAGGGAGTCTGTATCGTCACATCAAGGTCTCACGGTGTGCCCTTTGAGCCTTGGTTGCATGGTAGTACCTTACGTTCTGTCCCGTGGCCCCGTTTTAGGGACTTCTTGTCGTCGCATAACGCTAACGACGGACGCTTCCATCACGGGGTGGGGAGCGGTCATGAGTGGCCACTCCGCCCAGGGTCTGTGGAGCGGCCCACGTCTCTTGTGGCACATAGATTGCCAGGAGATGCTGGCAGTGTTGTTGGGGTGACAACACTTCCTCCCAGTCCTTAGAGATCGATATGTGTTGATCCGCTCGGACAATACTGCGGTGGTCTCGCACATCAACCACCTGGGGGGCCTCCGGTCTTGCCCTTGCGAGCAACTGGCGCAGGAGGTCCTCTTGTGGTCCCGGGACGAACTCCTCTCATTTAGAGCCGGTTACATCCCGGGATGGTTGGATGTCTGAGCAGACGCCCTGTCGAGACAGTGGCTACCGTGGGACGGTCTTGGCCGAGGCTACGCCTGTACGCCTTTCCCCCGATTGTGCTGCTCTCGGGAGTTTTGGGATAGGTTCGCCGGTAGGGAGTCTGTCTCCTCCGGGTAGCACCTTGTTGGCGGGCGGAACCCTGGTTCACCCCCGCCTGGTGTTGTGGAGACTGTGGCCCCTGAGGGGGCACGGTTTGTAGCGGCTGTTCTCTCTACCGAGGTAGTTGAGGCCCCTCTCCACTCCAGAGCTCCCTCCATGAGGAGGTCATACGCCGCACGATGGCGACTGTTCACGTCACGGTGTGAGCACCGTGACTTGGACCCAGTTGACTGCCTGGTCGGTTCAGTTCTGGTGTTTTTGCAGGTACAGTTTGCCACAGGGTTAACCCCTTCGACCCTGAGGGTTTCCGTGTTCGCTGGGTAGGTCCCATTGGTGACACGTTTCCTCCGCGGCGCCCGGAGGCTGTGGCCCGGGACACGACTCGGAGTGCCTGTCTGGGACTTGGCAGTTGCCTCGTCCCACCTGGAGTTGCCCCCTGGCATGGCCAGAGTGTTCTTTACACGAGGCTGGGTGCTCCCACGCGATGTGTCATGTTACTGGCATTCTGCCCTCCTCTGTTATAGCCCCCGACCAGGGGTTACGAGACCCGGCTGTGTCCAGTGCGAGCACTGGGTGCTTATCTCCACAGGACGAGTCCTTGGAGGTTGTTCGGCTGCGAGTCCTGGTCCCCGCTCCGATCGCGGTCAGGGCTCGCCCCGCTGGAGTGTGGCGCCCTCTGCGGCCGGGTCCACATGAGTGTCACTCCGGGACGTCTGTGACGCTGCGGGTTGGTCCACCCCGCTGACCTTTGTCAGGTTCTATGGCCTCGACCTCGGAGCCACCCCGGGCTCCTCTGTCCTGCGTGCTGGTGCCGAGGCCCTCACTCTTTCGGCAGGGTCTGGTCAGTGTGGCGTGATTGGACCCTCGTTCCCATAGCGTTCGACGCAGCTCGAGTTCCTGAAGGGCGTCTCAAGGTTACGAACGTAACCCTAGTTCCCCAAAGGAACGAGACGCTGCGTCTGCGTGCCACACTCCCTGCATCCCTGCGGCGCTTACCTTCTCTCTTTGCAGAAGCTAATGTCGCTACCACCGCACAGCCATCTTGTAGCTTCCTGGTTTACGCGACGTCGCCTGTCTATGACGTCACGGCTTGCCTATTGGCTAAGATTTCACACGTGGTTCAGAGCGTGGTCACGCAGGGGCGTTCCCATAGCGTTTCGACGCAGCGTCTCGTTCCTTCGGGGAACTAGGGTTACGTTCGTAACCTTGAGATGATGCGTCAGCAGGTGAGGAGGGATGTGACAAAAGCTAAGTAAAAGGCATATTAGGAGCTGTATGAGAAGTTGGACATTAAGGAAGGAGAAAAGGATTTATAACGATTGGCCAACAGCGGGGCCGAGCTGGGAGCTGGGACCGAGGTGCTGCAAATGAGAGCAATAAGGGATGCAGATGGAGGTGTATTGACTAGTGAGGAGAGTGTTTTGAGAAGATGGAGAGAGTAATTTTGAGAAGCTGATGCATGAGTAAAATTAGAAAAAGAGAAGGTTGGATGATGTGGAGATGGTGGAGCAGGAAGATAAGAGGATGAAGAGGGGAAAGTCGGTTGGACTAGATGACATGAAAATGTTTCGATGAGATGGCAGTGGAGTTTTTAACAAGATTGTTTAACAATATTTTGGAAGGTGAGAGGATGCCTGAGGAATAGAAAAAGAGTGTGCTGGTACCAATTTTTAAGAAGAAGGGAGATGTGCAGACCTTCAGTAACCACAGGGGAATAAAGTTGTTCAGTCACTCAATGAGCACTACAGATGCAATATTTAATTTGAGGATGTTGATTAAGAAGTATAGAGAGGTGGGACCACATCAAGAATCGGATCTGAGCCCTTTCCTGTTTGCAGTGGTGATGGATGATGTCAGAAAGGAGTCTCCATGGACTATGATCTTTGCACGGACTATGATCTTCTCCACTCTGCAGGCAGGGTGGAGAAGTGTGGCAGGAGTGATTTGTGATATAAGGGTATCTGCAAGAGTGAAAGGGGAAGTTTATAGGACCCTAGTGAGACATGCTAGGTATATTGTTTAGAAACAGTGGCATTGTTTAAAAGACAGGAGGTGGAGCTAGCGGTAGCAGAGCTGAAGATGCAGACATTTTCATTGGGAGTGACTAGGATGGACAGAATTAAAAATTTGTTTATTAGAATGGCAGCGCATTTAGGGCATTTTGGAGACAAAATAAGAAAGGCCTGATTGGGATGTTTAGACATGTGCAGAGGATAGACATGGGGTATATAAGGTTTGAGAATGCTGAGAATGGAGCCGCCAGGCACGTTGGTTTGAAAGAGGCAGACGTAGAGGACAGGGTGATATGGTGACAGATGATCCGCTGTGGCGACCACTAACGAGAGCAGCCAAAATAATAAGAAGAAATATAAGTTGTTTTTATTTGTGTAAATTAAAAGCTACTTAGATACATAACCTGGAAATGGTAATGGAATAAACTGCAATTGCCCTGTTTATGGTTTGTAATATATTTTCTTTACATCCTTTTTTGGTGTTATTTATGTTTAAACATCTGGCAAGCATGTTGCTGCTCTCAGTATGTTGTCATACATTAATAAGTAAATGTATAAACAACCAAACAAATGCTAATTCAATAAAGAATAAGAGCTTTTAAACATATAGTACTTCTATTTTCATAGATGCATTTATAATTACCGGTTTTCATTTATTTAAAGTGCCCCATTAATCAGAAATTGTCAGAAATCACGGGTGACTGGGTAAGTGGAGACTGGATGGAAGACCCAAATGCAGGATGCCACAAGAGTTAGGTGAAAACGGTCTTAAATGGGCAAAGGCAAAAACAAAGTAAAAAAAAAAACAGTCCAGGGTCAAAACACAGGCAAACGGGGCAATGCAGGGAAGACAAAGCCAAAGCAAAAGACAGTCCAAAAAAAAATCAAAAGCCGGCAAAAAGAAGAATATAGGCAGGGCAAAAACAAAAATGCCAAAACAAATCCAAAGTCCAAACCGGGTACTAGGAAGGCAGAGCAGAGCAGGGGTCAGGCACAGGAACAGAATCCAGAAGCGGCAGGGTGGCAAGAATAATCTCAGAGGCTAGGGAGCAGGTAAAATAATCTGGCCTCAAGATAAAGTCAAGATGTCCTTATATACCTTGAGGCGCGGGAAAAACGGCAAGATGGCCACCGACCCCGAAGTGCGCAGTGTGCCCAGAAGATCCTGACATATTTTACACCTATCAACAATAAAATACCTGTAAACTCTAATGATCCAAAATGTTCAAAGATAGTTATATCATTTAAACAAAAGTTGACATGTTTAAGCTGTTTAACACATCTAAATGTGAACCTCAGGTAAATTAATGCTTGTTTTCTATGCAAGGTATGATCAAAAGAAAGAAAAAAAATATTGCTTTTCCCAATGCTAAAATCCTTTGGGCTAGTTCAGGCTAGTATTTGTCCATGCCAAAATTGCAGAATTTAAGCTGCTGGATTTCAAACAGACTTTGTTCTCACCTGTTTATTATGGGGTAGCTCTAGAAATACACTAGGTAGTAGTCAAGTGTGCAGAAGTCAAGTGTGTTAGCCTCTCAACATTAATTTTGTATGAGACTATGTTATTATTAATGCCACCCTGCCTGGTAGAAATCTTTGGTTTTGAACTGCTGCTGCATAATATACATTAGGAGTTTAGTTTCATACCACAGTGTATTGACATTCTTACAGCTGACTGGCATCATGCACTATATAACAGCAAATACAAACCTTAAAACATTGTTGCGTGCAGTAATGCAACTAGTAAAGAAGCAGCAAAATATAATTTTGTGTAAATCGAACATTACAAATCAAATCGCAATTCTTTTAACATTCAAATCAATAACAATTTACAGGTTTGTTACAAAACATCTAGTGATACCAATCTACATGCTTTAACATAGTTTAAAATGTAATTCAGAATTTTGCATGATCATTGCTACTGTTTTTAGCTTGGTGATGTTCTCTTTTAATATTTTTATAGAACACAGTGTATCTGAAACCACACAAGTATTCACACAATTTAGTTGGTCAAAGGTAAAACTACAAACATTTTTTACTTAGCTATATTTGTCTCATATCTCTAGTGCAAGAAACTCTACACCTTGGATGAAAAACATTTATTAAAGATAACTGATGTATTAAATTTGAGACCTTTAAATGGAGCTCAAAGAACAGAACTTCATAAAACAATAATTAACTCATTGTTTTTTCTCTATCTCTCGGTCATGCTCTCACATACTGTACACAGGATTGTGAATTGAATTGCTGCAACGGCTGAATACTGTCATTAATCCTTCGACTTGCACTGGTTTTTGTGTTCCGCTCATTTTGAAAGCTCCTTTTTTCAAATCCATTTTTAAGCTTCATTATCTGACTGGATTATGTCATGCCACCCGATTTCCATCCCTCTTTTACTTCTCTTCTCTCTAGATACAGCTATTGGAGTGCTATCACTTTACATCATCATGAGGCTTATTGAAAAATCAATCTGTGTAAAAGGTCTCAAGTTGCAATAGGTTTTAATCCAATTCATACACAACATAAACAAGTCCATAAAAGCACTCTTGAAGTCCATTTACAATTGAATGAGTGTTTATACAAGATTCAGCATTGTCTCTAGGACATCCCCAGCACCTACTCACACACAATAATTCAATGTAATTCAAATGCAATGTGCTCTCATAAGGTCACTGCGTTGAACAATCAGCAGTGAGCAAACTGCTTGCTCATGAAAGCTATTGATTCTCTTCACTTCAGTGTTTACTCAGGTGGCAGTCATTTTCCCAAAAGGTCAAAGAAATAGAGAGCTTAGATGGCATGAAGTAGAGTTAATTGTTTCCTCACTTTTCTGAATATTGGCGTTGTCATTACTGAAATTACAACTAATACTTTTCCCCCTTTCTGAAACAACTGCATCTCTCACAGTAATCCCAATTGTCATTTTAGTCATAATCATAACTTTAAGTTGACCTTTACACCAGGAAATACAGAAAGATTGACACCAACTGGCTACTTTATTAGCGACACTACTCTTCCTTTTTAATGAATCTGTTTAATTAGCCATCACGTGACAGCAGTGTTATTTTATTACAGAAAAGTTGGGACAAGGCCATGTTTAGCACTGTGTGGCATCCTCTCTCCTTTTAACAGTGGTGGGCCGTCAGGGCCAGCAAAGAGTTCTTGGCTGGCCTAAACACTATCAGAAGCACTGACCTTCATTTTTAACCTAAATTATAATATTCGTTTAAATAAATTTTATCAATTTATTTCCAACAGTCTTATCTCTTCATTCTCATGGCTGCACTGCTTCTATTAAGTGTATGTGGATGTTAGATTTTTTGTCCAATCAGATTTCAGCCTCTATGTGCTTCCATGTCAATCTAACCTGCCCAGGGCCTTCAAAATCAGTAGTGCTGGCCTATTTACCTTAGTTTCTATTAGAAATGAGTCTGTTGCTTTAACCAATCAGATTTTAAATACGCCTCACAGGCGTCACCATCTTTCCGTCCTCTGATTGTTTGGTCAGAGCAAAACTGTTACCAAGCCAAGTTCAACTAGCAAAACACTTCTGTAGTGCTTTGCACACATTAATACATCAGAGATAGACTTTTTTAAGCCCATGATGGCTGACAGAGGAAGAGAAATTATTTTCAACTTTCAAGAAAAGCTAGACATCGTGAGGAGAGGTCGGCCAACCCCGAAGCTAGCTAGCTTGTCTCCGCCTAGGAAAGGGTTTGTTCGCCACTTCCAGACCAGTGAATACGAGCGGTACCACTGGTTTACAGCCTCTGAGGAGCACTGCAAATTATGAGTCTGCATCTCTGGAGAGTAGGTTGTATTTTATTTAAATGTTTTATGTTTTTGTCAGGTTATTAGACAAATATTGATTCTGAACTGCTCCAGATGATGTAGTCAAGTCAAATCAAGTTTAATTCTATAGCGCTTTTCACAACAGAAATTGTCTCAAAGCAGCTTTACAGAAATCAACAGTCAAGGTGAATGGTGTGCATTTATCCCTGATGAGCAAGAAGTGGCGACTGTGGCAGGGAAAAACTCCCTTGGATGTTATGAGGAATAAACCGAGAGGAACCAGACTCAAAAGGGGAACCCATCCTCATTTGGGTGACATCAAGAGTTTGATCATAAATTTTCAACAATACAGAACACTGGAGAGAGAGAACTAACATGAGTACTTGAGTATAAAATTATAAGTAATGTTCTTTTGACAGTCTTATACAGTCTTTATGGTTATAAAACTAGGAGCTACTGAGCTCAACATCTGTGATCATCACAGATCCAGCACCAGCTTCTCCATGCCAGAGCCTTTAAACACTCCAGGAGGTCCAATGTCAAAACTCCACACATGTAGTGGGATCCAATTGGGACTG
Organism: Silurus meridionalis; assembly: GCF_014805685.1. Taxonomy (NCBI): domain Eukaryota; kingdom Metazoa; phylum Chordata; class Actinopteri; order Siluriformes; family Siluridae; genus Silurus; species Silurus meridionalis. Next base: position 21,184,013 of record NC_060896.1, on the reverse strand, counting down.
GTACCTCCCTAGATGGTAAGGGATGTTTGCGAGCTATGTAGGTGGCACAGTTGAGGTTGTAGTGTAGAGGTTTGGATCTTGCTTTAGTAAAATGGTATTCACCCTCCATATGCGAAATGCCTCTCTCTCTGTAACGCCAAGCATTGCTAAATTGCGTTTTTGTGTAGTATTGATGGTTTCTATAATTGTGACATGATAGTGGTACTCTAATCAACAATCCTGGGTCTTCTTGTTCCATAATATGACAATTGTTTTCAGTTGTTAGCTGCTGAACTGCAGATATGCAGGTTCAGTACCCAGACTCTTCTACTGCAAAACCATGCTGTTGCAATAGATGAGGTATGCTGTGTAACATTGTCTCAAACCTGCATACACCTTTTAGCATTGGTGTCTTTTCAGCTGTGCAAGTTTCCAAATTCATACACACTAATGTACTGCCATTCTATCAGGGATGCAGGCTTTTGAATTCAGCCCTCATGAGGGCCCAAAGTTCATGATCATCCAATATAGATTTTTGCCTATATCTCTTGTGCACAGAGATTTTTCCAGATTCTCAATATGCTGATGAGATTATGTAATGTAGATTATTAGATATTCAAAGGACAGTATTCACAGACTGTGAACCTCTGCCCATTTTCACTACTGATATACTCTCTAAGATACTCTTTTTATCCCAAACATGTTACTGTCCTGTTGCCAATAACCTAATTATTTGCATAATTTTATGCAGCACTTACTTGTTGCCCCACCCCAGCTTTTTAGAGACATGTTGCAGCCATTAAATTCAAAATTACCTTATTTTATGAAAATTTGCAGATTTGCAAATCATTGAATTCTGTTTTTATTTACATTTTACACAGTGTTCCAACGTTTTTGGAATCAGGGTGGTAGCTGTTGTTGTTCGTTAACAAATTGTTAGTCAATTAAACAAATAAAACAGTCATTTATTCAGCTTGGATGTCAGTCTTGCTAGTTTATCGAGATAAGATGGAATGGAATCCATGCTATGAAGAGAATGTAGCAGTTTGGAGAAGTTTTATATGTGTACACTGAACCTGATTTCAATTTATTCATATGTAAGGACTGATGAATTTACAGAATAAACACGTCAACTGCAAATTGATTACTGGAATGTAAGTCACCACTCCCCAAACTGGTTGACAAAATATAATTTTTTAAAATAATTCTTCAAGTCTTGGTGCATTTGTTAAATATATAAATAATAAATATTAATGAATGAAACTAGAAATTGTCATTCATGAACAAACTGAAATGGTCATTGCCATTTACGACAAATTATTTAAATAAGGATCTGCTGATTCACTAAACCTGGCTTTTGGTTTGTTCAGTTTGCCACATAATAAAAATAGAGAGAAACAGTATTTAAAAAGTGAGTAAGAAAAGTTCTAAGACTAGACTAATTTAGCCCGTGAGATAGATTAGTGATGACACCAGACACAGGAAATAGAATTTATTGGAGATCTTTTATTTCAGACTGCACGTTAAGTGGTGCAGCATTTAATTATGCAATCTTTGGGGAAGATGGAGTTGGAAAGGTAGGACTAGTAAATAAAATTGTTGACAATCAAAAAGTCAGCTTCCCTTATCACAGTATATCATCCCCCCCCCCAATGTAATTAAATTAATTACAATGTCTCAAACTTACTTTTTATCACCGCATATGACAGACTCATTCTTTCTCTTGCTCTATTAAAAAAACAGAATACAGAACTTTCCTTCTACATTTGGAACACATGATGTTAAAGCATTACTATAATTGCCCTCATTTTAATAAAACTTTCATGTACATGATGAACCTCTTTTGTGAAATTACTAAAAGTAAACAACTCTGATACTCTGATGCTTCACGCTCACCCAGAAACACACAGAAGGCTTACAAAGCACTTTCTAACAAAATAACTACATTTTAATATCACTGGTCCACATAAAATTATACACAAAACTGTCTCAAATCTCTTCTTATATTGATTATATTTAATCACTTCCGCTTCTTTGAGAAACAATTTCGTGCTTTTCCACACCACACGTATCCCAACAGAAATCGCTGTCAATCAGCAAAATACACCGTCATCATAATAACAAAAATACTCAAAAAGTGTTTAACTCACTATAGTTTCTTATTTTGTCATTCCTTGTGGTATATGGCTAAATTCCCCACTGCACGTGCTCCATTTAGACCACGTTGTGAAGTACGCTGTTCACCGGAAGAAAATAACCCTTTCCAGTAGCATTACAGTTCCGTTTCTTTTAGCAATGCATGAAAAATAGCATTAGTACACACTTTAGTTGCAGTACACTTAACACAGGGCTTAAGTAACATAAATAACATGTTATTCTATGATTCAAATGTTCTCGTTTTAACCTAAAAAGACAATTCTTAAGTGCTGTTCACTTATTCAATATATCATATTTCACTAATAAATATAGTCCTCTAAACTTAAATGTATGAAAAATTACTTCAGATTTTTTATTACTTTTTTAGTGAAATGAATTACTTTATATGAATAAATAATTTTACTAAAGTCACATGGATTAATTAAAATGACCACCACTAATATAATGAATCTTGATTTTCTCTGCTGTATGTATTAGTACATCAGTATATGTAGTCAAATTTTCAGATTTAGAAAATCAGAATTTGCAATCAACAGCATCAATCTATGGACCCAGCCTGTCTTGTGTCAATTTGGTGTGGGGAATGTTTTATTTTTTTTGGCAAACATTAGGTTCCTTGATGTTAATCGAATTGTCTGTGAACATGTTGACAATGTTCATCCTATTACAGCCACAATGTACACACTCTATATTAACTATTTCCACCACGAGTATGTTATGTGACAGGTCAGAAAGCACAAATCTTCTCAAACTAGTCTCATGAACATATCAATAGGTTCAGCTGACAGATCTGAATCCAATAAAGCTTCATTAGTATGTGGAAGAAAGTGGGCTTCACAGCAAAAGTGCTGCAAATATGTAACGTAAAAAATGTTGAACCTTGAATCTATATCATTAAGAGCTGAAGCTTTTTTATGAGGAGTATCCTGCACACATCAAAATGTTGCTCATAGATTTGCATGGGTTTGAGTGGAAGTGGAGTGGTCTTCTATAGAACTCTGACCTCAGCTCTTGTGAACACCTTTGGGATGAACTGAAACACTAGCTGCACCCCGGGCGTTTTCACCCTACATCAATAACGGGTTTTACAAACATCCTTGTGGCTGAATGAGAAACATTTCCACAAGCACACTCTTGTGGAACATTTTTCCTAAAAAGTGGATTTTTTATTTTATTTTTATAACAAATGTGGATTAAATGTTGAATAGGATCTTCAAAAAGCACATACGAATAGTCAGATGTCTACAGATTCATGACCATACAGTGTGTATCCTGTTCATTTATATCAACAAGCTCCATGATAACTTTTTTGTAAAATGGCCAGTCTCAGTAATGTTCACTGGTGATGGTCATGTCTCTACTATGATAAGAAATCCTCTTTATGACTGGGTTGTTTGCAGGTTATAAGGAAATCAAAAGCAGCAACAACAAAAAAAGAGGAAGAAACAAACCATCCTAGCTTCAAAAAGAATAGCTTAGTCTGGAACCTATCCTTGGAACACTAGGTGAAAGACATAAATACACCCTGTGTAGGATGCTGTCCACATATTTTAAGGAATTTGGTGTAGCCAATCTATGTACTGGCATGTTTGAAAGGTGAAAAGAAATGGCATAACCTCTACAGAAACCTCACCATTCCCATAAATCCAATTCTCAATATTAAATTCAGAATGGGTTAGAACAGAGTTAAACACCGTTTAAACAGACTTCTGGATCTTGCTTGAGAAAGCCCTCAGGAAGGGTCCTGGATTTTTAGACACAGAGTGAAAGGAACAGGTGTCTTTAACTCATTTAGGATCTCCTGGGGTCTGTTGGTATCTTCTTTGGCTGTGACAGTGATAAAATGTGACAGCTTGAGACCTCTGAACTACTCAGGTGTAAGAGAAGGTGTTATGGCTCTGTATCAAACCCTAAGGGATCTTTATATATGTCTAATGCAACTAGTGTCAACTTCACCTACAAAGCCATACAGTGATGCAGAGAATCTGAAGGGATGTCACACAGCATTATATATTTTTTGCCCTGACAAATCTACGATTACTACTGTGAAATATGTTGTTTGTTTTTCTTTACTTATTTATGTTCAACTAAACACTATATGTTTGTATTGGACACTTTTTAATATGTAAAATCTTGGATTTCAGGTTGTTAGGAATTAAGAAAGAAATGAGAAAGCAGGAAACTGGGATAAACAAAACACTTTATTGATAGAAGAAAATGTAACAATGATAATAGTACAGACTGGCTAAATAGACATGTTGCTGGCAAATTAACACAATAACAAACTGACCTGATTACCATACAAATTCACTTTGCAAGGGTATGCATTAAATCCTGGTTGTTATTACCTTTCCTGAGGTGTAGCATTAGCAATTGGCTAAGAAGTTTAGTTCAAACTTCTCAATCCTAAAGCACAAATATTCTTCTGGGAGCCAAAAAATATTCCCAAGTGAACTATGAGATTTTAAATAACTGTATATTTTCTGTGAAAGCAGTCCACACACCTTGAATGTTTAGCTCTGGTCCTTGTGAGTAACCCCAGTATTTTATAATGTTCAAAGTTGTCTGACAAGATTTTATGAGTGAAACTTTTTTTTTTTTTATTTATATGCAGTTGAATGTAAATGTTTTTTTTTTTTTGTGATTGCATTCTCATCATTGTTTCAAACACTGGGCAAAGGTTCTTTACCTTCGTCAACTCAGCTCAATTTTTGTATATACCCTAAATTTGTACATGTAAACATTATATGCACACTGAGGTCTGATTAATATTTTTCATCACAGAGCACATAAACTTGTCAAAACCTTCCTCATTTTTGTGGAATGTCTCAGACATCCTTGCAAAACCTGGGCAAAGGCATTGTTGCTGGAGTATATTAATAAATCTATCAATATATCTGCTTCTGCAGATGAAAATGTCCCCAGCTCTGCCCTGTGCAAATTGAGGGCTGTCAGCTGCTATGTGAAAGTAGTTGTTGACCAGCTGTTTAAGTATTTTGAGATGCATCATAAAGGACCTAAAGTGGAAGTGATTCCATAGATACACTTGATTGTAGTTAATTTGACAAGCAGTAACATGGAGCATTATTGATAACCTTCAGCAGATTTCCTAATCAGACTTGTGCTTCATCACAGCCCATATGCTCTGTAGTGAGTTTGATTATCATTCTGAACAGAATTCTTATCTATAATTGGTGGCAGTGTCAACACTTTGAGCAATTGCTATCATTAATACTTTTACATTTACGCTTATGGCATTTAGCAGACGCCCTTATCCAGAGCAATTTATATTAATCTTTTCCATACAAAAAGCAGTTATGGGTTTTAGGGCCATGCTCAGGGCTCCATGAGGGGCAGCTTGGTGTTGCTGGTATTTGAACTTATGACCTTTAGAGCCAAAGCCACTAAGCTACCACCTCCCACCATTATAAAGTAAGGTATAGTCATCATTTATAAATGTCCTCTCCTTTTATCTATAGCAAAGTACGCTGTAAGAACATGCCACAAACTCTAAATACAACTTAGATAAACAGCCTCCCTTAGTCCCAAAAGAAACCATGACCCTATTCCAGATAGAAAGAAGGTAGAACATAATCATTACATATGTATTTACATTTGTAAGACCAAAAGGAGAGCCATCACGCCACCTGGTTTACATGAGCTGACAGGATTTGCCAGAGGACAAGGGTGCCATAGTGAGAACGCTTTGTAGGCTACCCACATGGGGTCACAGAAACAAGGTTATGACAGAAGTCAAGAAGCAAACTGCCTTGGCTGTTCTCGACTTAGTCATATAACCATGTTACATACTGCCCTACTTCTAAGCAGTTCTTTTGATCTGCATGTTCTCCTTTTGCAAAACAGAATTTCCTGACATTTGCAGAAATTGTTAGGCCCAGTGCAGGTGTTAAAACCACCAAGGAATATCCTAAGGGCGTGCATGCAGTGCTAAGGGAAGATGAGATAAGTGACAAAATGAAACTTATGCACTTAAGCATAAATGTGCACTTAAGCATCCTTGCTAAACTTTTAGGATTTGGAAGGCAAAAGCCTTATAGAGCACACTTCTCTCCATGTTATCTGCCCTCTCCTTATGTCCCTCTCACAAAAGAACTGAAGGGCAGATAAAAGGTGCAATATTGCCGGTGAGCCCCTTTTTTTGGATAGATGTTTAAAACGCAGTCTTGGATAATGCGTCATCCAAAACCTATTTTCAAGGGCCAGATAAATCCACAGGGTCTTTTCAGAGCATGGAAGGCCATAGAGAGAAAGGGGGGAGTAGGGGGATGGTAGGCTGTGATTCTCTCTTTTTTTGCTTCCTCTCAGTGGCCTTGCCTGCAAACTGAACTTAATCTCTTTGAAACACACACTGTCAACAGCTGAGTCACACACCCAGAGTTTCACTTTTACTCACTAAAAAAAGATTCAAGCTTTTAGGCGGAAAGTATTCGTTATCTCAGACTGCATTAGGGATGCAGTCTCTGATATGCAAAGTCAAATGTTATTCCTCTTTAACTTGGTTAAATTTGTCTTAAAGGTGCAAACGATCCAGTTGCATGCAATACTTAGTTTTCAAATAACAGACAGACACAATTCAAGAGGCATAACAAAGCCAATGTAACTACCTTTAAACACACTGTCTTACTCTTTTATAGATAGCTTATTTATTTATTTGTTTGTTTGTTGATTTATATGTTTATTTAAATAATTGTATTTTCCTTTGTCTGCTACATAGGCCTACTGTGAACAATGTCTAACTCGGTGATCGTGATTAAATGTCCTTTTCAGATATTTTATCCACTTAATTATTTTTGTTTTCAGTCTTTTAAAAAAAATTATGAATTTCAGTCATTTTGTTATTGTTAGCTTTAGTTTAGATTCAGTTTTTTCTTTTTAAATACAGCAATAGTAGCTGATGAAAACTAAATGTTTTAGTCTTTATTATTTATTTAAAATATGACACTATAGTCTGACAATGTTTAAGCAATATACTGCGTTTCAAGTGGCGTTTGAAATGATTTGAAAAAAAGTTTTATTCCCCTGGATGAAATGAATCACCAAAATGAGTCATGATGCACATCAGTTGTAAAGTATATATAAGCATGTCAGTGTGTAATATTTCTCATCTCTGCTTCCCATCTGTCTGTGTGCTTCTCAGATTGTGTCATCTCGTTGCTGTCCTCTTTCTTTAGCCCTTGGGGACATGATGAACTCGGACAGGCAGTGACTAGAGGATCTGGTGATAAAGAGCAGGGGGAAAAAAAGCTAAGAGGGTTTTCTCTTTTGGGGTATACACACACCAACAGACCCAGACACACATTGCAAGTCTCCACATTAAATAAGAGATAGAAGAGTGCCAGGGGCCTGGGGTGAAGGTCACTGACTGTAATAAGGCAGCACTTCTTGATAATGACCTTCACAAACCTCAATTTTTGCCAGCCTGGGAGATAGAGAATGAGATGTGGCTGGGCAGAAAGATGCTGCCAGAGATCCGCCGTGTTACCCCCACACCCACGTCAGCGCTTTTATCCGATCCCAGCTGGAAACAACGCAGATCCCGTTAACTATTCGAGAGGAGAGGATTGGTGGGCGCAGATGGTTCATTTGGTTCATCCAGACCAGTGTCTGGCATCCACAGCTGTAATTTTTACTCTGCTAATGGAGCAAGATGCTGTCTAAATTTGTTCCTGGCAAATGGCCTTTAAGGAAGTCTACGTTTTTTTTTGAATAAATGCATAATATCTAATGTCTGATTTGGACTTCATGCTGTTTTTGGTCTTAATAAAAAGGAAATGGCAGACAGCTTTCGCAAAATGCTTGAAACTTCCTGGTGTGTGTGACAATCATGCATCATCTCTATATGGGATAAAAAGAAAATGAAATTGAAAGATGAGACGGTTATTTCTTACATCTTGATCATTCATCCTTGGCAAACAGCCTTTAATGAAAGTCTACACTCCTGAATAAAATGTATCTGATGTCTGATTTAGACATCACACTGTGTTGAGATGAAGATGGTTTTCCCTAAGTTTGTAAAACCTCCTGGTGTATGTATGGAACATTTATGTGATTTATCACACATTGATCAGCTCACTGTGTTCTGAATCCTAGTAAATGAAACTGAATTATTATATGGTTATAACTATTCTACCTATTATTTATTTGTTCCAGGCAAATTACCTTTACTCAAAAGTACCTATAGTATGTTTAGGAATATATGGAAATGTGAGACAACTTTCCCCAGGTACTGTACATCCTGATCCCTACAGAAAAATCAAAAAGTCAAACACTTTTGATTTAAATTTTTATTTGATTGTGAGAGCTTAGTAATGGCCTTGGTTTATATTAGTAAAGTGGTGGTTCAGTGTACACAATGTCCATAGTTATATTTACTTCAAGCAGAACCTGTGGATATAACATTGACAAATTACATTAAACTACAAAAGAATTAATTCAGCTAGAACAGAAGAGACTTAGGAAACAATAAAATAACATTAAAACCATTAGGTGAATAAGCATTAGCAATAAAATTTATATATGAAATATATAGGATCAAGTTAATACTTTGTGTCTGTATAAACGACCCTCTGCTTTTTATTGCTCTATATATAGTTTTGTTGTAAATAATTTAAAAAACCCTTTATGTAGAAGATGTACATTTAAAAGAAGCTCTGTGTCCATAAGTTGTAAAGAGAAGTATGCACAATAAACTCCCTTGTCCTGGGATCATTAGCCGTGCCGCATTGCAGGAGCACAGCAGTTCAAACGTTTGCAGGTGTTCATTAAGCTTAATAATGGCTTGATCCTCTAATGCACCAGTCAAGCACCAGAAAAAAAGAAAAAAAACATTTCAGATGATGGAAGGATGAGGGGGTTGGTTTCAAGTTGTGCTTTTATGTAGTGGGCTTAAAACATGTAGTGTGTCTTTCTTACTGGAATGCACACTGCTGATCTTGCTAGGCTAAAGTTTATTTCCTATTATTGTATTACTGATGCCATAGATAGGTGAAACACAAAATAATGTTGTAAATATACTCAATTCTGTAGTGAATCCCTGTTGCCATCTCAAGGGATGTCCAGTTAACTTACTGGTGCAAGCAAAGTGTGTCTGATGAGCTCTGGGAAGCCCAAAGGCACTCATCTGACATCAGCATCATCAAGACTTCAAGTGCAGAATATCTAAAGCATTGGAATCTGATCAGATGCAGTGACAAGGCCTATAAGAATTGTACAACAAATTAATGGAAGAAGGTTCTTTGGACTGATGAGTCCAAATGTGATATTTCTGGCTCTAACAAAAGAACTTCTGTAAAACAGTGAACAGACAATTAGATAATTCGAGACTGCCTCAAACCCCACCACAGTTGAAGCTTAATAGTTTAGAATTTATGCAGGTATTTAGTCTTCCTGGAAATGTATTTACCATATTTTCCGGACTATAAGACGCTACGTTTTTCCCACGCTTTGAACCCCGCGGCTTAAACAACGAAGCGGTTTCCCGGTTTCACAAGCTTCAAGACAAAAAACTGAGCCCCATAACATTATGGAAATTTCCGATCGGGTTCAGGTGAACAAATGAAATTCTTTATATTAAATCAGATGCGCTCCCACTGAATCGGGCCGCACCACATCATAAATATGGATGAGGTTCCTCTGACGTTTGACCTGCCGCTCACTCGGACTGTCAACAGGAAATGCAAATCATTCGTCATGCTGAAAACAACCGGGCATGAAAAAACGCACTTCACCTGTGTTCTGAGCTGCACGGCATCGGGAGGAAAGCTTTACCGATGGTGATTTTTAAACACATGACGATGACAAAAGATAAACTCCCGAGAGAAATTGTTGTGAAAGGAAGGAGGAAGACAGTGAACAATGACTTTCTTGGTAGGCTACTGTTTAGATACAAGCCGTGTAACAGACACTGTCTTTCATTAAAGCCTGTGTAAAGTTCATTTGTTTCATTTTTTGTCAAATTCAGTGGGTGCGGCTTATATTTGGGCGCGCTTAATAGTCCGGAAATTACGGTACTTAGAATTATAATTATTAAAACAAGAGTATAATATAATTATTCCAAAAAAAAAAACCCAACAACTGTAAGTACCACAAAACACTCTTTAAATATGTTAATGTAGAACAACAAACAATTTTATACCCCTGCTTATGTACTGTACAATTTAGATTGCTAGCAAGCAAAAAAAAAAAAAAAAAAGGATAATCTTTTCAACAATCATTCACATATTGTGAGAAAATTAAATAATTGTGGTTGAGTGGTTTACCTGGATAATCTGCTTCACACTAGCCATAAGAGCAGAAAAATAATTTCACACTGTTACAATTTTCTATATGCTGAGGCATGTACACATCAGATCTTTCGGTGATATTGGGCTCATCTTTTCAAAGCTGGCTTAAACAACTATCAAAGGAAGCATCACATCTGAGAAAAGATCAGGTAAGACTTATATTTCAATATGAAAATATGCTAGCTACGCAGAATATGGCAAGTCAGGCCATTTTTGCATTAAGTGCATAACACTGATATAAACATTTACCCAAACACTATCATTTCTATCCCACAGAAAATGTACTGTATCACCCATTATTTTGCACTGGTAAACTGCTTTATGCTAAGAGCTGAATATTTGCCTTTTTCTTTCTGTTTTCTTTCTCTCATTTTGTTTTGTATTGTTTAATTAATTTCTGTTTTCTGATTCATTTCAAAGAGAGTAATCTAGCATTCATGTGCCACATCTGTTTTCTTGTCATCTTACAAATAATCTTTAAGGGTCTCTAAAAACCCTTGGTGCTACTGTTATTGCTTTGCTAATTTGTTCTTGCATTATTAAGGAAGCAAGATGATGATACTCCCTTGATCCCTTAACCAAAGTCTTCTTATTAAGGAAAAGTTGATATACACTACGTGGTACAAATCTACATGGACTCAGATACTCACTAGCTGAGTAAGCCAATCTATGCCAAGCTAACTCATTCATCATAAATCTCTCTCAAGAACTTCCCTGGAAGTTGGGGTTGGGTTTGAGCAGGGGACAGACTTATTCCAGGTAAAAGGAATGCTGAACCAACAAGGCGATATTCCGTAATTTAGCACCGTGCAATTTCATCTGGACTACAATTAATTGGAACCAACTTCACCATTCAACAAGACAATGACCTGAATTATATGTCCACATTTTTAACATTATTTAGAGAGCAAACTGTTGGGAATTTTACCTATCATGGAATAGGCTGCCTCCTCCCTAAATAATACTGAACTGCTCTTCAATGAACTGGAAGGCAAAGAACAATATTGTCAAGTTTTACAAGAAGTATGGCAATGTATTTTAGCAAAATCTGGGGATAATCACAAGCCTCCCTCAGCACCAGCTACCACAGCTACTGTGGAACACCAATCTGTCTCACCCACAGTGGACAAATATTTTAGGTGGAGTGGGCTGGCGTCGGACTTACTTATGTCAGCTGTTTTTATTTAATGAAATATTGAAAAAATAGTCTTTTAGTTACAAAATTGTATATCTATGTGTAGCGCCCCCTTTAAGTTAATCAGCACCTCGTGGCTTATTTGAATGCCCAGGGGAAATGGACAGAGGGTAACATGGACCAGTATCCTAGATTCAGAGGGAGTATCAGTGAAAGACTAAATAAACAGACAGACAACAAAAGTGTGGTTGAATTATAATAAAGATTTTATATTGTGAAAAAGGAAACATTTATAAAAATAATAAATTAATGAAGCACAAAATAAAGAAAATAAAAAATCTATGAACCCAAATCACTTATTCTCTAAAGAATGCAAATAGGATCAACCAAACTAGTTTCTATATTTATTTCTCTTTTATATTTATGTTAAGGTTTATTCTCTTTTTTTTTCTATCTATTTTAAGTCAGTCTAATTTAGAATCGTTTTCCCCCTTTTTTTTTATATGAGCTTGAGCTGGAATTTGAATCTATTTAATTTCAATTGTTTTAACTTGAACTAAGTTTAAAATTTGAGAAATCCTTCCTAGTTTAATCACACCTTTTATGTACCCAGTAACTCTAAACTGAATAGAACATTCAAAATGGGAAAAACGATTCTTGTAACCAGTAAGGTAAAGGACTCAATTTACCAAAGTATACCTTAAAAAATGGACGACATGAAAACCCTTAACCTTAAACTGCACTGAGCAATCAAATGCAATAAACAATAATGCAACACAATTCAACAATCAATAAATAGAAACAATTGTAATGCATAAATTTGATAGATTTCTTCACTTTCGAATACCAGTCTCTCGATTCAAAACGAACAGTTTGTCCTTACTGGAGTGACGTTAGATGCAACAGTTCAGGCCTATTGGTATGCTGACCAGAAAGAAAAGATCACAAACGATTGAGAAAAACAACCGAAAATCTGTCGTCCATCTTTTTTTTCCCTTTTTTTTAATCCAGGAAAAACAAAGCAGTGAATCCACTGAAGTCCTCAGATATCCTCGTTTCAATCAAGGTCTGTTGGGTGGCCAAATCCAAAATCCAAACTCTCAAAAACGGATGTTAGTGTAACCAATTAAATGAAAAAAAAAAAAAAAAAAAAACATTCAGTTCAGACTAAACCAATATTTCACTAGAATTTCTTCCTAGTTTTTTCATTCTCTTTTTCATTAATTAATTAATTAATTTATTTATAATCATTCTGGGTTACACATGTATATAGCTATTTTTTGTAAGTTGCATTATATTTAAAACAGGTCTTTGAACTTTTTTTTTTTTTTTTGGAACAAACCAATTCCAATAGAAATCTTTTTATTTTAATGCCAACATAAAGAAAAAAAAGATTGTAATAGGCATCAGCTAAGTAAAATGATGCATTAACATTTAACAACTGATGAAATAAACACAATACTCAGTAGTGGACTTGGTATTTAAAACCGTACTACATTGGGCCCCAGCTATATCTCTCGGACTGCTGCCTGCAAGTGGCACTTTGCAAATGCTAATTACAGAGATTTAATTAGGGTTCATTTGCATGTGGAGATCAATGGGTGTGAGCTTCTCTATCGTTAATGTCATGTAAATTGAGGTGGATGCTGCAACTGGCTGTCTTTTATTACAGTCCTGCTACATTTGTTTGCATGCTGAAGGCAAAGAGATTGTTCCTCATTGTGGCCCATTAGCTTCAAGTCAATTAGCCGATCAGTAATAAAGCAGTGCCAGGTATGCTTCTTTGTGCTTTGTTTTTTTGTGTGTGTGTTTGGTTGTACTTCTTTAAAAAATTTTGCTTAACACAACAATGTCTACAGTGTGTTCAAAAGCAGTCAATCTCAATGTAAAGGACAAACAGCTATGGAAAATTAGCATTATATGGGTTTTCTCAGGAAAGACATTGTCACCTCGTAGAACAAAGCAGGTGACAATGTCATGTTCTGCACTAACTGGCTTAAGATGATAACAGAAACAAATGTCTGTTTCTATACAACAAAACCTGATTTGTCAGTGGGATTTTAATTCATAAAAAAAAAGAAATAGTTACTCATGTTAATAAGGAAAGAGAGTGGTGTGGAAATTTGTGTGTAGTTTTTAAGCTTTAAGCTTCAGTCTGCTTTTCACCCAGAATAAATACCCTTTTGAGTGTGAGATGATAGAAAATAATTGTCCATCTGAGAAGTGATATGGTAAGCCACTGCTTTTGGGAACATTTTGGCTGTTTCTACTTTTTGTTTCCACAATGTAATTAATTAATTAATTCATCCATTCATTTATTTGTATGTATTCCTTGTCAAGAGTTCATTTGTAATATTTCTTGCCTTATTAATATACTTCAGACAATAAGTTGTCTTGTACTGAGGAAAGGGTAAGTAAGGGTAAAAAGGGTAAACCCTTTAGTATTACTATAACTACTGTACAAATCCATATTATGACAAAAAACACTCAGTTAAGTGAAGAAAAAAGACAGTCCATTATTACTTTATGAAATTAAGGTCAGTCAATCTGAAAAACCTCAAGAACTTCAAATGTATCCCTAAATCTCCTGCAGTCTCCTGTACCATCTAACACTATGATGACACAGGCTCTTCTGAGGACCATCCTAGTAAAGTAAGACAAAGAGCTCTCAGAAAATGCTGATTTCAAGTAGCAGACATATGTAAAAATCAGTATATATGTAGGAAACCAACCCCAGCCACTCTTAGTGCTGGTCCCGAGCCTGGATAAATGGGGAGGGTTGCGTTAGGAAGGGCATCCAGCGTTAAAGCACATGCCAAATCAAACATGCGGAGGATCTGCTGTGGCGACCCCTAATGGGAGAAGCCGAAAGAAAGTTTAGAAGAGACTGTATGAGTTTTGCCTTTTTGGGTGAATTGCAGCAAGGAAACCATTACTTTGAAAGAACAACAAGCAGAAGAGACTTTCTTGAGGCAAGAAACGGAATGGAGATTAGATCAGTGGAAATGTTTTCTGAATGTATGTTTCCCATGCCAAAACATGGGGGAGGAGATGTGATGGTGTGGGTGTGCTTTGCTGTTGACATTGTTGGCGATTTAGTCAAAATTTTACCCGGCATGGCTAACGCAGCATTTTGCAGTGACATGCCATCATATATAGATTGCACTTAATCGGATCATTGTTTGTATGAACCCAAACACACCTAAGGTTATGTAAGAGCTATTTGTTCAAAAAGGATAGTGATGAAGTGCTGCATTAGATTATCTGTCCTCCACAATCACCCAATATAAATCCAGTTGAAATAGTTTGGGGTAAGTTGGAGTTGAAGAATGAAGGAAAAGCAGCCAACAAGCACTTAACACCTCTGAGAACCTCTCAAGATTGTTGGAAAATCATTCCTGCTGTCTACCTAATGAGGTTTACTGAATGAATACCAAGAGTGTGCAAAGTTATCTTCAAAGCAATAACAGATACTTTGAAGAATTGAACATGTAAAACATATACGTAATAAACATAATGCAAATATGATCCGTCACGGAGGGATAATCCAAGGAACAGGCGTTTAAATAGGTGTGTAGATAACAAGTTCCAGGTGTTTGGAATCAAAGCCGGAAGAGGCAGAGATAGCAGCGGCATGACAGCTGCCGAGGGGGGCGTGCCAGGTGGATCCCTGACAGGTTTAAGATCTGTTTGCTTACTACTAATTTCCTGTAATGTTCTTTTACAGTTTGGATGTCTTTTGTATGGCAGTGACATGCAATCACCTCTAAATTCTTTTTAAATTTTTGCTTTAAAAACAAGTAGCATGTTAGTCTATTGGTAAATTTTTTTTATTATATCTAGTGTGATGTATATATTTGTTTAGTTTTTTTTTTTCAGTATAAAGACACGGCAGACAGTGCTCGTTTCTATTGTATAATGCAAGTAATTGTTGAGTTTAATGTAGAATAGTGAATGACATTCACAAGGATAAATAATTTCCACAGTAGTCTGTTTAAAAAAGTCAGCCCAATAACAGAGCAGTGATTGGGAAAAATGTAACAACTTGTTCAATCCATAGCAATATGCATAAGCCAGATTTTTTTGGTATTTTATTTTTCTACTTTTATATTTTTCAGAATCAATTTTGGAGTAACAAAACAAAAAACAAAAACACTAAAGAAAAAGCAACAGGCAAAAAATCAAGGCATAGCCTCTACAAGATTGGCCATTAGGTTGCAATGATGCTTTACAAGAAATGTTGGAATGCATGTGTTTGCTTGTATACTGAATAAAAATACAGTGGTGTGAAAAAGTTCTGATTTCTTATTTTCTTGTATGTTTGTCACACTTTAATGTTTCAGATCAAAAATATTATAAATAATATTATATAAAATATTAGTAAAAGATAATACAAGTGAACACAACATGCAGTTTTTAAATGAAGGTTTTTATCATTGAGGGAAATCAAAATCCAAAACTAGATGGCCCTGTGTGAAAAAGTGTTTGTCCCTAAATTTAATAACTGCTTGGGCCACCCTTAGCAGCAACAACTGCAATCAAGCGTTTGCGACAACTTGCAATGAGTCTGTTACAGCGCTGTGGAGAAATTTTGGTCCACTCATCTATGCAGAATTGTTGACTAGGCCACTCCAAAATCTTCATTTTTTTTCTTCTTCAGCTTAGTTTAAAAACTGCATTCAACTGTTCTATATGAGTTATGGAAATAGGCACAGCAAATTCGCTCAGTGTTATTGTTGACATTGTGCAGTGCCATTGTGCAGTTAATTGTTATAAGCATAGACAATAATTGCACTGAATGCATTTTTTTATTTTATTCTTATTTTAGTAAGATCTTATTTGTAGAAATAATAGAATAGACGTTTTTGACTAGGGGATGTTGGTGGTTGTAATACACTCCAAGGTTTAAAGTGATTTTAAAATCAGGTTGCTGTTGGTAATACTGTAAGTAATTTTTTCTAAATCCATTTGAATTTTTTTTTTTTTTAAAACATTATTTAAGAGGTGACAAGGGGATTAAAAGGGGATTGCAAGGGGTACAAGTTCCTGTATAAGGAACTCTAGCAACTTTAATAAAAATATAATATAATTTTACACCCACATCCAGGCATACATTTCTTATATGCATACTAATAATTATTCATAAATATACATGTGCTAAATAAACCATAAATAAATATGCAAAAAAGAATGTCTATAAACATCAGGGTGTATATAACCTGATCCAGATTCGGATTATCATTGCACAGCAAAGCATTAAGTGCACTATTAGAGTAAGGCCAGATCTGTATTGTCAGTTAAGTCTCGCTGGTGAAATGTGAAAGGTGAAAACCAAATTCTTAGCAGATCCCAAATATTATTAACTATCTCATACACATGTACACAAATAAAGCTTATAAATAAACATAATCTTTAGTTTTTATAAAACAGAAAATCTTTATTATCAGGTTTAAATGTATCACAGTTTTTCATTTACTATTATTATTATTTTGCTTCTGCTTTATAAGTATCAATTATAAGCTCACTTATAAGCCTGCATATGAGCATATTAGTCTGCATAGATTTCCCACTGCAGTCATTGTGGGTTATTGTATACCGTATAAGCATTTCAGACACTAAGGTCACCCCTGATAGCACCATAAATTTGCAGAGTAATAAGGACAGCCAGGCTCATCGTTATCACCACAGCATTACCCTTATTACTTCCCAAAATTTATAGGGCTAAATTGTTTTTATGACCGACTTGTGTTTAAATAATGTGTCAGAGCCCGCTGTTATTTTACCAGAATGATGAATACGGCAAAGACCAGAATTTACATTTCTTCTCTGCACGGCTAACATGGGTCTCTGATTTATGGTGATAAGGGAAAAGTTGAGCAAAAGCAATTAGAAACAATGTTCCTGAGGTCAGATTCAATTATTGGTGCATTTATGCACAAAAGGTATTAAGAGGAAGACCTGTACTAGGGACATGGTACATAATGTGGTGTATCTGTTTTTCTGAAATTATATGATGGACAATGATGGATATGTGATTATAAATAAACCACATGTAATAGAAAACGGACAAGGTTTTAATACAGCTGTACAGATGTTTTAATGTAAAACAATGTGATTCAGTATTTTGCAATACGTTTTTTTTTCTTTTGTTATTAATTGATTCACTTAAGTTGGGAGGAAAAGTTGGCAGACATGTTTTCCTAGAATTTTTTTTGAGAAAAGAAAGTGTGTTCTCTTCATGCACACAGTGTATTACTCTGACCTAAATATCATGTCATTAATAATAAACTATCTGCACACCTGGACATCTAGTGTCTTAAACACAAAGTTCATGTCTGTCGATTATTAAATTATTAATTGAACAAGAATTACCAGCAGAGAAAATCTTTTGATGTTCTCAGCTACTGTTAATGCTTTAACTCTGCCTTTCCGCTCACTACGTTGCCTTTAGGCACTTTAAACATTTTTTTAACTACAACATTCATTTTGAAAATGGCTAAAATATATATGTTATTGTTGTACCCTTTTGTTTCCAGCAGCTTTGTTTTTCTAGATACCTGCATTAAAATGTAAAACTCCTACACTAAAACAATCACAATGAAACATCCAGCACCAGAAAACTAGTCTCACAAGCCTGACCTCTATCTTGACATGTCTGGCAATTTTAATCACTGCAGAAAAACATTACTTGCTTTAACAAAAATCACTGTTAGAGTCATGGTCATATTTTGTAGCTTGTACAGTGTACTTGTAATGTGTCAAAATGTTTAACAAATCTATATACAGTAGAACATATTTTTTATTACATTTATAGCTTTACAATAAATACTTTTATTTATTTTACAGTGAATATAGAATTCAGTAACTCTTTACATGCTAGTGTATAATTTCAGCACACTTCCATAGCCGAGTTTGATTATGACCAGGTATTAATAATTTGCCACTAAGTCACAACAAATTGCAACAAAAAAGAAATCATTAATTCTTTAATCAACAATAATTACTTTATCCTATACAAGGTTGCAGTGAATTTGGAGTCAGTGCAAGGAATACACAAGGGAACACTGCTTGAATGGGATGCCAGTCTGATAGCCATGTACCCACATTTACAGTCGCCTGTCCATATAGTATGTTTTTTGATAAGAGTAATCCAAAGCACCTTGGGCAAACCCAAGTAGACACAAGGAGAATGTTAACATAAAGTAGCCCAAATGCTACACCATTGCACAGTTCTAAAAATCAATATAGTTTAATTGCACTCTTAGTCCATATCTTAAAACATGGACCTAGACAGATTACATTGACATTTTCTTTGCAATTATTAATAGCTAGAGGTAATTTTAAATTATTTTTGTTATTCAAGATCCTTCAGCACAAAGAATCAGAAAAAGAACAAGCAAATATCTAATACCTGTCAGCTTGATAAAGTCCAAAAGTAGTCTAATAGAATTTTTTACATTGATTGGTACATAATTGGCAGAAGGTGAAACATACTTTAGAAGTAGAAAAACACAGTAACTGCAATATTAATGTATTTCTCTTTAGCTACTTTCCACTTTTGTAAATATATATTTTTCTGAAGTTTTCTGTGTTTCTACCATCTGAATAACAACCAAAGAGGCATTATAATACAGCCATGTAAAATGGTTTATCCAAATTAGACATCATAACATTATATATATATATATATATATATATATATATATATATATATATATATATATATATATATATACACACACAGCAGGGAAAATAAGTATTTGACACATCAGCATTTTATCAGTAAGGGGATTTCTAAGTGGGCTATTGACACCAAATTTCCACCAGATGTAGCCATCAAGCCAAATATTGAATTCATACAAAGAAATCAGAACATTTAAGTATACAAGTTGAGTCATTATAAATAAAGTGAAATGACACAGGGAATAAGTATTGAACACACTTTATTTAATACTTTGTAGAAAAGCTTTTGTTGGTGATTATAGCTTCTAGACGCCTCTTGTATGGAGAGACCAGTCGTCTGCATTGCTCAGGAGTGATTCTGGCCCATTCTTCTACACAAATGTTTTTTAAATCTTGAAGGTTCCTTGGGCCTTTTATGAAATTTGATCTTTAGTTCTCTCCATAGATTTTCTATAGGATTTAGGTCAGGTGATTAACTGGGCCATTCAAGCAACTTGATTTTCTTTCTTTGAAACCACTTCATTGTTTCCTTGGCCTTGTGTTTGGGATCATTGTCTTGCTGAAATGTCCACCCTCTTTTCATTTTCAGCTTTCTGGTAGATGGGAGCAGATTTTTATCCAGAATATCCCAGTACATTTCTCCATTCATCCTGCCTTCAATAATATGAAGTCTGCCAGTACCCCTTGCTGAAAAGCAGCCCCTAACCATGATGCTTCCTCCCCCAAACTTAACTGTTGGTATGGTGTTCTTGGGGTGGTGGGCAGTGCCATTTCTTCTCCAATGACTGCCAAAAAGTTTAATATTGCTTTCATCTGACCATACTATAGTCTCCTAATAATCCACAGGCTTCTCCAAATGCTCTTTCGCAAAATTTACCCGAGCCTCAAAATGCTTTTTGTTCAGCAATGGAGTCTTGCGTGGTGAGCGTGCATGGATGCCATGGTGGTTCAGTGCATTGCTTATAGTTTTCTTTGAAACAACAGTACCTGTTGATGTAAGGTCTTCCTGAAGTTCTGCCCGAGTGGTTCTTGGCTCTTGGCGAACTCTTCTGATTATTCTTTGGACTCCTCGGACAGGGATCTTACATGGAGCACCTGATCGTGGCCGGTTTATGGTGAACTGATGCTTTTTCCATTTCCGGATAATGGCCCCCACAGTGCTCACAGGAACATTCAGCATTCTGGAAATGCGCCTATAACCATTCCCATCAAAATGCTTTTCAACGATAAGATTACGAAGATCTTGAGAGAGTTCTTTGCTTTTACCCATCATGAAGTCTTTCCTGTGTGCCTCCTGGGTAATAAGAAGCCTTTATAGCCCATCAATTAGGACTAAAGCAGCTGATATCAATTAGTACTGATAGGGGGCACGGTTTTTCTCTCAATACTGACAGATTTCAGGTCATCTCCTGGCTTTCTATGCCATTTTGCACCTTGTTATCTTCATGTGTTCAATACTTATTCCCTGTGTCATTTCACTTTATTTATTATGACTCAACTTGTATACTTAAATGTTCTGATTTCTTTGTATGAATTCAGTATATGGCTTGATGGCTACATCTGTAGGAAATTTTGTGTCAATAGCCAACTGATAAAATACCTGTACTGATAAAAATGCTGATGTGTCAAATACTTATTTTCCCCACTGTATATATTTTTATGCAATCAACCTGAGCATTCTTCAAGTCAGAAAACAGACTGACTTATTTATTTTACAGTCTTTGTTTTATTATACTCTATTATGTACCGGTTTAAAACTCAATTAAATCAATGAACAAATTAAAAACTATTTGGCATGAATTATTTCATTCAGCTTTAATTAAAAAGGGATTAATCCATTATTTCAGTTTGGTGCCATGCTGTCTCTTGAACACTGCAGTTTCTGTCAGTAATCACACTGTATTCAGCTTTGTGCCCGATCTCAGACTGGAATATTATTAATTTTCCAAAATGCACAAGCTTATGGAAAGTGATCATCTTAAAGCTTATTTATAGACACTTTTAGTCTTTATTAACAGTTAAAATGAATAATAATTTAGATAGCACCTGATTTTTATATCATTTCCAACAAGTGCCTTTTGTTTGTGCAATACAGTTAAATCCTGTCTGTTGTGTTCATGTCAAATTAACCTATTTAAAAGATAGACATGCTAAAGTGTTTAAAGGAATAATGGAGACAGGAGATGTGTCTCACAAAGGTACAGTGAAAGACAGATTACTGTGTGTGAAAAGCATGTATTGTGTTATGAGTACTGATGATGTGTGACCTTTTTTCCTTTGACAAAATGTGAGTATTCTGGGCAAATAATCTCTCTTTATAATTTTTCTGTTAGACATTAATAGTCTTTCAAACCCCTGTCTGCAAGTCTCTTGATCCTTGCTACACATCCACTATTTAATTACTTATCCCTGTTTAAAGAATCTGACTCTAGTCTCACTCCATTTATGGTCTGTAATGATTCCAAGCCAATTTTCTTTTTCTGTTTTATTTGTGCATTGACTGCAGCCGACTTCACATTTCCCACTTTCATTTTGTTTCTTGCTCACCCGGTCATCCAGATTATATTTCTGAGCATTATCTAGCTCTTTTATTGGTTTAAAAACAGAATTGTATTGCATGTGTCTGTCTGCACCATAACCATAGGCTAATTAAACTTTATAATTAAGGTTATCAGTGATAATTCATTTGTGTTGCTAGTATGTGATTTTCCAAAAATCACCAATGAATACCAAAGGTGAACTGTTATAGTCAAGTTTCCACAAACTTTTCACACACACACACACACACACACACACACACACACACACACACACACACACACACACACACACACACACACCTCCCATCAATGTAAACTTAAGCATAAGAATTGGCTTCTGGGCCACCAGATCAGATATAAGTAGGTTGAAGAAATACTGTGTATATTAAAATAAATATTACACTTGCAATATGATAAAGTCCATCTTGATTGACAGAATAGGATTTTGCTATGGCAATTCTCAAATGTAATGGTTTTGTCTTTCTCAGCTTTCTAATACACAAATAATCTGCACATAGTAAGACAAAGGCTTTACTCCCATCCCAGTAGACCTCGTTATACTTTAGCTGCGATGTAAAATTATCTAATGAAGCGGAAAGCATGACAGATTTATCAGACTAAGTGTGGTTTTGTACCCAATTAAACTTTATCTGGTCACTGTAAAACAGAGAAAATGTAGCGCACTAAGAATACTTAACACCCAATTTATGACATAGTGGTTTCCTTTGAGGAAGCATGGGAGCTCCTGCTCATCACTTTAGAAAACACTTTTATTTCAAGGAATTCATTTAAACTTAGTGGCATCATGCAACCCAGTTTAGCACAGTCCTTTATTTTATTTATTTAAATCAATTTTAGTGTTGACAATAAAATCTTTTAGCATATGTCATGTACACTATTTTGAAACTGGGAACCATCTATACAAAAGAAAGGGCTGATGGAAAATTGGAAAAGATTGCCCTATAGAAAAGATTTAGGCAGTCTGAACAACTTGACCTTAAATTTAATTTTCTTAGTTAAGCTGATGAAGAACATTGTGTAGAACATGTCTATCCAATTATTCATTCATCTGAAAGCAATACTGAATTCTTATTCAGAATGCTACTAGGCATAGGCTATAGATATATGACATTTTAAAGATTCATGGCTAATTTGCAACATGAATTTTGCATACAAGAAACATAAAAATACATGTAAAGGCTAACCTGATATTTGGTCATAATTAAAAAAGTCAGCATTTTTTGCCATGTCTTTTATTTAACTCCATTTCTCTCACCATCAATGTGTTTTTTCAATCTAGCAACACAGAATGCTAATGTGGGTGATGGATTTAAGTGTTTGGAGTCGATTGTTATGTTAAATTCTAATTAATATTCATTTATCAATTTTCATTGAATATTTTCTGGTGGGAGTCAAATTGGCAGCTGGCCACAAAAGCCAGTCCAGACTTCTTGACCAAGAACTACAGATTACATCTCCTCCTGAAGGATCTCCCGATATTCCGAAGTCAGGTGTAAGATGTCTCCAGAAGGTCTGGGGTCTGCCGTGATGATCACTATCTAGTGGAATGTGCCTGATACAGCTCTATCAGAAGCCAGCTACACTGAATAAAAAGTTTATTAAATTGGTTTCATGTAATCAAAGTGAGATACATTAACACCATTTATTTTTGTGCATGCAATGTTATTTGTTCAATGATTTCCAAAATGCTGAATAAAATCAAACTTTACTTTGTAATCTCAATTGATGTTCAAACTCAGGTTGCTGAAATTTTGCAAGAGAAACATTTTCAAAGCACTATCTACCACACATTTTAACTGCATTAATTTAATACTATAGTTTTCATGCCAACATTCCTATTTGATTATATAATGTAATTGGTTTACTTAAATACTTTTGTGAATTGGTCATGTTCAATTTATAATCAACTAATTAAAAACATGTTAAATTAAGTTTAAAAAATAAATCATAATTTAATTCATATAAAAAATTCAAATAATGTTTATTATATTCATCATTCTGTTTTTTTTTATTCAGAAGAGCAACAAATCTTCTCATTTGTATGCTATCATTGAGAGTAAGCCCAGCAACCCTGCAAAGGAATGTCATTTCAACTGCCCCTACAACCCTATTATTTGGTCACTCCCCACAGCTTGTAACACTAGGTTAGGAACAAAGATTCATAAATAAACAGAGAACCTTCTCTAAAAGCTGCTCTCCTACTTAACCACCACAGACTGATCCAGTACTGTACCTGTAACACTGCTGCTGCTGACCCAATCTGTCTTACACCTTTTTTAATCAATCAAGGATAAGACCTCAAAATACATAAACACTCCTGCAAGAATCAAGGTCTCATTTCTCACAGGAAAACAGCATCCCATTCAAGGGGGGAACTATGGCCTCAGATTTGAGACTAGTGATTATTATCCCAACTGCTTCACAGTCAGCTGCAAAAAAAAAGATTTCGTTTATGTTCACGGTCAAATTTGAATAGTGCCAGAAAGACAACATCACCTACAAATGAGAAAAATATTACCTAGGGCTACCCATAATGAACACCTCTTCATCTTTGACTGCATGATGGTATACTCTCCATAAGACCACAAATGGTGGAAATAAAAAACACTGAAGATCAAGATTCATTTTAAACAATTTCAACCAAGTAAATACCTAAATGTTGTGCATACTGTATAAGGAGCCAGATACTACATTTTTCCAGCAGTACCTCACATAACAAATGTATAGTCACACATGTAGATCAGATTACTTTATCAGTAACAATAGAGGTAGCAGGGTGGTGCAGTTAAAATTGGTCATAGTTTCAGGGTTCCTTTGGTCTGAGATGTTGGTGTGAAAATTGCACATACTGTAGTTGGGCACAGAGGTGTGATTCTTCCCCTAGATATCCCTCCATTCACAAACCAATACGTCACACTGGTGACAGTCAGCAGTCTTGCAATCCAGTCATTGCTACAAGGGCTAATTCCACTCAGCAACAACATGTTAATTAATTGTCGCTTGCAATAATGCACTATTTTCACATTTTTTTTCCACACCTTTTCAGAAGGTACCATGACTTCACTTCACTAATTGCTTCACTTAGACAGAATCCAAGACAGTTCGATCCAACCAATGTGAATGCTACTGATCGAACAAATATGAGGACACCATTTCTAATCATGCTGAATTGCCATTCATTACACACACACACACACACACACACACACACACACACACACACACACACACACACACACATTATGTACATCTAGCTGGTTCTTTTGTTTCTTTATATACTACTATTAGTGGATAGTTTTTATAGTTATTAAATAATTGACTGTGCAACCTGCCTTTGCTACAGTCAATGGTGTAAGGCAAAATAATTCCTACACATACACATACCCCTTTTCTTGTATTTTTCATGCTAAATTTCTCTTTCTCTCTACTTACTAACATAGTCACTCATTTAGTCACTCATTTTGGGGATGCAAATGCAGAAATTTAGATTCAATGTGCAAAAAGACAAACAAACAAAGATAAACAATAACAAACCAGACATGAGATGAATCAAGATAACCATGAACATAATAAAAGGAAGACCTGATTGTGAGCAAAACACACAAATTGACAACCAAGTGACAAAAGTGGTGTAAACTCTAAATACAAGTATTATTTATCTGTGAAATATGTAACAGATGCAGGGAGACAGGGAGCAGAATTTGGTCTGTGTCTTAAGACAACAGTAAACTTTCTTTCGGCTTCTCCCATTAGGGGTCGCCACAGCGGATCCGCCACACATTTGATTTGGCACATGTTTTTACGCTGGATGCCCTTCCTAATGCAACCCTCCACATTTATCCGGACTTGGGACCAGCACTGAAAGTGGCTGGGTTTGGTTCCCTGACCGGGGATCAAACCCGGGCCGCAGCGGTGAGAGTGCCGCATCCTAACCACTAGACCACTAGGAAGTCTTAAGACAACAGTGAGAAGTGAAAATGAGGAGGGAATGATACAGTTTTGTAGTCCCAGGTCCTCTTGAAAGGTTTGCTTTTTCCAAACTTTGGCATGGTCGACATCAGGTGTTTAAACTTTTTCATGGTGTTTTTTTCCTTGCTTTGTTACCTCTGATATCGAGTGAAGAAAGTAAAGGAAACTGAATCCCTTTAGTAATGTATAAGACCAGACTTTTATAGAAATAGAACACTGTAATTAGCTCACCCTTGTTTGCAAAAGTGTCTCATTCTGGCCTGAATGGTTACAAATCTTATGATAAACTGGCTATTGGGTTTCTAAAGGCACAGCATGTATCCAAAAAGCACATGGCACCTGATGGTTTTGGAGCTTGCTTTTTATACTATAACAGTATAAACTGCAAAAATGCATGAACATTAACAACTCTGTGAAGATCATGAAAAGTACCAAATTATGTGTTGTTCACATAAAAACTCTCCTGGTCCCTCAACACTCTCCATGAAAGCCCTTTATGTTGTCCTGTGTGTAGGTCTGCTTATGTGTTGGTCCTAAAGGAATGCTGTTTAATTTTTTACAGTGCACTGTACCAAATCTATATGGTTGAAATGACAATAAAGCCATTTGGCCTGGCTTGAACATATTGCCTACTATTTTGCCCACCTGTATGCATTTAAACAATGCATTGAATGTCAGTAATTGATACACAATTTGAAAATCATTATTTGTAAAAGCACACCAATGATTGCAAGCACCTTCCCTAAATATGCTTGCAATCAGATCAAGTATGAAAACACCATAAGTTTAAACAGATATTTAAACAAAATCTACTGTAAATGCAACACATTCACATAACAGATGATTATAAAGTAACAGCTATAAAGTAATGATCCTTTTCTACCTCTCCAATAATCATCATAGCAACATCATTACCATCATAGATCAGATTAGATTACTGTAGATTAGATTTAACTTTATTGTCATCATCAAATTGATGGTCATTTTTCTTTTTGTTTAGCCCATCATGGTTATTTATATGTGTACATTTTGGCAGATGCCTTCATCCAGAGAGAAAATGGTCTCATTTATACAACTGAGTCCTGTTTAAGGACTTGCTCAAGGGCCCAATATCTTGGTGATGCTGGAATTTCAAATCATAACCCTTCAATCAGAAGGCCAGTGTATTAACCACTGATCTCCAATGCTTTCCAAAGCTATGCTCTGTAAACATGTTCCAGCGTGATTATCCATATTTATGAGTATTTAATAGATTCATTTATGGATGTTTATAGCTGTTATAAAACTCAGCAACATGGGATCACATAAAGTTAAAAAGGGAACCATACAGTAAATATAAGGCTGGTGTTTACCTCATCTACAGACTATAGCCTTTCGTTAGTGACTGAATACTTATACAGAGTCATTAAATGCTGTCTGTTTAAATGCATGACTTCACAGTTCAAATAGATATATTTAGTATAGTACATATAGTACATATAGTATAGTACATGAACACTGTTCAGAATATATACAAAAAAAAAGACCCCCATAGAGTATAGTGTAGAACGATTTCTTTTGAGTCTTCTTGCTGCGAAGAACTGACTTCCCTTTCTTTTTTTCTAATGATGAGGTCATGAAGACCATCATTTTGATCTCTGAATTC
The DNA here is from genome assembly GCF_014805685.1 of Silurus meridionalis. Lineage (NCBI taxonomy): Eukaryota > Metazoa > Chordata > Actinopteri > Siluriformes > Siluridae > Silurus > Silurus meridionalis. Next base: position 21,156,581 of record NC_060896.1, on the reverse strand, counting down.
AAGGATGCTTGATGGGCTCTTGAAATTAGAGCACTTGAACAACTTGAACTTTACTTGTTCTTCATTCATGTGCATCCAAATCCCATACACTAAAAGTGCTTATTTATGCTGACAGTTTTATCTTCTTATCTAGTGCATTCAAGTGTACATAACATCTATGCTGATTATTTCACCATAATGAAATGTCTTCAATTCCTGCACATAGTTGCTTTTTGTTTTTAATATCCTGCTGCTCAATGTGGTTGATACATTTCTATGATCTTGGTTTCATTGATGGTTAAATATTATGTGTGCAGATGTTAATTGTCAGAGCTGAGCTTGTCAAAAAATAGTAAAAAAATAAATAAATAAAACTAAACGATGGATTAAATGCTGCTTAGGTATGGATCAGTAGATAGTCTCCACTGGCTGAAATCATCCACATTGTCACAGTCTCATGGGTTCATGACTTTAAAAAGTATTCTTTACTAAATAAATAATAATAAAACAAATAAACAAATAAATAAATAAATTAAGTTTGTTAAAGCTAGCACTCTTATTTGATTATATTAGATTATTTAATGAATTCACATTTCTACACTTTTCAGTAGGTTTGTGTAAATGTTTGCATAAGCCGAAAACTTTATTGTATTTATGAATTTTTGCACATTTTCTCACTCAAATTTGATAATAATTTTTAATTATCTGAATGTTAGAGATAGTCATAAAACCCTATGTTAGTCAAAGCACACAGCTGAAGTAGGCCTGCTCAGAGGTGGAAGTAGCATTATTTTTGTCTATCCTATGTCTATGATATCTCATGCCTATTTTATTACAAAAATGCATGATTTAACAACATTACACCCGAATGTCTAATTTAATGTCAAATAAAAAAAAACAAAATAAAGGTTAATGAAATGGGAAATCAAGTGGGAAAAAAATGTTTTAACATGAAAATAGAAAAGCATATAAACTATATCTATGCTACTCAGCTGATCATGGCCAGCAAACGAATCACACATAGGCCCTGTAGGTCCTGTTATGCTTAAGGATATATATATATATATATATATATATATATATATATATATATATATATATATATATATATATATATATATATATATAAAATAATAATTATTATTATTATTATTATTTTTTTTTTTTATAAATCATATTGTGTCTTGGTGAGGTCTCAGTTCTCAAAAAAAAAAAATAAATAATAAAAAAAATGGAATGGAATGGAGTGGAATGGTCTTAAGCACACAAGGGAGTATGTGATCATTCCTTTCTAATATACATTTTCAGTGAAAGAATGCATTTTTGACTTACTGTTTTTTTCTTTTTTTCATAAATAATATTTCCTTTGTTAATGTCATTAATATAAATGACTGGTTTTCACGGAACCTTCATTAAATGTGTGTTTAAGCTATTTAGACTTGACAGCATAATTTGTATATATAAAAGTGTAGTAACTCTTTATGATGTATATGATTTGAGGCTAATTAACATTTTCACACACTCAGGAGCATGAGTAACACCATAATTCCCTCCATTTAACACCATAATTCCCTCCACACTCACCTCTAAATTGGATGTCCTGAAACTCAGCCCACCACCTGTGTCAATGGATCTCCTGACAGAGACACCACAAGCTGTACGGGTGGGCAAACACACCTTATCCTCCTCATGCTCAGCACTAGAGCTCCTTAATGTTGTGCTCCAAACCCTCTGCTGTACTCACTTTACACACATGACTGTGTGGCCACTTCCATTTCCACCACCATTATCAACTTTGCTGACGACACTGTTGCGGTGGGCCTGATTTCTAAAAATGATGAGACGGCCTACCTACAGGAGTTTAAAAACCTGGAGATATGATGCCAAGGGAACAATCTTCTCCTGAACATTAGTAAGACTAATGAGTTAATAGTGGACTTTGTCATGAAGCAGTAATGGTCATTCCAACCGCTAAACATTAACTGGACTTCATTGGAGAGAGTGGACAGTTTCTGTATCTAGGTGTTCACATCACACAGGACCTGTCTCGGTCCTGTCACATTAATAACCTGGAAAACACCTGTACCATCTAAGATGGACTTTAATCTACTCTCTCAGGTGCTAAAGACTTTCTTCACCTGCACCACTGAGAGCATCCTGACAGGACTTCCTGGTTCAGAAACAGCACCATGCAGGACAGGCGAGCCCTCCAGAGGGTGGTGCATTCATCTGAACTTACCATCTGCACTGAGATCCCTGACCTGAAGGACATCTACAGCAAGCAGTGCTGGACAAGGGCCTGGAAGATTGTGAAGGATCTTAGCCATACTAACAGTGGACTCTTTTCTCTGTTGCGTGCAGGAAGGTGCTTTCTGCTCCTTCAAGGCAAACACAGAGAGAATGAGGAGGAGCTTCTTCCTACAGGCCATTCAGTGTCTAAACCAGGAAACACCTAACCGCTAGTACTGGGACTTGTTTTTATCTCACTTTTCCTTCATTGCACTTGGACTGGCACAGCACCGTGTCACTTTAATACCAGCACAGCACATGTACATTCACACTGGCACGTTGACTGGCAAGTTGATAAATACGTTTATATATAAACATATTTTTATACTGTTTAGTTTTACTGGAATTTCTAATATACTTTATACTTTTGTCAGGGAACCACTAGTCATACCTTCATTTAATGCATACACTCTTGTTCAGCCTCTTCCTCCTACAAATCACCTACACCTGTCTAATAACCTACACCTGTCCTCCATTTTCCCGTCCCCTTTATAAGGTCCCTATTTCCCTTCACTCACGGTCCGATCTACCAGTTACGACCATAGATCACCCGGACTTCCTACCGCTCTTGGTCCCTGTGCTTCCATGCTCTTGGCTACACTTCTATGGAAGCACTCAGTTAAGTGTACCATTTTGTGCTCGAAGCTCAATGTGTTGCATGTTTAGACCAATAAAAGACGTTCTATTTTACTCCCGGTTTCTGACGCCTGGTCTATCTGTGACAACTTTTTATACGTTATTATTATTATTATTATTATTTTATTTTACTTTATTACATTTTTATATTTTATTTCTATTTTCATGTTGGACAGTCGTAAAAAGCGTCACTACATTTTACACTTTGTATGAATGTGTATGTGAAAAATAAAATTTGAATTAAAATTGTTTAGATTAGAGTACTTTAGGAGAAAAGATTTTCTGAAAATATATTTAAAATTTTATGTTTTTTTTTTATAAACAACAAAATTAATTTCAATAGTATGTCTAATGTCAGCTTAAAAAAAAAGAAAAAAAAAGAGGAACGCTTCCAATAGAGTTTTTATTTAACATTTACATAAACTAGTATACACTTGAAGAGATTGAACTTTATTTAAAGACTGACAAGTAAGATGATTTCTAATGTAAAGAAACATTATTTGTATTTTTTAATAGGCTGCTTGACTAACAATATTCTTTTTATTTTGTGCCTTATGTGGAAACAAAATGCAATATTAGTTTCTTTCCTGACAAAAGCAAAACCCTGCCAACTGGTCTTGCACAGTTTCCTTATAAAGCTTTAATTTGTTTGCACGAATATGACGTAGGTAATCAGGTAATCAGAGAAGATCATCAAATGTGCTGTGTGAGTTTGGTATTTGTTCACCCATTACAGACCGCTCATAGTTTTGCACCTGTCCCTGTAAATGCAACTTATTTGTAATGAATTAAACAAATGTAACAGGTAAGCTTGCACTGTCATTGTTAATACCCTAACTATGTTTGGCACAACTGAAATTACAAAACTGTGCACAGGAGGATCAGAGAACAGGCTCAGCTTAATGTAATAAGGTGTTGCAAAAAATAACATATAGACAAGCTGGCATGCTGGGAAAACAGCTGCAAAGTGCCAGTTATTCAACATATAATGCAAAATGTGATTTGCAGTTTAACTCCCATTTTTACGTATTATATATTAGAACAGTGTGGCAGTTTTGTGTAATAAAAACACTATGCATCAGGTTAGTACTTCACAGGTTCATAACTTAATTAGCTCTGTGTTCAAGAGACTGTCAGCCATGATTCTGAGCCAATGCTTCTTATTATTGCTTGCCTTATTGATGTGTGAATATTGTGAAACTATTTAACTAAAGCATTACTATTTATTGTAGATTAGTGTTAATAATTATTTCATAGATCTGTTATACTGGAGCATTTAAGTAGTGAACAAAAACTGTTGACTATTTTGTTTATCCATACAAATACAAATGCCCAACAAATATTCAGTGCTCAGAATAATATCTTACAAGCCATATTTGTATAGTCTGTGTAGATATCAGACAGTGTAAGTCTTTAAAATTAATTTTGAATTCTTGTATTTGTAGTAAAGTTATTAATTTATTAAAGTCATTAAGTTAAACTCATATTATATGTTGCCACTGCCCACCTTGCCTATATAGAGTCCAATACACACAGCAGACACAAACATCCTGACTGGTCTTGAAGGAATCAAGGCGTTTTACTTTAAGTCAAATAAATGGTTCCCCACCCCATTAACCACCCCATTAATATTTATTTACTGAATTCTTGTATGATGAAGATTCAAGTCATGTGGTTCACTCAGGGAAATCAACAAAGTAGATTATATGTCTGTAAATACTTTAGGTCTTTATATGTACAAAGTATGCAAACAAATACTGTTCACAAACCTACTGATTCACACTTGCTTGTGTTTAACTTGTTTCTAGATCTTTTTACAGATTTTATACATCAAAGTGTGTTAATGTTTTCTTTTTGGCTTACAAAGCAGAGGTCTGTAAATTAAGAGAAGTCAAAGTTCACAATGCTTCCATTGCATTCCAACTAAGAATATCAACTGTGTGTCTTTTGTATTCCACATCCTTTGTCCATTCAGTAAATTGCTTGTGCTGCAATATACATGTTGTTTGCATTTGCTCTGAGCACTGCTTAAGCTGAAAAAACAAAACCATTTAGTTTTTAGGCATTCCATATGGCTATATAAAGGGGTTAAAAAAGTTTGAAAAATGCTAATTACAGCATAACCTGCTCAAACATATGTTTAAGAAAATTGCATTATTATAACAACTATTTTAAGATTACACAGATGCAGACTTCCAGGCCATGGAAGACAAGTTCTTCCATTTCTTATATTTGTCTTTTCTGGAAATCTATATGGGACTGTTTTCCTACTATTATTATTATTATTATTATTATTATTATTATTATTATTAATTATTATTATTATTATTTTGTTGTTTATAAGTAATTCAAGCAAACCTGACCAGTAAACCTTTACTCAAAATGATTCCCCTTTAGGAACTCGAGCTGCATCAGAAATGATTTGAAAACACCTCTACGCTGTCCACACTCTGAATCCCGTATATAATTAGTCCAGTGAAAAGCACAGCATCACCGGTGGGGTGACTAGGAAACTTGAAAGCACATGGAGTAAAACCAGCTTCAGCTTCTGTTGTTCAGGAAGCACTCTGTGTGTTTGTCCAGTAAAGGTAGGAGAGATTTCTGACTTTTCACGATGAAAGTGACCAGAAAGACGAAGCATTGCTTCCATCGCTGCGTTCCTCCTTGCCCACTCCTATATCACAGGGGGGGACACAGGCACAAACTTGTCTGGGAGTGGAGCATGCTAAGTCGGTTCTCAAGGGAGCCGACTGCACAGATTGTGCTCGCGGACCCATGGCCACTCTAGTTTCCACAGAGAGGCATATTTGGGTCTTTCTGACAGGGTGATGCTTTGCTCCAGCTCCAGGTATTCCAGAGGTCAGTCTTAAGTGACTGATTCCCTTTAAGAGACTATCTGGTGGCCTGGCAGGCTCTGCCAGATGTCTTGTGATGGGTACACAGTTTCAGTCTCGCTTGACATGGTTCAACAGGGTGTCCCCCACCCAGGCTCTACTACCGCCGGTACGTCTTGAAGAAACTGGGGTTAAGGCATGAAGAAACTGGGGTTAAGGCTGAATGCCTAAAAAGAATTTGCTTTTTTCATCACAGAGAACCACTTATTTAGGCTTAGTATGGGATTTCACCGTTATGTGGGCATACCTGTCCCCTGCTCGTGTTGAGTCCATTTCGTGGCCATCAAGAGATTGAGGGAAGGCCAGTTACTGACTGTAAAGCAGTTTTAGAGACTGCTGGGTCTGATAACAGCCACGTCCAATGTGGTTCCACTTGGCCTCCTGCACATGAGACCCCTTCAGTGGTGGCTCAAGACCCAGGGGTTTTCCCGGAGGGACAATCCACTCCATACAATTAAGGTCATTTGGCGAACCCTAGGTGTGGAGAGATCCTGGGTTCTTGATTTAGGGCCCCATGCTGGGAGTTCCTGGGTGTTACAAAACACTTATGACAGATGCGCCTCTCACGAGGTGGGGAGCGGTCATGAGTGGCTTCTCCACTTGAGGTCTTTGGGGGAGGTCCCATTGAACATGTCACATAAACTGCCCCGAGATGCTGGCTGTGCTTCAAGCTCTGAGGCATTTCCTCCCAGACCTCAGAAGCCACCATGTTTTGGTCAGTTTCCTATATCAACCACCAGGGGGGTTCTGCGATCTCACCTCCTGTACAAGCTGGCATGGCATATCCTCCTGTGGGCCCAAAGGGAACCTGCTCTCCTTGAAGACGCCCTTCATAAAGCAAGGGCCAAGGACCGGGGAATGGGGGCTCCACCCCAAGGTGGTGGAGCAAATCTGGGAACAATTTCACAGAGCTCAGGTGGACCTGTTTGCGTTTTAAGAGACATTGCACTGCCCCCTCTGGTTTTCCCTAACATTCAGTAAGTTCTGGAGAGAGTTTGCAGAGATGGAGTCTGTCTCCTCCTGGTGGCCCCATGGTGGCCAGGCAGGCCATGGTTTGTGGACCTGGTAGCCCTTCTCGAACACCCTGGGAGCTCCACATTTTTCAATCTAAATCTCCCTCCATGAGGATGTCGAACGCTGCTAGGTTGCGACCTGTTCACTGCATAGTGTGAACAACACTGCCTGGATCCAGTTAACAGCCCAGTCGGTACAGTTAAGACTTTTGCCAATCTATTCTCTCAAGAGTGTGGGGGAATCTTTTGGCCCTCTCTGTGGCCCCTTCTTTCCTGGAGTTTACCCCAGGCTTGGCCAGTGCCTTCCTCTATCCTAGATCAGGGTATGTTCCTAAAGTATCCTCAGTTGTCCTACAACCTTTCATGCTCCAAGCAATCTCTCCGCCTCCCTTTTAGACCCCAGACCAAAAAAAGCTTAACCGACTGTACCCAGTGCAAGCCACAGAACAGAATTGTAGAGGAAGTCAGAGCAGCTGTTTGTCTGCTAAGGCCCTCAGAGGAGAGGTCTCCCTGCGAATAAGCAGACACTCAGCGGATGGATTGTGGATGCTATTTCCTCCTCTTATGAATGCACATTGGCAACTCTGCAGGCTGGTCCATTCCACTGACCTTAGTCAGGTTCTTTAGCCTCAACCTCAGTGCCACTCCGGGCCCCTCTGTCCTTCACCTTAGCTGTGCCTGTCCACACTAGGCAGGGATTGGTCAGTCTGGCTTGATTGGACTCTCGTTCCCAAAGCATTTCTGACTCAGCTCAAGTTCCTGAAAGGGAATGTCTCCAGGTTACGTATGTAACAAGATGCTGTGTCTCTATGCCACACTGCCTGCATCCCTGCAGTACTTCCTTCCCTTATCAGAAGCTTGGGCTGGTTTCACCCTATGTGCTTTTAAGCTTCCTGGTTGTGACGTCACACTGCTGGTGACACCGCTCTTTCCATTGGACTGATTATACACGTGATTCAGAGTGTTCTTAAAGCATTTCTGACGCAGTGTGGTGTTCTCTCAGGGAACCATGGTTACATATGTAACCTGGAGACGATATACACCGACAGTCTGTATTGGCCATTTTGGTCTAACTGTTTGATGTATGTGACCTTTAAGCCTCATACTTAACTGTTTGCTTCTGCTTGTATGACAGTATAAATCACACCTGAATTTTTTTGTTAACCTTTGTGAAAGCCCAATAGTAGTAACTATCTATTCTTTTTAAGAAGCAGTAATCAAGAAAAGGGAATTCACAGCACACCAAACATACATCATCTGATTGTCATGAATACATACAGAGTATGTAATTTGTTTTATATTCCTTCCGAAAGCATCTAAAAAAGAATCTGGGCCTGTAAAGGTTTTTTGGACTTTTAAGGATACTTGATGTACTCTAGAAATAAGAACCCTTCAATATTCTGCACTTTATCACTATCCTAGTGCTTCATAAAACATGATTGCCAGTAAAGATTTAACTTACATTTTGATTTATATGCTCAGATGCAGTGCACTACATATGCTACAGAATGTGAACAGACATAATTTTGTAATAAGATTTAACTTGGACATGATGCAGACATTTTAACATTTTTAATAAAACATTGGTTGAAAAGCAAGAGCACACTACATACTATAGCAAACGACACACTTTAAACCCAGTTGTCAGTGAACACAAAGTAATAAAGATAGAGTGAAAACCCAGATGCAATCTTATATCTTGAATTAGAGAAGAAGATAGGCACAAAATTACATGAGAAAATGCACTGCCATAAGCCTGAATGGATCTTCAAACAGTCTTGATCTGGAATGTACACTCAGGTGTTAGTGTGCATGCTAAAAGTTGGTCTGCTGTGAGTTAGAGTTCATTGCAGAAGCTACATCTAAGGAAAGAAAACCTTAAATAAAGAGTCTGCCTTGATTCTGTGGTGCTGGCTGTTCAGGGGCGTTGATGTCCTTGGTTGTGCCACATAAGTGCTACTCTGGTCCATGACCTTTCAAGTCCATCAGTTATCCAGCAATTTTGGAGGGCTCTTTGAGCAGGCTGCAGGTGTCAACTATGAGAGGTGGTGAATATAGAGAGAGGGCAGTATATTGATGAAAACCTGGTACCACAGGCCTGAGAGGTCAGATATGTCTGAGAGTAAGAAGAAATACTGTGGATCACTTTGGTAATGTGATGGGGTACACTGAATGTTGCAAGGCACACTATAATGTTTTTAAAAATTGGATCATCAGAACTTTGTGTTTTAGAAAATCTCATTCCACGTTTTGTCTTCCTTTATTTTTGTACTGTATATAACTATATATTGGAAATGGTTGTATGCTTTTTCTTACATTTACATTTATAGCATTTGGAAGATGCCCTTATGCAGAGCGACAAAGACATTTATCTCATTCATACAACTGAGCAGCTATGGGTTAAGGGCCTTGCTTCAGGGGCCCAGGAGTGACAGAGATCTGAACTCATGACTTTCTGGTCTAAAGTGTTATGTTTTAACTATTAAACTACCACCCCACTTCATTTCCTTATTAGTAATTCATGAGTTCAGGTCAGACGAGAAGCATTAGTGAGGTCTGGTCAGGTCAGATGAGAAGTTCAACTCAAGGATATTCACTTGGGTAGAGGTAGGGACTCTGATATATCCAGTGATCTATCTTACACTGCAGCCTCAGCAAACAGTGTTTGTACATGGTGCTTTGTCATAGAAGTGTTTTCTTTACTGGTAGAGGTTCCAGTAAAAAACTAGTAAAGCTACAGCAATGTCAGGCTCACATACAGCATTGGTGCTATGGCCAGGTGTCCACAAACCTTTATCAATATAGTCCACGATAAAGACAGGTTTTTTGGATGCAAGAGTTCTATGCCATGAAAATCTCTTGCACAATCTCCCTTGTCAGACATCCAGTACCTCTTGAAGTCTTGGTTCACAGAGGGTGGTTACCCACTGGCTGATGACTGGACAAGAATAGTGTGAATACTTGGTTAAATCTGTAAGTCATTTTGTATTTACTATTTAGAGGTTTTATTTAAAGTAAGTAATTTGTTTATTAGCTTGTTTCAAACATACCACTACATTATTCATTAATCCCTGGACATCCATTTTTACACACTAAGTGGAACTACTGAATAATTTAAAGATAACAATTAAAAAAGTTTATTATAGAACTATGTACAAGAATACAAGTGATATAGAACTGAGGCATGCAGATGGAATTGCATCAGCTAAAATTTTTTCCCTTCAGGCCCGATGGTACAAGTCTACCGCCAAGACCTCCTGTAGATTTTCTCTACCCTATTAAACCCCTAAGCCTTTTTGAAGTTAATATTTATATTTAACGACCAGTTTATCACATAAAATATTGAATAGTAAGATGCAAACCCTAAATGAGTGGACTCACCCCTAGGTGTAAGATGAACTAGTCAGAGAAGTGATTGTCAAAGGATGATCAAAACATTGCTCAAATATTTAATTAGATACTATGTAAATGACCAGACTTTGTCCACTTGTTATCCTCTTATTCCATAGTATGACCAGACCAGGATTAAATTTCCTTCACCTACTGTAAATCTACTACACCATAATTAAACACAAAAACAGGTAAATAAGCAAGACCGGAAAGACTATAAATGATCAGTATACAATCTTTAATCATTTTCAGAAGATATTTGATTACTGAAAGATATATGGTGCTATAAAAATTGGACAGGAAAGCCTGGTCTCCTTTGGGGACATGTATTCCCTCTGGGTAGTTAAAAAGAGTGTTTATTTGCATACTAATAAATATACATAAGTCATTTAAGAACTAGTCAGTGAATTTGACAACATAATGACAAAATATACATATTCATTACTGTCACAAAAAAGGTTTCTTAAAACACTTTACTCTACTGTATGTGTGGGCAATGTTCAGTGGGTACTTGTAATTTCAACCTGGTATAATAAGTGTTTTTTTCAGAAGAATAAAAATAATACCAAAACCAAGATTTATTCTATTGGTGCTAGTACATTTACACCTCTTTATCCCTTGACTACGGTATTTAACAGACTGAAAATTAACTGAGCACAAACTCACCAGCACCAGGAAGACAGTGAATTTTTTCAAACAATACGTTTGTACATATGCTAAGTACATAATTTATATACATGGTCACAAAACTCTTTATAACTTGTAAGCTAAAGTGAACACTTAGATATAGTGAAAACTAACTGTAGAGCATAGAATGGTGGAATGAAAAAAACATCTGGAACTAAAAATTTACTGAATGGATCTCTAAACAGTCCTTTGTACCCTGGAAAGGAGCCACAAGCATTAGTACTTAGGTGCTGGGAGCATTCTGCAGAAAGCTTGGTTGAATTAGAGGTTTGCTGGAAGTTCGAATTCACCTCTTTATTACTTCTTCATTTAGACTGGAGTTATTAAAGATTTATCTGACAATTTGATTTCTACTTTATTATGCAGAATGGTCAGATGTTACATGTTCTCTTATAATTTAGTGATGGAACTTTATCTTTAAAGGTTAACACAATAAATAGAAAAACATTTTGTAAATATAATTCAGTTTTAAAGCAAATTGCTTACAATATTTAAAGGCACAATACCTTGATTAGATACAGCATGTAATAACCCAGCCATTAGGGAGGCACAAGCCAGTGCACTCTTATTGCCGGTCCTAAGACCGGATAAATAGGGAGGGTTGCTTTAGGAAGGGCATCCAGCGTAAAACATGCGCCAAATCAAATATGCGGATTAGGAATCAGAATTTCATACCGGATCGGTCGAGGCCCCGGTTACCAACGCCATAGGTATTGTTAGCCAACAGGGTACCAGGGGAAATTGGGCTACTGTTGGCCAAAGGAGAGAAGGAAGACGTCTACAGAGACAGCAGAAAAAGCAGGTGTAGGAGAGTGAAGGTTAGGGTTGATACATTAAATGTTGGTACTTTGACTGATAAAGGGAGAGAGATAGCTGATATGATGTAAAGGAGAGGATGTTTTATGTTCAGGAGACAAAGTGGAAAGGAAGTAAGGCCAGGAGCATTGGAGGAGGGTTTAAACTGTTCTTTTATGGTGTAGATGAAAAGATGAAAAGAAATGGTGTAGGGGTCATTCTAAGGGAAGAGTACAAGAGTGTAGTGGAGGTGAAGAGAGTTTCTGATAGGGTGATGAACATGTAGCTGGAAGTTGAAGGGGTGATAATAAATGCCATCAATGCTTAGGTTGTGAGATGGAGGAGAAGGAAAAATTCTGGAGTAAGTTAGATGGAGTGGTAAAAGGTGTACCTAGGAATGAACGATTGGCGATTGGTACAGACTTTAATGTGCATGTAGGTGAAGGGAACAGAGGTAATGAGGAGGTGATGGGTAGGTATGGCCTTAAGGAAAGGAATGTGGAAGGGCAGATGGTGGTAGATTTTGCTAAAAGGATGGAAATAGCAGTGATGAACACTTATTTTAAGAAGAAGGAGGAGCATAGGGTGACATAAGAGTGGAGGAAGGTGCACACAAGTGAACTATGTTCTAGGCAGGAGATGCAACCTGAAGGAGATTGGAGACTGTAAGGTGTTGGCAGGGGACAGTGTAGCTAGACAGCATCGGAGGGTGGTCTGTAGTATGTTTTGGACTTGAAGAAGAAGAGGAGGAGAATGAGGCCTGAAAGAAGAATAACATGGTGAAAATTGAAAGAGGAAGACTGTAATGAGAGGTTCAGGGAGGAGGTGCTGGATGATTGGGCAACTACTGCAGAAGTGATAAGGGAGACAGCTAGAAAGGTACTTGTGACATCTGGAAATGGAAAGGAAGACAAAGAGACGTGGTGGTGGAATGAGGAAGTGCAGAAGAGCATAAGGAGAAAGAGGTTGGCAAAACAGAATTGGGATCGACAGAGTGATGAGAAAAGTAGGCAGAAGTACAAGGAGATGCGGCAGCAGGTAAAGAGGGATGTGGCAAAAGCCAAGAAAAAGGCATATGAGGAGCTGTATGAGAATTTGGACACTAAGTTAGGAGAAAAGGATTTGTACTGATTGGCTAGGCAGAGAGACCGAGCTGGGAAGGATGTGCTGCAAGTTAGAGCAATAAATAATGGAAATTTGTTGACTAGTGAGGAGAGTGTGTTGAGAAGATGGAGAGAATATTTTGAGCAGCTGATGAATGAGCAAAATGAGAGAGAAAAGGTTGGATGGTGTGGAGATGGTGAAGCAGGAAGTGGATAGAATTAGTAAGGAGGAAGTAGGAGCAGCAATTAAGAGGATGAAGAGTGGAAAGTCGGTAGGACCCAATGACATACCGGTAGAAGCATGGAGATATTTAGGAGAGATGGCAGTGGAGTTTTTAACAAGATTGTTTAACAGAATTTTGGGTGAAAGGATGCCTGAGGAATGGAGAAGAAGTGAGCTGGTACTAATCTTTAATAATAAGGGAGATGTGCAGACCTGCAGTAACTACAGGGGAATAAGGTTACAGTTCAGTCACACCATGAACTTAAGGGAAAGAGTAGTGGAAGCCAGACTGAGAGAAGAGGTGACCATCTGTGAGCAGCAGTATGGTTTCATGCTAAGAAAGAGCATCTCAGACGCATTATTTGCTTTAAGAATGTTAATGGAGAAGTATAGAGAATGTCAGAAGGGTACAACAGGGTGCCGAGAGAAGAGTTGTGGTATTGTATGAGGAAGTCAGGTGTGTCAGAGAAGTATGTGAGTGAGGTGCAGGACATGTATGAGGACAGTGTGACAGCAGTGAAGTATGCAGTAGGAACAACAGACTGGTTTAAGGTTGGATTGCATCAAGGATCGGCTCTGAGCCCTTTCCTCCTGTTTGCAGTGGCGATGGACAGGTTGACGGACGAGGTCAGACAGTAGTCTTGTTTGCCCAAGATATTGTTATTTGTGGTGAGAGTAGAGAGCATGTTGAGAAGAGCTTTGAGAGGTGGAGATATGTGCTGGAGAGAAGGGGAATGAAAGTCAGTAGGAGTAAGACAGAGTACATGTGTGTGAATGAGAGGGAGGGCAGTGGAGTGGTGCGGTTGCAGGGAGAAGAGGTGAAGAAGGTGGAGGAGTTCAAGTACCTGGGATCAACAGTGCAAAGTAATGGAGAGTGTGTTAGAGAAGTAAAGAAAAGAGTGCAGGCAGGGTGGGGAAAAGTGATAACAGGAGTGATTTGTGATAGAAGGGTATCTGCAAGAGTGAAAGAAAAAGTTTGTAGGGCTGTGGTGAGACCTGCGATGTTGAGCTGGACGTAGCAGAGCTGAAGATGTTGAGGTTTTCGTTTGGAGTGACGAGGATGGACAGGATTAGAAATGAGTTTATTAGAGGGACAGCGCATGTAGGATGTTTTGGAGACAAGGAGAAGGAGGCTCGATTGAGATGGTTTGGACATGTGCAGAGGAGGGACATGGAGTATATCAGTAGGAGAATGCTGAGAATGAAGCCACCAGGAGGGATGAAAAGAGGAAGGCCAAAGAGGAGGTTTATGGATGTGGTGAGGAAATACATGCAGGTGATTAGGGTGAAAGAGGCAGATGTACAGGACAGGGGGGTATGGAAAAGGATGATCCGCTGTGGCGACCCCTAATGGGAGAAGCCGAAAGAAGAAGCAGAAGATGATACAGCATGTAATAACAAAAGCAACTTTCCTATAGTTTAGATCACTTTGCATGGCACAGTGGTATTACATTGCCAATACTATAATAACCAGTAATACAAAACTTATACAAAAGTTCTAAAAAAAAAAAACCCATTATTTAAATTTTTTAATAAAAAGCTTGCTTTGAGATTAAAGAAGGAAACTTAAAAGAATCATAATAGTAGGGGGAAAATATCATAATAACATACATTAACTAGCCATTCATGTTCAGCTTACAAATCATAATAATTATAAAATTACAATGTTCTTTGTAATGGAAATCATTTAAAACCAACTGAAGTCAGGTTTAAAAAAAAAAGACAAAATTGAGAAGTTTTTTAAGGCTTTCCCTTATATGGGTGAACTGAAATAAAAACCTGATCAGCTTCAATGCAGGGCACATACAGTGTACTTCTCCATTCATGGCTAAAGATCCTAGCTCAGAGATCATTAGACATTTTAAATCCAACTATAAGATCTAATCTCTCCAATAAGACCTGGGTCTGCCCTGGGTTCTCTGTCCTGTAGTACATCACTTCTCTAATTGACTCAATTAATAAGGGGTCATCAATGTAAGGTGCACTCAGTTCAGAGGAGCAATGTCGCTACTCCAAGTCTCTCCTGAATTGCTGAGCTTTTAATCCTATAACGGATTAAGTTTAGCAGCTCCACAGATAAAACTATTTTCCCACTACCTTCAACTTTATTTTTTTTTTTTTATTGTGAGCTGGAATTTTTTCAGACAAGAGACAAACAAAAGAAACTCACCCTTCCATACTGTAAACCTCCCCAACTTTGGCTGCATTTTTGGATGAATTCGAGTCTAACATCCACCAAAAATAAATCCCAATGTACTGGTAAGGATGTACACCCAGATATCCAGATACCAGGACCCAGATATCTGGTACTCTTGCAACATAATAACTGGTTAAGCATACGTTCATAAGCATTCTAAAATATACACAAAATGCATATAGACTAAATTAGTTAAAAAAACCCAAACAAACAAACAAACAAACAAAAAAACTAATGATGTGTGATTCCCTTAATAATAATAATAATAATTTTTTTTTTTTTTTAGGGACCACTGTGTGTTATCCATGTAATACAAACCATGTCCAGTGTCAACAATATCTGGTTGAATTTTATTTCACCTGCAGTGTTGCTGCTAAGAAGGTTTCAGCCATAATAATGTTACAAACTAGAAAACCATAGATTTCCAGCATTTTTTCCTGAAAGGGAAGGATGCCTTCTGTCTAAAAGGATTTCCTAAAAGGGCTTCTTTCATAGTTAAACAATGTATCTGGTATAGGTCAGAATTGTCCTGGTCTTGTGCCACAGAGTAGTCCTACTCCCACCCCAAAATGTAAATTACATTATAACATTATGACTGGTAAGTAAACAACACTGATTATCTCTTATCAAGGCACCTGTTAGTTTGTTAGTTTGTTAGTTTGTGGTGTGTTCCCAATCTGTAGTAGTCAGTATCTATCAAAAATGGTCCAAGGAAGTAACAGTGATTGAATCGGCGACAGCGACATGGCCAAGGTTTATTCATGTGGCTCATGACCTGTGTGGTCCAATCCAAAAGATAATCTACTGTAGCACAAAATTAAACCAACACAAATATATATATATATATATATATATATATATATATATATATATATATATATATATATATATATATATATATATATACATATACATATATTCCATATGGTATTCACTTTGTCTGCTCACAAACATTACCAAGAACGCACTGTATATTAATCTTTTAGATTTTGTTTCTCTAATCACCTATGCTACAATTATTATTATTTTTTTATTAGTACAATTATTACATCACATTAGCATTATATTATGGCACTATGGTTATAGGATAATGCTATATTGTTGATTATATGGTAGTGATAATTTCCTATTGCATTTAATTTAGAAAATATCGAAGATTAATTTTGTAGAAAAAAAAAAATGTTATAGCGCTGACAGTAGGAACTTAATATCAAATTCGGTAATTAGATACTTCCATAATAATAATGTTATTGTCTAAGTGCTTCTCTGTAAGCTGTTCTGGCACAAAAGCCCCTTGATGAAAAAGCATGCTTCAACCCCAACCACTTTTGCTTGATGAACAAAAGCTATTGAATCCTTTGATATGACAGTAATAGTGCAATACATGAAATGAAACAGTTCCCTTTGATCCTGCATATGCACAATGAGGCAGGTATCGTTGAACTGGATAAGCTGAGGTCATCATTTGATCTTCATCATCTGACCATTTCTCCTCACCCTCAGCACTTCAAAAAAAGGGGGTCAATATCCTGCATCCCATGTCCCCTTTTCTAACTACCAGTCTTAATGAGAACACTGAAATCATAAATGTTAATTGCTTTCAGCTATAAATAAACAACCAGCAAAAATATACTTCTTATTCAATGTATTCTATTCATATTTGGTCACTAGAAGCTAATGTCGCTACCATCGCTGGTTTTCACGGCTTGCCTGTTACTCGTATTTCACACGTGAGCGTGGACAATTCGAGGCGTTCCCAAAGCGTTCCGAGGTAGGTTAAGTTCCTGAAAGGGAACTACTGATAAATTTGTGGAAAATATGTACATCCTTGTTCAGTACTTACCATATAGACACATCCTGCTGTAGTTGTTGTTGCTGCTGTTGTTCTTGATGTTCAGAGAATTTTAGACTCGGGATCCATTTCTAGATCAAATATGTATGGCCAGATCTGATTGTAATCATAGTTAATTTAAGACGATAAAGCTCGACCCACAGCACACCTCCAGTACGTGTTTTTTTTTTGGATAGAGGTGTAAAGCTGTATCTTCCTTTTATAAATCTGATAAAACTAATGACTCTTCGGAGATATGAAGGATGTAATATTACTCTATAGGTACTCAAGATTAACATGAGATTGGATGAAACTATGTGTTATGCCCCTTTTCATTTTTC
This sequence comes from Silurus meridionalis, assembly GCF_014805685.1. Taxonomy (NCBI): domain Eukaryota; kingdom Metazoa; phylum Chordata; class Actinopteri; order Siluriformes; family Siluridae; genus Silurus; species Silurus meridionalis. The sequence goes on along the minus strand of NC_060896.1, from coordinate 21,139,203 downwards.
ATTTGTAACATCATCTCCAGCAGGGTGGAGTATTAAGTTCAGTGTCACTGTATGAAAATTTGTTGTAAGCACAATATTCTGAATGTTTTGGATATTATTCATAACAAAGAATCACTTGTTTTGTTATACATCGATTAATCTGGATCTACCACAACCCTGACCAAGATAAAAGAATTATTGAAAATGACTGATTGGTTCATTTATCTTCAGCAATTAATAGGTGGATCTAATGCATTTTATGGAAACAAGGGGCAAGAGATACAAAACTATGCACTGCAATTTTTCTCCAGATGATAAATTAAAATTTTAACCTAAATTGCTGACTTAAATAGACAACTCTACATACAGCCCAAAGCGAATTACAAGGTTATAGGCTTAAAAATGTCAATGTAATGACTCTCATTGTAATGATGGACTTACAGGCATATATTAAAAAAAAAAAAACATTATAAAAAAAGTAAATGGCATTTACCTTACTGTGACAATTACGATGATTTTGTTGTTGTTTTTTTTTTTTTTTTACCCTAATCAGATAACATTTTGTGGGGTTTGCACAAGTCGTGGAATATCTGCCATTTTTCCTTACTTTTCATTCATTAGTGCTTAAAATGTGCTTGAAATGAAAGTCACTTTGAAATTGAAGTGACTTTGAATTGTCTTTTTACATGTCCTGCTCACAAATTATAGAAATCAACAAACATTTTATACCTTTTTTACAGAATTCTCCTTACAGCTATTTGAGTCCATTAATATGAGGTGGTATCACAAAGTTTTAAGACTAGCTCTGTTTACAAGAAAGTACTTTATTTATGTACATTTACACACTATCACCTTTAAAATAGTCCCTTGCACAGAAATACAGCACTCCCAGCGTTCCTGCCGCCAAAATGTCCTAAAGTCTTAATTTCAAAGTGTGTCAAGCACCTTCTGTGATCGCCACATTGGTGTCAAAACAGCAACCTTTGAGCTGGATTTTTTGCAGGAAGTCTGCAGCAGCTAAAATATGGTGCGGAATGCTGTAGCTTTAAATATCTCAACCCTAAGACAAAATCTGCTGTGCACAAAGTAAATTTCATAAAAACATGGTTTGAAAAGGTTGGCATGGAAGAAATTGAGTGGCCTACACAGAGCCCTGATCTTAACTCCACTGAACACCTTTGGGATGAATTGGAACACAAAATGCCTGCCTGGCCTTTCAACCCAACATCGTTTCCTTAACTCACAAAATACACTTGTGACTGAATGGGCAGAAATTCCCATAGCCACATTTCAAAAAGAAGTGTGTAGACTGCAAACTGCAAAGAATTCACGCCAAACCCCATAGTCTGTTATAATCCATAGTCCAAAAAATATCTAAAAAAATTGTAAAATTAAAATATAGACAAGGATTAAAATTCAAACAAACGAATAAATTATGGACACAAGGAAAAAATAGAAGACATTTTTAAGTATTTAAAAACTTAATATGTATTATAAATGTTATCACTTAGTAGTGGATGCAGCTGAACAAATTCTTGTCTTGAAATCACTTATTCCTTATTCATAGCCAGCTATTGGTGTTATTTTATAAACGTAATTATAGTACATAGACAAAAATATTAAGTTTAAGTTTGTGCATCTAAAACACTCATGGAAATCCTGATAGATATTGAATTTGAACTGTTCTTTTTGTCATAAAATGAACACCACCAGATGTGTAGTCATTAATGTTTCTCCAAACTTTTTCAACTGTTACTTGCCGCATAGATGTTTATTTGTTCTTTAGATTTAGATTTGATTCTAATTTAATTCTAGGTTTGCTGACTAAAAACTCATAGATTAAATAAGGGGTGTGTGCATGAACTTTTGAGTGATGCACAGTCTAGAAAATACAGGAAAATACCTGACCTGCTTGCTATATGAGGGTAGGTAATTCATTTAGATTTATTTAGAAAGCTGGTGCTCTACAGGAAAAAAAAGAATAAGAGAATAAGAATAAGAGACCGGGAGTACAAGCAGGTGTCAAAATTCCAGTGAGAGATAAGCAAAAAGAGAGAGCAAAACAAAGACAGCATGACAGAGCAAGAGAGAGAGAGAGAGAGAGAGAGAGAGAGAGAGAGAAATATGTAAAAAAAAAAAATGCCTTCTCAGCAGCATCTCTTTTTCCATGCATCATTATTTCCTCTCATCAAACGGACAATAATTCTGGGTAAGTCTGACCCATGAGTACTACAATACATTCAACACATTGTGTGTGTGTGTGTGTGTGTTTGTGTGTGTGTGAGCGCATGTGTGAGAATGAAAGCGAGAGATCGATGGGAGAGAGGGAGGCCACTGATAATGGCTACTCTTTAACCTGAGGGACAATAAGACTGCATTTACACTTGCACGGTCATGCTCACACATTAATTTGATCCTGTGCAAACTTGTGCCAATCGATAAACACACAAACAAACTGAGACAGACACAAGAGAAACTGCATGGATACACACGAGTGCAAACAAACTGCTTTTATACTCCAGTGGGAAAAGAACCACATTCATTGTGTAGTGTTTTACGATCAATCAAAAGTCTAGCAGGAACCTGTTCCCACCAATTCAAATGAGGCAGTAATCATTAAGGCTCATGTGCACACATGAAATTTAAGCAGCACTGATCAATTGCAAAACCCAAAATACATACAGTATAAACTTTATTGCATAAATATATAATTATTAAAAAAATAAATATTTGTGTAGAGAAATAATCAAAATGACAGCTTACAGCTAGTAAAGATTTAAGATGGGTAAAAATAAACACATTCATTAAATTGAACTGGAAATTTCATGAAATTTCACATTTTATGTATTGACTGACTTTTTTATTATTTATATATTATTTTAGTTGCTACGTGAAATGCATCGTTAAATGTAAGAAGCTTTTTGGTTGAGTGGTTACTAATAGCCATGATGTAAATATAATAAAATAATTATTCCTAAATTATATACAAATATATATATATATATATATATATATATATATATATATATATATATATATATATATATATATATATATATATATATATATACAGTACAGACTGAAAGTTTGGACACATAGCCATGATGTAAATATAATAAAATAATTATTCCTAAATTATATACAAATATATATATATATATAATATATGTATATCCCCAGAAGCTGAAATCTCAAGCCTACTCTAAGTATTTAAAACAAAATTTTAAATATTTTAACCCACATTCCCCCCCCCCCAACACCCCACCACCAAGAAACAAGACTAGGTAAATAGATACAATTAATTATTTGATTAATATTAGTGTAACAGTGTAGAAAAAGTCTTATGGGTCCATTAGTAGAAGTTTATTTACACAGCAGGCAGACAAATCTAAATCACAAGCTAAGTAGCAAGGTTGTTAAACAGAGAGAGGTCAATAATCAATCACAGCACAGAAACGGTAACAAAGGGGCTTTTTTCTAAATTGCAAAGGTAAACAGGCAAGGTTCGTTACACAGACAATCAGAGAAGCAGTAATCAAATCATGGCTCACAACTTGCACGTTTGGCAAGAATTCATTTTAAGTGTGTGGGCAAATACATTTTCAAATAACGTATGTAAAGGTATTTCAAGTGTGGGTGAACTTGAATCCGGAGACAGTATTTACTTGAGATAAATGTGTTACATGATTCCTGTAATTTTTTTTGCAATGATGTTGGGACTATGTTGCTCCAACCATGCTTACACAAACAACACTGAATTCTTTGGAGGCCTCGTTTCACATATCCATACTGCAATAGTGCACTCAGAGGTTGTAATTCCTAGTTCTCCCAAGGATGTTAAGAGAACTGGATGGATGGATTATATGGATGTTAAATTATGTTGTAAGGCATCCAGGCAGCACAAGACTGTATGATACATATATTGTGGACCCCATACCACCCACATCATAGCATTAAATTTCCCATGTACAATAGAAAGAACATATTTTGAGCTCACCTAACATTGTTTGCCTTTGAACTGAGTGGGACAGGATTTATGTAATGTCCTTTATTTCTTCTGTGTTTATTTCTTTTTCTGAAGAAAATCTGGTATGATCTAGTTCAGCTGCTTCCTTTATTCTATACAAGAGAGTTTCTTAATTCAGAAAGAGGCACAAATTAGATTATAATTAATAATTATTAAAAGTAAGTACAAATACATGCATATATAAATGTTCTGTCTTATAAAGATGTGATCATTTTAGTATGTTTAGTTTCTAACCTTTTATTCAGGCCTCTTTCCTCCCACAGCAGTGAAATTTACAGAAATTAATTGCATGCCACTAAATCTTTACCTTGGGTGAGACAGGAGCAAAGAGATAACTTCACTAAATTCTTGATCAAACAGCTCATAAGTGAGGCAGGTGGCTGACTGGCAGTTGGAAGTAGTGTGTGCCACTGCAAAGCTTTCCAGTAGTAGTAGAATTTTTCTGTCTGTGGGGAATGAGTGAAAATGCATGCCACAGTGCATTAAACATCCCTTCATGTAACACATATAGCAGTGGATCTGGAGCCTATTTTGGGAACACTGCTTCAGCATGCTTTGCCACACATTCTAAATTCTGGAATGGAAAGGATAGAACATTTATCCAAAAGATTATTCATTGGGAGGTTCCCAAGTGTCCCACAGAGAAAAAAATCCCTGCCATTGGGGGATCATCAGTTCAAATCCTGAGACATCAGCGCTTTCCTCTAAGTGTGTTTAACTGTGCTGTGGCATGGCATGAGCAGCAGATTGTTGGTGCAGTTGGTGGCTATTCTATAATGGGTACAGCTATCCAGTAAGAGAAAATAATCAAATGGCAAAAATTGTAAGAAAATGTAATTCCTTTAACTGATATTTTTCAATTGGAATAGGGATGACAGTCTGGCATGATCTCCTGTATGTGTTCATCTGGGGTGAAATCTTGCGACCAAATATACTACAACAACTAAATGTAACAATGATTGTGGGGAGTTCAGGGAGGAGCCACACTTTTGACTAGTCTAGAATAAAATACACTGGGCTAACAGGTTCAATCCCTTAGCAGATACTGGGCCAACCATGGGGCCTTCTGATGGATGATTGCATCTTGTATATCTGCATTGCAAGCATCCAAATCAGAGGCCCCAAACTACCTCCACTGATCTCACAATAACACCTTACCCAATCACAATCAACCATTATATTAAGAATATTTATTAAAGCTGCTTTTAATGACCATGGATTCATGAATCTCATGACTACAGATCAGGAATAAGGCACAGATCAATTGGAGAAGCCAAAGCTTTACCTCATTCTTGACCACTATGGTACACAGTTAACTTCATTCTCCATGGCACCACAACTACTGGCTAACACAAGAAACTTCAATTTCCTATACAAGAGGAAATTTAATTCATCTTTATATAAAAATGACATTTACTATAAGGCCTCCATGAAGTGAAACATGCATGGACAACATAATTGGCAAATAGCAGACTTACCACTTTGTAGTCCCAATGCCAGTATTCTTCTGACCTTAACAATTTCGTTATTTAGTCCATAGAAATATGGCACAGCTTTGGTAAAGTCCAATATCCACAACAAATCAGACTTAACAGTAATTACCAAATGTCCGGGACTCTTCAATTATCTGTGAGAAGGTGCTCCGGCCTTCTTATCCGGTATTGACTTTTTTGGGAAGGTCGAGGAGTGTGATTTTCTAAATTAGCACACATCATCTGGTAAATCTTCTTAAAGATAAGGACCATCTCCCTGATTTGCAAGTTTGGAAAGTATGTCCCTTTGGTCCATGTGAATCTGTAGATGTTTGTCAGCTATGACAAGTTTCAATATCCAGGGATTGGGTGTTTCCCTTCCCCTTTGCACTGTGAAGCTTTCCAGCAAGTTCTGCAATATCAGCAAAGAAAAAAGAAAACTAGTTTGGAATATGAAATGAGTTCATATGTTATAAATAATACGGAAATTATATCACATACCACAAAAACACACTAACAGAGATGGATGCATACATTCTTACTTGTGCACATTGTTCTCACATTCTCACCAAGTGTATGTGTGAAATCAAAGTGCATGCTCTTGTGTTTGCACCTGTTTCTCTTTCCCTTTGTGTGTGTGTGTGTGTGTGTGTGTATATGTGCGTGTTTGAATCAGATGAATGTGAGCATCACTGTACAAGTGCAAATGTGCAAATGCAGTTTTTGTTTATCTCAAAAATGGAGCAGCCATAAGACCCCCCCACACACACACACACACACACATATATATATATATATATATATATATATATATATATATATATATATATATATATATATATGAAAAGAATAACTTCTATGTCTACAGCTGAATCTATTCCTAAATGTAAACTCAGTAACCAAAAGGGATTTTTCTTTTTTAAATATGAACTGCAGTTTCTGCAGTTCCTCATGGAAACCAGCCAAATGTCCCCACAAGGTCAAATCTGTCAGATATTTGTAGGTTCTCTTAGGAGGCATAGAGCTATGAGAAGAAATATTGATGCCTGAGCAAAGAGATACTGCTGAGGCAGCGACTTCTCTCTTATTCTTTCTCAGACTGTCTTCACACACTTTTTCACCCTTTTTCTACCATCTTTTATTTTCTTTCTCTTAGTCTTGCAAACTCCCCCTGCTTTTAGATGAACTAATGTGCTACATTCGTTAAGTAACATCAAAAATACATTGTACTTTAAAGATCTAAATTTACCTCAGTGGCTGCTTCCTAAAACATTTCAAATCTCAAAAGTCACACAATATAAACAAATATTTTGTGCATTATAAAGACTATTTTACACAAAACTGTAGACAGGTATTAAACCATTATTATCTATTAATTGTTCTTGTTTTTCACTGAAACAAAATCTGTGGATATTTAATCATATATAATTGACAGTGTAATGTGTAGGTGGTTGATATTTTCTGTCACTGTTGAGACAAGGTTTGAGTCAAGGGAAAAAACTGCACTTGTCCTTGCTGTTGGTCATGGGCACAATGAGGTGTTGTATCAAAAGAAATCTCCTGAAGCCAGCATTAAACCTTTGCTTTTTTTTAAAAAAAATGTGCAACTTCGAAAAGTGTAAAAGTGTTTGGAGCTCAAATTGTGTGGGGCAGATTAGATAATATAAATTTTTTGTCACTCTGTCAAATATTTTTATTGTATATACTGTACATATTTGTGCACATTAAGTATAGCTTTTAATTCCGTACAAAGTGTATATTTTGAAGTCACAATGGTGCCTCACTTTGGTAAAATGTGAAACATGAAAAGCAACATCGATGAACAGAGTGAATTAGTAAATAATGCATGATGATTCTCACCTATGTGATTATTATCAGTATATGTATATGTGCTTTGTTTTCTTCTTCCTTTTTTTTTTTTTTTTTCCAGTAATACAGAGAGACAGATTCCACAGTTTACGCCATTTACCAAACCCCTGAATAGAAATTTGTTGTGACTGCTAAATAGTTTTGGACTTGTTTGTGGTCCAAGGAAATAACAGTGGTGAACCGCCAACAGGGTCATGGGCAGCCAAGGCTCATTGATGCACCTGGGGAGCAAAGGATAGCATGTGTGGTCCGATCCAAAAGACAAGCTACTGTAGCTCAAATTGTTTAAAAGTTAATGCTTGTTCTAAGTCCTTGTTCACACACTTTGATTTATTTCAGCTGAAAAGGATGATTCCACTTGCAGAAGAACATTTTATAATGTAGACTTTGTTTAGCGATTCTTCTTGACAACAGAGGGGGTATCATTACCTACACTTTAGCAAATCCTTGGTATTACAAAAGTGCTGTAAAATAAAATAATTTTACTGTGCATATCAACATGAATAAAATAAATTCATTGTGTATATCTAATGCCATCCAGTCAGCTCTTATTGAGCTGATCTTGACGTGCAAACTGGATCATGTTAGCACTCTAAAACCAACAGAAAATAATAAATATGAATTATTCATTTTCACCTGATGTACCTTTAAAATGCAAAATACAAAGAAATTGATCAATGTTGCTCATATTGCTCACAAGCTGGCACAACAACTTCTCAACTGGGCAACAATACAAACACTGCATTGAGGATAAATCATATAATATTCCAAAGTTTTACAAATTAATCAATGCCTTACATATTCAAACTAAAAATCTAAGATACTGTTTAGTCCATTAGTCAAGTCTTGAAATATTTTTCACTCTCTCACTCCTGGGAAAGTGAGGGGGATGTTGGTGACATCTTTCAAAAATCCAAAGTCCCCAAAGCACTCTGTGCCAATGAATTCCTTCAGATCTGTATCTTTACCTTAGAAAAATGCTATTAATAAAAGGCTTAAATAGACAAATATTTTTTTCAGCCAAAAGCACTGAGACTGTGTATGAGTCCAGAACACTAATTAAAAATCCGTTTTATAAATGTGAAGCGTTGCTATAAATAGCTCTACCCTTTTCTGTAACCTTCATTGTTTGAGGTACCAACAAAGAGCCTGCACTTTTGATCAACATTGTCATGGTGGAAAAAAGTGGTTTGCTTAGGTATTGCATTGAGAGCCTAATGTTTCAGTGACACACATACAACTGTACACAGTATAACTTGCAGTGAAATGTATTTTGTGAGGTAAAAATATAATTTTTTACATAAAACTAAATTTCCTTGTACACAAGTGGAAAAGGAAAAGTTTTAAAATATAATATAAAGGATATGAAAGATAAAATATATTCTCAGTGCTGTAACAAAGCCTAAACCCTGACTAATAGATTGTTTGATTGTTGTTCGTTGGTAGATATTAGCATATATGCTATGCAACAAGCTTTTCTAGTATCTAAGAGATAAAGCAGAGGTTTGATATTGTCCTATAGATGGGCAGCTTTCTCTCTCTCTCTCTCTCTCTCTCTCTCTCTCTCCTTCTCTCGCACTTTCTCTCTCTATTTCTCATTCTCAGGCTCACTTACTCTTTTATTCTTTCTTCCTTTCCCTAAATTTCTCTCTTTTACTTCTCTTCTCACTCCTGATTATATTATCCCATTTCCCTCCCTCTCATTCTTTACTCTTTCTCTCTTTCTTTATCTTGCTCTACATCTGTCTTTTTCTCTCTCTAAATTTAAGTACTGTATGAGATGCGTATAAAGTGATTTGTTTCTTTTTGCTGCTTTATTACGTTTGGAGTCCAAGAGAGCGCAGCTTGTGTCTAACATCAGATTCCTGATAATGAATCACATCCCTGAGGCTCCTACCATTAGAGAAAAAAGAGAAGCTGGTGTGGTGTGGCTTAATCCAATAAAGCTCCAATAATACAGTGTTTCTAGCTGCTTCCTGTTATCATTAGCTGATGCTAACACCAACAAACAACATATGTAAAAGAGTATTATATGAGTGAGTATGCTGGAACTTGAAACTCCTTTCCAGATGTGCGTCTGTGCCCGTCCGATCTAGTAAAGCATGATTGGTTTCCCACTCTTCTTTTTTTTCAGTGTACACAAAATTATATTGCATATGGTATTAAACTTTTGTCTTACATTTTTAACATTTATTTTAACATTTTACATCTAACATTTTTTGGACCTTGGCCCATCAATCATCTTGAAAAGATGTGCACTTTTACCCATGCGTTTAGTGAATTCTAATATAAATATTTTTATTTCATATATACTATAAATATCAGTGGTGGGCTGTGCATTAAACACCTCCGGCTTTAGTGGTGTTCTGCCTAAATTATCCATCTCTTAATACCATCATTAGGACACCATGGCTATAAAAAGCATCAATATCACAGCCAAGCGCAGTATAAAAGAGTGCTGCATCACAGATCTCATCACAGGTAATTCATGCAGTGAGAATGAATGCTATTACTAAAGCAAGAAACCCAATTAACACAATTCAACTCACTGCAGCCACAGCTGTGCTGCCTGCCAGCCCAGTCATACTGCATTTCGTGACATAGTCACGAAACATAATCTATTGATTCGTGTTCATTGACACAAATTTCCCTCTTTTTGCGTGTCACTAAGGACGACTTTCTATGTTATGTATTTCAATAGGAAGTATCCACCAAAGTTTTCTTTCTGCCACTTTTCTCATTTGTTAGTAATTTTTTCATCTTCCAGCACTCTTAATCAACATTTAAACATTAGATTTCATCCTTATTTTTATTGCTTTATATTCGTTAAGATACTCGCTCTTATAAACCATCGTCAGTGGTTCCTTCCAGTTAAAATACAGTAAATATCTCTTACCGGTTAATTAAGAAGACTGTGTTAATTAAAGACACACACATTTATTACAGTATAACTCTAACCCTTACCCTAACTGTATATTTTCTGCCTTATTCTCTGACAAAAATGGGGAATAAAGATTACCTTTGGCATTTCTGTCAGCATTACCCATGATCCTCAGCATGACTGCCTCCGTCTGGCTCCGTCTCCATAGCTACGGAGGCAGAGTGACACAAAAAAAAGAGGAATATTTATGTCCATGAACACGAATCAATAGATTAAAGTCCGTGAGTATATCACGTAGTGCCGTGAGACTGTGTTGTGCCTGCATACATCATGTATGGTAGAAGCATCAATATTAACAGTGCTCAAATTGATGGGGGGCTGGGGGATGCCCCATAAGGCATAAGGGACCCCCATGACGAGTAAAAAATAGACTTAGGGGAGTTCCTAAGATTATTTTAGTAAAATAAAAAATATATGAATTACACACAACTGGGGACCCCCATAAAACTTTACTAGATTTGAGACTGAATATTAACCTTATAAACCTGTGTATTTTTGTAATTATTTTTCAGTGCATTTTCCTAGAAATTTTTAATTAAGGAAAATTGTGTTATTGAGCAAATATTGCACAGCTGGGATGAGCAAATCTCTCGCCGTGTGAGATGCCCCACTCTTGCTAGTGGTTGAAGGAGTAAAGTTGTCTTAGTGTTTTTTCTGTTTTAAACGGTTTCAAAAAGCAATTTTAGTGATAAAATCATGTCTTACAAGCGCCATGTATGTCTCCTGCTGGTAGTAAAAACAAAAGAAGAGGAAAGCCATCAGTTTAGAGCAGAAAAGGCTGTTACAGTCATAGTACCATCTTCAACTTATGATGGGGTCAATGTAAGGTTTCTCCATCATAAGTCGAGAACTACCTGTATGTATATGTGTATATATACTAACACTGATTATCTCTTCTTCATGACCCCTGTTAGTGGTTGGGATATATTAGGCAGCAAGTAAACGTTTTGTCCTCAGAGCTGATGCATTAGAATCAGGAAAAATGGGCAAGCAGTTTGCAGTGGTCAGTATCTATCAAAAGTCATCCAAGGAAATAACAGTGGTAAACTGGCAAAAGGGTCATGGGCAGCCAAGGCTCATTGATTTACTTGGGGAGCAAAGGATAGCCTGTTTGGTCTGATCCAAGCTACTGTAGCTTAAATTGCCTAAAAGTTAATGCTGGTTGTGATAGAAAGGTGTTAGTATTGTTGCTTATGGGGCTGCCAGGGTTCCCATGCTGATACCTCTGTATCGTTAAAAGCACCAACAATGGGCATGTGAGCATCAGAACTGGACCACAGAGCAGTGGAAGAAGGTCTGATGAATCACGTTTTTTTTTTTACATTACGTGTATGGCCAGGTGCATGTGCATTGCATTCCTGGGAACATATGGCACTAGGGCACACAATGGGGAAAAAAACTCAAGCCGAATAAGGCAGTGTGATGTTTTGAGTAGGAGACTTTGGGTCCGGCCATCCATGTGGACGTTACTACACATACCACCTACCTAAGCAGACCATGTAAACCCTTTTATGAAAACGGTATTCCCTGATGGCTGTAGCCTCTTTCAGTAGAATAATGCATTCTGACACAAAGCAGAAATGGTTTTGGAATGGTTTGAGAAGCACAACAATGAGTTTGACTCAGCCCGCAAATTCCCCAGATCTCAACCCATTCGAGTATCTGTGGGATGTGCTGGACAAGCAAGTTCAATCTACACCCCTCGCAACTTACAGGACTTAAAGTATCTGCTGCTACTACCTTGGGGACCAACAAAAATTAGGCAGGTGATCATAATCATAATGTTATGCCCATATATATATATATATATATATATATATATATATATATATATATATATATATATATATAAAATTCACTAATTATAGGTTTGCGATGTATATAATAGATATTTGAGACTTTAATAAATGGAGGTGCCACAGGGAAGTATAGCCACATATTTTTTTTTTCCAGACAAAAAACATTATTAAATATATTTATACATTAATAATAATAATAGTGTTTCCAAAACCACACAACTGGACAGTTTATATCCAGTTGACAAGCAACTATCAGAGTTTCAAATTGTTTGAAATGTCACATGATATACAGTTTACCACAGTAGATTAATAGCCTATGATGGAGTGAACTTTTTGTTAATCCAGGATGAGACACAAAATATATCATTTTATTAATAAAATATTTCAAAGCCTAACTCTGTTGAACTTCATGTGTCAACATGAGTTAGATAGTGACTGTCCAAAATATGTACCAATGGTTAAAAAACACTTAAATCAACTGCTTGCACACAAACAAGTACATACAATAACCTTCTAATAATTTAATCTTTTTTCCCTTTTGAAAGCCTATAACTACTACTAAGAATGTGTGTAAATATCATGTTAGTGGTAAATTCTAGATATGTTGTGGTGAATAGCCTTGTCCTTGATACAGCAGCTTGCCAACTTACTTGGTTTTGAACACTGTGAGACCTTTCAGAAAATCGTAATGAGATTTACAGTATGAGTGGTTTTATCTGGCCAGCTAAAATGTCACATATAATTTAACTTACACTGACAATGTAATTAAGAAGAGTAAAGAATAATTAAAATAAGTATATAAATAAGCAGGACCAGGCATACTCCAAAATACAGTTTCATTCACAGATAGCAAATATGGTTAAATAACAAAATAACAAAGTATCACTAACACATTTGCGGTATTAGGAACCTACTCAACAATAAAAGAATAAAAGAAGAACTCTTAGAAAAACAGTACTATAAAATATATACAGGGCAATATAAATATACAAACTGACATATTTACAAAAATACACAGCTTTTGCACTCCTTCAAAATATATTAATGTAAAATAAACTATATGAACATAAGGTTTTGAGTTGCTGACCATCACATCCATTTGTGTGCTTTCCCCAAACTCTTGCTGCCAATTTGGAATGGGATGTGGTATCTAGAATGTTCTACCAAACTATATGGATATATAATTTATACTGTATTAATACATTGTTCACTATATTATTCGAGCTTTAATCCATTGAGTATTATTGAGACCATTTGTTTTAAGTGGCTGAGAAAACAATTCACTAAAGAATGCAAAGCTTGACTACTGCAACACATGCATTCAATAGATACATTTTAGCATAAAACTCGAATAGAGTGCCAAGATATTACATCTTAATAGACACTTATGTCTTGTAAACACACCTTGTCTTTTATTTATTATCTTTTTTTTTATTGAGACACATTCATGTCCTACAACAAACTAGGTAAAAGGGAAAAACATGAATTGGACAGTGGAAGACTGGGAACAACGTTCTGAGGACTGATGAATCCAAATTTGACATTTTTGGTTTTAACAGAAGAATTTATATAAGAATAGAATAGATGTTAACACACCCACAGTCAAACATGGAAATTGAATCTTAATGGTTTGAGGTTGTTTTGAAGCAGGAAAGGTGGAGACTTATTCTAGATAATTAGAATACCAAACCAACATGGCTACCATTCCATACTTCAATTGCATACTTGATTGTCTTGTTGTATGGTAAAGTTGGTTCCAATGACGCAAGACATATGCCCACGCTTTGCCTGCCCAGTCACTGCACCAAAATCTTCTTGAACCACTAATGAATTACTTTGATTGAAATATCCAACTAGCAAAGAACACCTGTGGCAAGAAGCAATGCAAAGTGTTTTAGCTGGATGTTTGGAAAAACCTCCCAGAGCCCAAGAGTGTGGAAAGCTGTTATTTGTGCTAAGCGAGAATATATCAATGAATATTAAGTTTAACATCTGTACTTTTATTTATTTGGAAAAAGTAAAATTAGCTAGTTTGTTGCATATATACAAAAGGAAAATGCATGTGTTTCTCAAAAACCATAAAAGACTAGGTGTTTCCAAATTTGTGACAGGCTCTATATGCTCTCTGAAGGAGAAGACAACATATTTGTAATAATAATACTGTCTCGCTCTAAAACTTGCACTTTTAACCAGTTGAATTATGCAAGAACAACCACAACTGCCAGGTGTATGTGGGCAGAGAAAAAGACAGACACAACAAGGGTAGACAGGAAAAAAACAGATCCCACCCTAATATATAAAAATATATACATCTAGAGGCCATTCGGAAAGCTTTCTTAACCACAATAAGTTTTAACTATCTTTAAACACATTCAAACAAATTCTGGTTGGGAAAATATTAGGAATTTTACAGAATTCAGAATTACATATAATCATTTTTATTGTGTGTCATCTATGCTAATAACTCAGAGATGAAAAATCAGCTTTTTGTATTTCTAATTACTCTATCAAAAGTGTAATAAATGTGTTTTGCCAATATCTCATGAACAGATTAAGGCATAGGTCTGCATTGCAAATGAAAACAGGAAATTTAAATGAGTAAACCCTGAACCCAGGGAACATAGATTCCTTACATCAATAAAAGTGAGGGACATAAGAACAGAAAATATGCATTCATTTATCCCTAGAAAGCAGGAGGTATCCTCCCAACTGCCGAAAAACATGCATATTGTTTGACTGACAATACTGATTTGCCTATACTGACTGTATAGTATACTGTAATGATAATGCCTAACATAGATCACCATGATTTTGCCAAGGTGTGCTCTGAATTATTTTGCATTCCTTGAACAATATTTTAATTAACCAATAACTTACCTTTGATGTCAGACCATGATAATCCATTCACAATAAATAAATAAATAAATAAATAAATAAATAAATTATGAACTTCTTCAAGTGGTAAGTTAATTGCTGCACCAACTCATTTTTTTAAACAAGTTTTCCAAAAAATGTTTAAAAATGTTTCCATCTTATATACCAAAGCACAGAACCAGATAAGAAGCAAGTACCATTTTAGGTTTCCTTTTACAGTTAATAAACATGAATATATTTTTAAATGTTGTTCCAGAACCCTCAAAGCCTTGTTGATATTAAATCACTGTATTAATTACTGTACTAATAATAAATACATTCTTTCTATGTAAGCTGCTGCTATTTATTCAGAATAACATGCTTCACTTAATATGTTCAATACGCTCATCTTTGAAGGATTTTGTTACCATATAAAATTTGCATACACCAAGCAGTCAGGATTTATGGTGATGGATTACTATCAACTACTGCACTGACAACAAATCACATGACTGTC
Source organism: Silurus meridionalis (assembly GCF_014805685.1). Taxonomy (NCBI): domain Eukaryota; kingdom Metazoa; phylum Chordata; class Actinopteri; order Siluriformes; family Siluridae; genus Silurus; species Silurus meridionalis. The sequence continues at coordinate 21,123,746 of NC_060896.1, read as the reverse complement.
ACATGTCAGTATTTACTCAATCTTTCTTCTTGTCAACGTTGATTAGCACATGCATGTCCCACCTTTTACAACACTTTCTGTCTCACATGTCTTCCCATGCTTCTTGTTATTTCATGTTGTTGGTTTGCTAATGCTTAGGTTTGAATTTTTTCTTTTTTTTTGTTCTCTGTATACATTTCCAGTGTTGGTGGTTTATGCGTGTAAAATAACCCATGTCAGCTGTCCAACTACAGGCCAATATCAAACCTTCCCTTTATATCCAAACTTTTAGAAAAGGTTGTAGCATAGCAGTTATGCTCACATCTACTTAGGAATAAAAATGTTTAAATGTATCAGTCAGGATTTCGGCCTCATCATAGCACAGAGACGGCGCTAGTCAATGTGGTAAATTACTTGATATTGGCCTCTGATCAGGGTTTTTACTTGTTTTGCTTGATCTTATTACAGCTTTTAACACCATTGATCATACTATACTGCTTGCTAGACTTGAGAACGTTGGAATAAAAGGACAGCGCTCACTTGGCTTAGGTCTTATTTGACTGATCGCTATCAGTTTGTTGAAGTAAAAGATTTCTCCACACTCTCTGAGGAAAAGTTTGGTGTTCCACAAAGATCTGTCTTAGGCCCACTGCGTTTCTCTTTATATATGCTGCCTCTGGGTGAAACTATACATAAACATGGTATTTGCTTCCATTGCTATGCTGATGATACACAGTTGTATATTTCAGCAAAGCCAGATGAGAGAGATCAGCTTAACAATGTTGAGAAGTGTGTAAAGGACATTAGACAGTGGATGCTTGATAACTTTCTTCTGCTCAACTCAGATAAGACGGAAGTACCTTTACTAGGACCACATGCAGCTAGAAGCAAACTTTCCGATTCATGCTTTTGTTACTAGATTAGACTACAGTAATGCTTTACTGTCTGGGTGTTCGAGTAAGTGCATAAATAAACTTTAGTTAGTTCAGAATGCAGCAGACCTAGAAAATATGACCACATCACCGCTGTTTTAATCAGTCTTCACTGGCTTCCTATTAAACCTAACATTGATTATAAAATACTACTAATATAAAAAGCACTTAACGGTCTCGCACCGCAGTATCTGAGTGAACGTCTGCACCAATATGATCCTCCACGCCTACTTAGATCCAAAGGTGCAGGCTATTTGTTGGTACCTCAAATAATGAAGACTAGAGCAGGGAGCAGATCTTTCTCTTATAAAGCCCCACAGTTATGGAACAGCCTTCCAATCAGTGTTTGGGTCTCAGACACAGTCTCAGTGTTCAAGTCAAGTTTGAAAACGTATTTATTTAGTCTAGTCTTTTATCAGTAGATTTTTCTTAGGTAAAGGAGCAGATCTGGAGGGATCTTAATAAATGTTAATTAATAAAAGCGCTATACAAATAACAATTAATTTAATGAAAATGAATAAAATTATTTAATTATTGAATTAATAATTGTCTATTACTGTTTCACTGTTTACTGCCATAAGCATTTTTTGTATATAAACCTTTTATTTCATATACATATATCTATCTTTATATCTTTATATATTCTTATATATTTTTTTTATATAGTTTTATTTATCAGTCTTCTTTTTTCTTTGTATTATTTTTCTCCCCATCCTATTTCCTCATGCCGGACCGCCGTAATAAGCATTTCACTGCATGTTGTACCTTGTATGTATGTGCATGTGACAAAATTTTATTTGTGACAAAAAAAATAATTATTATTTTTGCACATCTCACTTTGCATTATCAAATTTAAATCATTTCTATGATATAATATAAAATATTCTGCATAATGCAGGAGACCAGCAGTCATAAAAAAATTATAAAATTCAAGGTGCACATTCTTAAAAAAACAAGAAGAGAACTATATCACAGAAATAGTAAACACAGAACACAACTAATGCTGTAACACAAATTCTGTTAGATTAAATTACCTATAATTTAACATGGAGTTGATTGTTTAATTTAATTAATATCTGTTAATGCTACTGAAAACAGAGCTGTTAAATCCATAATTAAGAAACCAGTTAAAATGTAAAAAAAAAGTCAAAGTTATTGTTCAGGAAATATTTGAAGATATATATAATTATTTTGTTTTATTTGTTAGGGTAAATAAATATTAATTGTGCATTATTTTGTTCCAGGAAAACCTGTTAAACAAAGAAAAACAAACAAACAAACAAACAAACAAAAAAATTAACAGTCTGTCGAAGAAAAATGTGTCCAAAAAAAAAGAGAGATAAATTGAGAACAGAGCTCAGATTAAATGGCTTAAAGATGCACAAGTTTGGTGTAATTAGCCAAAAAAATATATTCAATATTAATATTATAGTTCATATTGATAATAATTATATTTAAAAGTTTAAAATTGAATGAATATATTTTTATGATAAAACGTATGCCATCAAATGCCTGTGGGTCAAATGTGAGGGTTAACAAGCTGAAGGCTGCTCTCGAGTCCAAAAAAATTAGGTTAATCACAAATAATAAATACATCAAAGATTCAAGGTCACAATGTAGAGTAAAAGACCTAAACAACATTATTAAACTGTGTCTGTTTACTTCTGCATTCTGGACACCTGTATTTTTGTTAAACAAAAACATCATTCCAAGTCCATGTCAGAGTGTATCCTTCAGCTTCTGCAAAAAAAAAAGAATGCAACAAAACTTATATTGCATTGAGTACAAAACTCAAGGTATTTTCCTCTTTCCAGAGTTATTTATTTGTTGCAAATTTCTCCCACTACCTAGCTTTATAGTTCATGTTTCTATAAACACTTTCTGTAGAAGAGCTAAAACATTCAGTGCTTTAATTAGGAAATACACAATATCCATTATGAGGCAAATCAATGAAGCAATTTAATAAAACATGATCTTATTTCAATATTATTGAATGTAAAATCACTATCACCAGTTCATTAGTTCATTTTTCTAAAACTAACGTGTTATATTTTCTTTAGGTCACAGATTCATCAAATTTAACAATGATTATATTATGTCATATTACTCATACTGTCATGTTTAATTTTTAAAAGGTTTGTTGTATTAAATATCACTGTATTAAAAACTAATTGGTTACTGTACAGTGCTGTTGTAAGAATTAGATCTATTGTATTTTGTATGTTATGGTTTACCAAATGAACTCTGCCTAGTGGCTTTAAAATGGTCCTTTACTCTATAGCACAAGTGTATGGTGCATTTCTCGTGCTTTTGTTTTACATTTGTTTTTAAAACAGACATTTATCGAGGTGCAGGAATATATTGGAATATAAAGACTACAATACAAAGTCCATGTGGTGTCATGTAGTATACAGATTATTCAAATAAAATGTAACTACCACGGTTGCATGATCTTAGATTTTTCATTTCATCTCAGATATAGTTAGCAATGAATGAAGAACTTTCTGCATGAGTGTATAAAAGTGTATGCATGGTGGCCTGCGACGGACTGGCAACCTATTGAGGGTTGATCCTCACCTTGAATCCAGTGTTTCGAGGATAGGCTGCAGAAAAGACACAAATATTTTAGTCTGCATGTGGTTAGACTTTAACACATTGAGATGAAGATGATCAGCTTTGCATAACATGCTGAGTGCTGCATATTAGAAAAAAAAATAGGATCTTTTCATTCCATTGTATTGAAGAAAAAGACACCACAGCCTTCAGGGCAAAGCACAGCAGGCTTGGGGTGTTTCTGACCACAGGCTATTTCATAAACAGCATGCATAATGGAAATGGTTCTGTTTGCAGCATGATAAGGCCATTATGTATATAGTAGGTATTTTTGCATTGTGAAAAAAAATGAAATATTTTGTCGAATTTCTAAGCAAATGTGTTTGATTGTAATGAAATTTTAGTCAACTTCAACTTATAGCACCTTTAGCAAAATTTCTAATCATATATTACTATTAATATAGGTTTTAAAATAAATAAAAAAATCTAAATGCACCATAGTACTATCGTATTTATGGTTGTTTCCACATTAACAGTCGAAAGATCTATTTGGAGAGTTAAACTGAAGGATCATGAAAATGTATTTGGACTGTTATTAATATAAACATTCTGCTACAATGCTTTATGGCTACAAATCTCAAAAACAGTTTTACAAACTATTTATTTATGTATTTTCCTTAATTCATTTATTCATTCATGTATTTTCAAACAAAAAAAGCCAAGGCACCTAAAGAAGATAAAAAATTGTCAATATTTTTCTAGTTTTATTAAAATAGTGGTTATATTTTTGGTTACATTACCTTTTCTTTAGGCTACATAATGTTTGGATTAGTAAAAATACTGCATCACATAGTAAGCACAATGGTTTGACATTCACATTTGGTTAACAAATTTTTACTTCTGTCAGGAAAAAAAAAAGATCACAGATCCCATTTTTACACTTCTCCCACACACATGGGCAATAAAGCTAAAGGTTGCAGACAAAAAAATAAAAACACAAACAAACTTGTAGTATGCTACACTCATGAGAAAAAACAGGACTGAGCTGAGGTGAGAGATAGGAAAGTTTAAATGGTCTGTGCTTAATGAGTTCCAGGTGTAAGTACTCTGGAGAGTTACGGGCAAGTTGCCCATGCTGGATCTCTGACAATCCGTAAATATCTTAATGCATTGAATGTGATTAGTGGATAATGCATTCATTCTTCAGTAACTGCTTAATCCTGGTCAGGTTTGTTGCAGATCCAGCACTTATGCCAGGAACTGTGGGGGGAGAAGGTCACACACATCATGTAAATGTATAAATTAACCACCTAGTACTTGTTTCTTAGAAAATGTTTGAACAATCTTGAGCATCACGTTAATTATTGTGCTGAGTTTCTTTGGTGATATTTTAGAGAATGTTGAACATCCCATTTCATGTTTACTCCCCATTTGCTATTATAATAACCTTTATTCTTATTGGAAGACGTTCCACTAGATTATGGTGTGTGTTTATGGAGATATGTGTTCATTCATCTGCATTATCTCACAAAAGTAAGTATACCCCTTACAGTTCAGCAAGTAGTTTAGTATATCTTTTTTGAGGGATAATACAATAGAAATGAAGTTCCCTGGTGGTCTAGTGGTTAGGATGCGGCGCTCTCACCGCTGCGGCCCAGGTTCGATCCCCGGTCAGGAAACCAACCCCAGCCATTAGGGTTGCACAAGCCTTAGTGTCGGTCCCAAGCCCGGATAAATGGGGAGGGTTGCTTTAGGAATGGCATCCAGCGTAAAAACATGTGCCAAATCAAACATGCGAATGGTCCGCTGTGGCGACCCCTGATGGGAGAAGCCGAAAGAAAGTTTTTTCTATACAATAGAAATGATACTTGGATTTATTTTCTATGTGCAGCTTTACCATCCTCTAAAAATAACTTGGTATATAGCCATTATTGAAATAGCCGGCAACAAAAGTGAGTACACTCTAAGTGATTAAAGCTGTATATGTTGTTTACTGTAGAAAGCCACCAGTTCTATTAACCATGTTTATGTTTTTGTCTGCTTGGCAGAACCATACAAATGGCATCTTGTATAAGGGAAGTTAAAAAAGTTGGTGCTTTGAGTACAATTCTCTAATACTCACCACTGAATGTTCAACATGGCACCTCATGGCAAAGAATTCTCTGAGGATTTGAGAATTAGAATTGTTGCTCTACACAAAGACGGCCGAGGCTATAAGAAGATCTGTAACACCCTGAAACTGAGTTACAGTACAGTGGCCAGGGTCATGCAGAGGTTTTCCAAGACAGGCTCAATTTAATAATTTAATTTAATTTAAGGTTCTTCTCTGGATCTTACTGGGTTTTTAAGAGTCAGTAATAAAGTAGACATGCTAAGAGTCATCTCCATAGCAACTGTCCATCTTCCAAATAGATCAATTCCTTTCCCCCCAATCACCCATTCCGGACCGATGTGGATGAGCACTTCAGGTTTACGGTGTCAGTAGATCTCTCTATCCAGCATTAAACTACTTGCTTTACACCTCTCTAAATCACCACCTCCATCAACAACAAAATACTGCCTTGTTGACAAACAGAAACAGAAGACAAACAAAAGTTTATGTGGGAAGGAAAATGTGCAATAAAGTGTCAGTTTGTTTGTTTTTTCCTATTGCAGATGGTATGTTTTTAATAACACCCTCTAAAAGAAATATGAGCAAGACCCAAAATCCTGGCAGGGAAAAGATGCAAAGAGAAGCAGCACATCCAACACATGTAGCAGTTGCTTGAATCATAGCAATGATGGTAATTGACAGCTCCTATAGTGCCAGTTTAAAGAGCAGAAAAGTCACCTACAAACCTACAGAAAAGTGACCTACAAACTTTATCTAAGCAGTCTTTGGTTATGTTTGCTTTCTCTATCCTATATGGGACGGTTAACACTAATATCTGCATATCCAAGTTACAACATTTGCAATCACATTTGATCAGCATGTAAATATATGTAAAAAAAAATTAAAAATACCTCTGTATCTGTGACACCTGTTTTTGGTAGAGGGTTTGTTTTTTTAAGTACATCTCTCCATAAAGAAAACCAAAATAACAAATCAAAATCTCTTTAAAACAGACTTTTGCTAGTCCAGGGGACTAGTCAATATAGTGGAAAAAAAACTGTGATGCAAACAACATTGAAACTGCAGGCAGATGGTAAAGAAAGCAGATTAAAATATTGTGTTATAAAAAACAAAAAACATATTCAGCTGATTCGGTTAGAAACATCATTTAAATATTTTGTTGAGAGTTATGCATGAGAATGTTTTTTAATCCCACTTATATTTGCCTCTAAGAGTAAAGTAACCATTGTGACCAGTATTGCGTGAAAAATATGCTTTCAGAATGCAAGCGTTAAAACAGAAAAAGGCAGATTCAGACTCATTTCCTTGCAAGTTGAACATGGTGGAAAACCTCCCAGATGCTACTGTAGAGATCCCATCATCCATTTATCATTAGCTATAAGGAGCTTTTGTAGAGTGTTTTAGAATTAATGATTTCTGCTGAACAACCAGCTTATCCACACAGGTGCGTTTTAAGAATGGATACTTCCTAACACACTGTTATATGATACACAGGGTTTTTGTTTTGCACATTTATTGCACTGATTTATTTACCTTCATTGTTAAAAGTGCAAGATAAAAACTTGAAATTTAATTTTGTAGCCTCAGTGTGGCTATTGAGTACACACATTATTGGCTGCCCAAATAAAACATTAGCCTAAGGGCTTTTGCTTTAACTATATAAAAATAAAACTAGTCAGCAACCTTTATAAAATACTGGTTGACTACTAAACTTACTAGTCATGTGTAGTAGGTCTTTTGATCGGCTGCAATATGTATAATTATTGTTTGAGCATTCCCTGATTTATTATTACAATGTTAAAATACATGTTATATACTCTATGAGTAAATCAATGCTATGGAGAAGATATATAACACCAGAGGAACACCAGAGAGTAAGACTAAGCAAGTAACACGGAAGGAAACTGATCTCATAAGACAATTTTTTGGATTTGAAATACAATATCTTCTTTGGTCGGGTTTTGTTGAAATACATATGTATAAGGGCAGATATAGGGGAAGTGGTAGCTCAGTGATTAAGATTTTGGACTTCACATCGGAAGTTCAAATTCCACCACCACTAAGCTGCCATTGCTGGGCCCTTGAGCAAGGCCCTTAACCATCATCTGCACAGTTGTATGAATGAGATAATTGTAAGTCATTCTGGATGAGGGCACCTGCCACATATCGTAAATGTATTTACCTTTAATCTTTGTATTTTGTCAAAAGACTACAAGCCAGAGAACATGTTATAAAAACATAATCTGGTTTGTTTGAACTATAAGCACCAACAGATGAACAAGGCAAGCTCAGCCTCCAGCTAATGCTCACTTTGCACCCTCATTACAGATGTCCCTAAAGAGACTCACCTATAAAGAGGCTGGTCCCTGAGACACACTGAAGTGCACTAACCATGGAACAAACTATTTCCCCAAGCACTTGGCACTGTCACTTCACCTATTCCCACTAGCAGTCATGCAAGCTGGCAGGAATACCATGCATGACTGAACCAATCTCTTTTCACAATGTGTTCTATTAATAAATGCATCCTCCAGGGTTTACACTGCTACTCTCAAATGTTTTTAGTTGTTGTTTTTTTTATGCCATGCCCCTGGCAGTGTCCCGTCGTAGTGAGTTCACACCTTATAATCATTGAGTGATGTTCAAGTTGTGGCTACATGGTGTGTTTGAAGATGCTGAGTTGTGGGATCGTGGCCATTTGGCTGGCCTGCGCTCACCTGCATTCACTATGATGCAGCTCATCCAGCTGAGGGTCAGCCATTACTCTCTCTTTCTTTTACTCTCGTTCACTCAGACACACACAAACACATACGCACCTACAGTACATGCTGGCCTGAGATATGAGTGAGAGCCAGACAGAAATGCTGAATGCTGGTCTTCACATGATGGACACCATAGGACTGGTTGCATCAGTGCTTGTTATTTATATCATCTTGATCCCACTGTGTTTTCAGATTTTTTTATTTTTTTTCTTTCAGAAGTATAGGAAAAATTTCTAAAATGTGCATATATTTAGTGCAGTTTATCAAAGTATGTAAATCACTGATTGGAGTATAAAATTGCCTGAGGACAAATTAAAAGTTTATTCTAAAGTGAAGCCACAAGGCACATAAGTCTAATTAAACACAATTTTGCATGATATTATAAAGGTTATACAGATAAAAACATATTCAATCATTTTTAAATTAAACAAATCTAGTTAAGGATGTGCTAATACACAATTTATATTTATTTCTGAAATGTCTATGATGAAAAAAATATCTGTTTGTACTATATCACACAAATTGAAATATAATTTATGAACTTTTACAAGTTTTATTTATTGTTGGAAATATATACAAGACCGAACAAACTTTATCATTTTTTTTAATTGTCAATACAATGAATATTTTATCACATTATAATCAAATATAATACATTATGAAACAAAGTATTTGTATTATAATATGTCATTAGAAGGCACATTAGTTGATAAAAGACTTTACACATTGCCCTCATTGCACATTTGCCAAAAAAATAAAAGCTATTTTAAATAAAAATTGTCATATTAGTCAACATGTTATAAGTAAATTAACTATTTGTTTTATACTTATTTGCACTGGTGTTCAATTCTTAGAGGGAATCCACAAAGATTCTTGTGCTACTCCAGATTTCATTGTGTAATTCTTGTAAACTAGCTGTTTCGTCACATACATGAAATCATGAGTGTGTGTTGGTTTCAACAGACTCCAGAAAATGCATATACCTGCCTTTCTATCAAACCTGTCTTTCATATTTCATGCAAAGTCAAATAACTTTTGCTGCTTTTTGCAGCATACTTTCTGCTGGGATAATTACATTTCAGATTAGTTTAATTTATGAGAATGTTAGCAGGCAAAAGCATGTGTCAACATAGACACAAAACCATTAATAAACAATAATTACAAAAATAATGAAATACAAATAACTATTAACGTCTCACCCTTTAAAACAATATATGACTTCTCGATCAATGAAGATTTCAGATTTATTACTCGGAAACAAGGAATGGAATGGAATGGAAAAGTGGACTGACGAGCAGCTAATGCAACAAATTGGGAGTGATGAACAAGCATAGACCTCCTTGTTGCTAAATAAAAGATTAGGTGGCATGCTGCAGACGGATAATGGCATTAATGTCATCGATCCGGCCAGGAAGAGATGGATAGCGATAGGAAGGAAACCGGCCTCCTAGCCTATGGTCTGATTCGAGAGTGTCTGAGGCCTGCATCTGCAGCACACACAAACAAATACGTAAGCACATTGTTTTGCATCACTGTAACTGAACACTGCTTTGGTTGCAGTGAAAGTAATTTAGCATTATTGAAGTTAACATTATATAATATCACATACATACAGTCACACAGTGCCTTCTCACAAAGAGCTGATCTGGGAGATTTAGGGCACCACACACAGCTAAAGAGGAATGGTAAAATGTAGTGTAAAATAACACCAACATCATAAAAAGAAAATTATGTCTATTATATACATAAAAAAGATGTGTATGATCGGGTGATGATCTAATGATTAAGGCCCTCAGCAGAGTGGATAAGGCCATTGGAAATTCCAGGAAACCTATCAAAGGTATCTGTGATGATCTAGAGAGGAACGCTCAGCAAGCCTGCAGGGCAGCAGAATAAGCCAGGCACTGAACATGCTGCTCAAGGCTATGCTGTAAAAAAAAAAAGAAAGACGAGGTTACAGTGGTTTTCCCTTCCTTTCTTTTTGTGCTGGGTAAAGACAGAGGGTTTAATCCCCCCATACACTTCACTTTCCACCTGAACATTTTAGGAAATCATCAGCTAAATTGGATCAATAAGTAATTAACACCTACCTTCTTTGTGCCGACCCTTAGCTGCCGGCACTAATACTTGCCTTTGCTTTCAGTCTTAAGCAATTGCAATCAGAAAGTCCACCTATTTGCTGAGCTGAGCTCCATTTTTTTCTGTACTCATGGTTCTTGCAGTACGGGCACTTCACAAAGGAAATGAGGAGCTATCGATCAGCGAGGCACTACAATAGAGCTGAGCTCTCTATCTCACTCCAATGGGAATGGTGTTCATAAATTGTCTCAGTTTTGCTTCATATGCTTGAGAAAATAATTAGACAGGAAGCAATATTACACACGAAACCCTCCTTCACCTTATGCAGCTTATGCAATGCGGACTCAACTTTTTAGGCCTGTGATTATTTGTTCTTATAAACCCGTGACATGGATTATTTTCAACTGATCATCTGCTTATCATTTTAAGATAAAATAAATGCCTGGTCCTGTTTGGGTAAGTGGTTCTGAAAGTGTTATTTTTGATTTTTAGCCACAAAAAAATTTCCTGTGCATTACGACTGGCATCCAGATGAAGTGAAAGCATTGCATG